>NC_083347.1:23697839-24049871 GCF_019175385.1 Lycium barbarum
CCTGAAGCATTTGGTTTAAAGTCTCGGGAAATGTATTTAATCAGATTACAAAGATCATTATATGGTTTAAAACAATCAGGGCGCATGTGGTATAATTGTCACACCCCATTTTAACCGGGTTAAATCAGGAGTATGACACATTGGTGATTCCTATTTGTTTTATTTAAGGAGTCGCCACCTAATTAATTTAACGGTGAATTAGGACACCCAAATATTAGCTAAGGCAAAGTTAAAAACTAAACCTCAATTAATAATCTGCTTAACCAATGTGATTCTAGGTAAGGGCTCTATATTATCCTAAAGGGAAGGGGTTAGGCATCCTTTAGAATCCGTTAACTTACGGTTATCCGACCAACTTAGGTTGATTAATTAAGGATAGGGATGCAAATATAATATTTAAAGTTAAAGAAAATAGCTTATAAATACTACTGAAATTTTTAAAAAAATATAAATTGTTGCTTGATATAAGATTTAGAGAAAATATAATAATTTACATAAAAGAAGATTTCAAACGTCATTTTGAATAAAACTTATAAAATTGCTAAAAAAGATTTAAATAATAATGCTTCTTAAAATAAGATTTGCATAGAATATATATATAGAAGAAGACGCGGGTTTGTACAATATTTTAATAAATATTTGAAACAAACCAAACGGAGAGATATTAATAATTCTTTTCTGTGATTTTAAGAGCATAAACAAATATAAAATAGCTAATGTGAGTCTTAAGTAAACTCATATTATATCAATACACTTATATTATATCAATACGGTGTTGTAGAAATGCTTAAACTTATTTTTTCTTTAGAAGAAAATTATGACGAAAAAAAAGAACTTAAATTTCCCTCCTTTTTCATTAATTTTTCATTAATTATGTTTAGCTAAAATGATGTGCGATTGATTCCAAATTTTGAAGAGTTATTTGTAAACATAATACTTGATTTTATATTTTTACATACTAATGACATTTTGAAGGTTTAGATAAGAAGAACATAATTTCTTTCATTTAAATATATATATATATATATATATATATATAATCATTTTTTATTTTTTGCAAATAGATCTTTAAATAAATAAATATTAACATTATAAATGGTTTTAACATGAAAAGAAAAAGAAAGAGTAAAATTTATAGAATTGTTTGTTTGCCTTTCTTGAACTAATTACCCTTTGCTAAAACTAACCCACTAATTTACTAGAGTTCATCTAAGTTAAGAAAGCAAAACAAAGTAAAAGGGGTTAGTCGAATAATACAAACCAAATACATAAAGTAAAATAAGATAAAAAGGATGGAAATTAAATGGATCAGCCCGTTTTAGGGACTGCTGCGGCTGTTTTTCGTTCGCTATTGGGCCTTGGCCCAAAAAGTCTTCTATTTTGTTGCGGGTTGGCTGGACACAAGAGAAAGTCGTGTTGGGCTTTTAGCCCAACCAAATGTAGAGGAAAAGTGAGTCCCTCGAACTCGTATGTGATGATCATGCATAAGACGAAAGGAAAAAGATTAGTATCTAATCAACAAATAAAGTTAAAAATGTGTAATGCGAATTAAAGGATCAGACCATTGGATTGCACATATACTACGTATACTTAATGTATACCTCATGTATTACACATTCATAGGGATATATATTTTCATGAACATACTTCAAATATACTTATATACATACTTCAACTTGAATACACTTGCGACAAACACACAAAGTCTAAACAACCCAAACTGAAATTGATAACATCACGTACAGGACCTGCTATAGCACATATTCATTCGCATGAAGATGCTCGGAATATAAGTTAAATGCACTGGCAACATACAACAACTGGAAGCATTCAAATAAGACATGTCGTATCATGCATAGTAAAAAATATGTGCTGCCAATTCATGATTCATACCAAGTCCAACATGACATGCAGATATCTATTGAATTTAGGAAGGGTTTTTATAGCATTTAGGCCCATTTTCCAATCCATATTCTCTACATGAACTAAGCAGAACACTAATATTTGCAGCAAAAAATACATCACCGCCAATGACTTACCATACTGGAACTATGACGAGACATCATCGCATTACTTAGAATGTTTAGCATATTCCCAGGATCATACAAAATTAAACAGAGAAGGTCTTAAATAACAGACTAACAAATACCCAAAGTCTTAGATTTGAATAAGCAATTGGGAAAAATATGCATTGGTTTATCCATGTAGCATTCTAAAGGTAACAACTATATGTAAAAAAATGTTGAATATATTCAGATTCACGGAAAAGAACGCAAGAACATACAACCCAAGCATATCGGCATTTGGGTAGTCAACAAAGGTAGGCCATGAGCAGTTTCGAATACTCAGATTGAGTTTACAGTATCTATTTTTGCACTTGAAACAAACTTTTGTTTCTAAAATCTGGGTTCAATCTGATATTGGCCAGCCAATATTTATTCCTCTTAAAGCAAGTCTTTCAAGTGTACTTGAGCGTAACATCACCAGTTTAGTAAGTCATTACTTTCAAAACTCATCTTAAGCAAACAAAGCAGCATTTCAGCAAGAAAGAGAAGGAAACTACAAACCTGTAAACCAATTGAACCTTACATTGAAGCATGCACAGTCAACATGATCACGAAAACTAAACTAAACAGGACCAAACATGTTTATTGTAACCAAAGTAACTGCAGACAGGCTAAAGCGCAGCTAAGGGGGACAGAAATCAAGCTAGTTTCAGATGACACATCTAATAATGCTTTCAACTATACAGATGGTGTGCTATTTCACTAAAATGGAAGACATACAACCTGAACAAATGAGTTACAACCTTTAAACATGCATTACAAATTATTTAAACATACACCACCAGCTATTCAGATAGGTATATCATCCTTAGTATAATCGTAGATAAACACTTAGTACCTATGGAATCCTCACTGACCAAATGGGATTATATTAACCATAAAGGAAAGCCAAACTTATGAGCAGATTTACTTCTAATCATGCCATAAAGTAACAATGAAGCAGACAGGAAGAGGCTCGGTTTAAACTAAAGATGATATGTGCATGATTTAGGCAGCTATTAATCAATCAAGTATAAGCAGTAATCCATTCCTCTATATTAAAACATTTTTTGGTTATTTTGAGCAGGATTCATCAATTCTAACCATGAGTCAGACACACATCTTGATATATCGAAATAGGCCAAATAGGCATGCTTCAAATCCCACATCAGTCTAATGGAAAATCCAGCTTAATTAAACCAAACCAGCTTAACTAAACATGAGACTGAACTAATCTAACTAATCCATCTGTTCCAAAACCAACACATTGATCATGAAAACAGAGAAAAAAAATAGAAAATAAGAATAAAAAGGGAATTACCTTCTTCGGGTGCAGCGAAATGGGTGCGGGGCTTCGATATCTACTCGAACACTTCGAAATTTGATTCCCAGAAATAAAAGGTCGCATAAACAATTGGGATTTTCTACTTAGGGGGATTTTAGCAACAGAATGGAAAAAATCCCAGTCTCCTTGGGGAATTCTGAAAAAAAAAAAGAAAAGGGGAGACTTTTATAACCGATTTTCGCGATTTCTCAACCTTGATTCTTAGGGGTGGTTTTCTGTTCCAAAAAAAGGGGTCCTTAAAACTGTTCTAGGAACGATTATTTATAGCTCCTCCTCTAGGATTTGGGGCTAGGGTGTTCGTTTTGAGGAAAGGAGAGAGGAGTGGGGGAACAGGTGTGAAGGTGTGGTGCGGGTGTCAGACACACGTGGGGGTATGGGTGTGGTGGAGATGGTGTGACAGAGATGTCGGAGGTGAGTGGAATGTCGATGGGGTGTCGGTGATGAAGTGGGAGCCACGAAGGGGGTATGGGTGTGGTGGAGATGGTGGTCACGTGGTGTGACAGGGGTGTCGGAGTGATGGGTGTGACAGGGGTGTCGGAGGCGAGTGGGATATCGGTGGTGAAGTGGGGATCACGTAGTGAAGTGGGGTGTGTCAGAGATGTCGGGTGAAGTGATGGGGTGGCGACGGAGTGGATTAGTGGAGGTGGTGGTGGACGAGGATGGTGGAGAGGTGGAGAGGCGGAGGATGGTGGAGAAGAGGCGATGATGAGGCGGAAGAGAAAAATGAGGGGAAACCCTAAAAGGGTTCCCCTTATTTTGAGTAAACGAGTCAGACCCGGTCCATTTGTGGACTGGGTCAATTTTTAGACCGGGTATTAAGAGAATAGGCTAATAAATTAAAACACGAATTATTCTAAAAATTGAGATAAGAGATATGGACTAGTCCAAAAAATATTAGGGGTTAATCGGACTTTGATTTGGGGTCCGGTAAGTAAAAATGCGGACCGAGTGCAAGAAATAGTTTGGCTTTAAATTTGAATAAAAGACCCATTTTAATTAATGAATATACCGAGGGTGACAAAATATTACTTAATACCAAAAATGTGTGATTATTAGACTCGGGTAATAAGATCATATGGTGTTATAATAGCCGTGTAATAATATATATTATTTTTCTTTGAAAATCCGCACTAAATAAATACTATTATTTAATTATGCAAAGATAAATGCGTAAGCTGGTAAAAATGCCGAAATGATAAGAATTGTGAATTATAATAATATTAATAAATAATAATAACAATAATAATAATAATAATAATTATTATTATAATAGAATAATAAAATGTCGGTATTGATAAGAGGCTAATAATTATAGTAAACATAATATATATTTTTATTTTTTTCAAAAAAATATTAGAAGCTTAAAAATAGGTATTTTGGCAGAGAGGCGGGACAAAATTGGGTGTCAACAACTTGTCCCTCTTTGCCCGATAATGATGAAAGAGTTGTCGGGCAAAGACGTTGACTCAGTAGCCTATTTTGTCCCGGCTAAAGGAAACTTGAGAGGATTATGACCGGACTCCGGTCTCTGAGTTGCCTACATATCTCGGGCTATACGAGAATCAGGTCGAGTGTAGTTCTGGGACAATTACGACACTTGAACCCCAATTGGCGCAAAACTTGCAAAATATTGTCCCAGTGCTGAATTATGATAACACTGGGTATTGTGATAGAAACTTTAGAATTCTGAAAATTGAATTGCTGGAACGCAAGAGAATACTTGCAATTAGAGACGAGTGTTCGAGGTAGATCTTTGACCCGTGTCGGGAAGTTTGATTATCCTTCCCGACAAATTGCCCCAGTTCGCTGCCGAAGAAATAGTTCCACGATTTGATGTGTGATGCCAACTTTGATATTGCCAAAAGCCATCAGCTAAAAACAAATGTTAGCAATAAAGAAATATATGTAAATAAGGCAGGGTTGGAGAAGTTACACTTGCAACCACTGCTTCGAAAGTTGAATCCACATTCGGAGGTGGATGCCGGAACTGAAATATAAGATTCCCGCATTCGGAGGTGGGTGCCTGAACTTGAAATATAAGATACCCGCATTCGGAGGTGGGTGCCTGAACTTGAAATATAAGATACCCGCATTCGGAGGTGGGCGCCTGAACTGAAATATAAGATACCCGCATTCGGAGGTGGGTGCCTGAACTTGAAATATAAGATACCCGCATTCGGAGGTGGGCGCCTGAACTGAAATATAAGATACCCGCATTCGGAGGTGGGTGCCTGAACTGAACATTGAAATACCCGCATTCTAAGGTGGGCGCCTAAATTGAAAATTGGCATACCCGCATTCTAAGGTGGGTGCCTAATTTGAACATTGAAATACCCGCATTCTAAGGTGGGTACCTGAATTGAACATTGAAATACCCGCATTCTAAGGTGGGTGCCTGAATTGAACATTGAAATACCCGCATTCTAAGGTGGGTGCCTGAATTGAACATTGAAATACCCGCATTCTAAGGTGGGTGCCTAAATTAAAAATCGAAATACCCGCATTCTAAGGTGGGTGCCTGAATTGAACATTGAAATACCCGCATTCTAAGGTGGGTGCCTGAATTGAAAATTGACATACCCGCATTCTAAGGTGGGTGCCTAAATTAAATTTTGAAATACCCGCATTCTAAGGTGGGTGCCTAAATTAAAAATCGAAATACCCGCATTCTAAGGTGGGCGCCTAAATTAAAAATCGAAATACCCGCATTCTAAGGTGGGCGCCTATATTGAAAATTGACATACCCGCATTCTAAGGTGGGCGCCTAATTTGAACATTGAAATACCCGCATTCTAAGGTGGGTGCCTGAATTGAACATTGAAATACCCGCATTCTAAGGTGGGTGCCTGAATTGAAAATTGACATACCCGCATTCTAAGGTGGGTGCCTAAATTAAATTTTGAAATACCCGCATTCTAAGGTGGGTGCCTAAATTAAAAATCGAAATACCCGCATTCTAAGGTGGGCGCCTAAATTAAAAATCGAAATACCCGCATTCTAAGGTGGGCGCCTATATTGAAAATTGACATACCCGCATTCTAAGGTGGGCGCCTAATTTGAACATTGAAATACCCGCATTCTAAGGTGGGTGCCTGAATTGAACATTGAAATACCCGCATTCTAAGGTGGGTGCCTGAATTGAAAATTGACATACCCGCATTCTAAGGTGGGTGCCTAAATTAAATTTTGAAATACCCGCATTCTAAGGTGGGTGCCTAAATTAAAAATCGAAATACCCGCATTCTAAGGTGGGCGCCTAAATTAAAAATCGAAATACCCGCATTCTAAGGTGGGCGCCTATATTGAAAATTGACATACCCGCATTCTAAGGTGGGCGCCTAATCATGTCCACTTCCTATGGTGCAAAAATGTAAATCCATGCCCACTTTTCACGGTACAAAATATAAATCCACGTCGACTTTCACGCCTGTATTATACGGTACAAAATAAATCCGCTTTACTTTCGAAAACGTAAATCTGTATCCACTTTCTACAATTGTAGGTATATTTTCCGTAATATAATTCTATTTTCACTTCCATGCTCGCATCCACAATGTAAATGTAAATCCACGTCCACTTTAGAGATAATATTGTAAAAAGATATCCACATCTTACTCGATGTCCCATTGTGACGGGGGTTAAATCTATAATTAACCCCACAATTTGATATACGATGCAATATTTCGATCTTGTTATCTTATTAACATACTTCATTCTAAAAGAATTTGATAATGATTTGAACATGTATGAAGTGATGACGAAATTGAGGAATTCTAACCAATAACAGGTGATCAAGGTCAGTGTCCATGATTATATGTATTCGATCCATCGATGAATGTCACGAGCTAAAACAACTGCTAGTGATAAGAATCAATAGCTGGGTCTAAAAGAATTATACTTACAGCCCTTGGTTGAGAAGATGAACTTGTGTCCACTGTTGCAATTGAAATTTCGTGATGAGTGGAACGACGCCCACCGTTCGGCATAAGCTACCTTTGCATCCACGCTGAAGAGTATTTGCATTTTGAAGAAAGTTAACTTTTTGATCACGCCCATAATTTAATACATGCACCGTGTTCATGTTAATTGGACCTGTCTCAACAAAGAAAAATTGTGAGTTTAAAAGAAAATTGGTTGACTTGTGCATGTCGGGGAACTTGGCCCTTGAATTGACTTTTGTCTCGGTCGCGTCCACGTTCTTCGATGTCTCACCACATATCTTGCTTCGCCGGGGAGTTTCAGTTATAAAAAAAATGTATTTTGAAAATAAAAGTAATGAGATTTGGATGACTTTGAAAGGAAATACTTAGTGGCTCTAATATGTAACATGATTAAGAAGACTCGATTTTTGAATTTACTCACATTTTAGAAATATGGATGGACTTTTGTTTAAAACCACTTTTATGCTACTTCTAAAAATTTGTCCCAGTTTCAGTCTTAGAGATGCTTGATTCTGGACAATTGAAAAATAAGAACTTATAATGAAAGTTTTCGAAAGTGATTTGACCGACTTCGAAATTTGTCCCAGTTTCAAGTCCTGGAAACGCTTGGTTCTAAACGATCGAAAAGTGAGAAAGTTGTAATGAAAAAATTTTGAAAGCGATTTGACCGATTCCAAAAATTTGTCCCAGTTTCAAGATACTAAAACACATGAATTTAAACGGTGGGAAGACCAAGTCTTGTATAAAAATCCTTATGTATTTTATAGGAACCAAAATGTTTGAACAAACTGAAGATAAAAATTTTAAGATAGAAGGGCCGAACCCGCCTCGGGTTGCCTACGTATCCCAAAGGAATCAGGCCAGACGTAGTTCGTGATGAACATAAAGATTTTTGAGTTTGTTTTGTTTTTTAATAAAGGGGCCGAACCCTATGTGGGTTGCCTACGTATCCAAAAGGAAATCAGGCCATGCGTAGTTCCACTCATACAACAAAAACACTGAAATATTTTGAAAAAGTGGCCGAACCCGATGTGGGCTGCCTACGTATCCAACAGGAAGTCAGGCCAAACGTAGTTCCAACCACAAACAAAGATATTGAAATGATTTGAAAAGAGTGGCCGAACCCGATATGGGCTGCCTACGTATCCAACAGGAAGTCAGGCCAAACGTAGTTCGTTCAAACAAAATGACAGAATCTTAATTTAAAAAGGCCGTAACAAAACATAGAGGCAACATGACAAAAGGAACTAAATGTTCTAGTTGATGCCTCCGGCCTACTACAAAAGGAAATTTAAACTGAAAATACTGAAACTCCCGACGAACCGGGGCTAAGATAGAAGTTCAATTTTGCAACTCAGGTCCTGGCTCAGCAGCCTATAAAGTCAATATTTCAGAAAAGTCTTTGATTATCGCAGCATGATCATTTTCATCTTCCACGAACAGGTTCTTGACTCCCTCCACGATAGCATCATAGGCAACTTCAACAATCAGATCTGAAGGTTTTGAGAAAGTTTGATCAATGGTAGGAATAGGTTTTGGCAATGCAATCTCCTTCCTTTTATTCTTTCGTGCTTTCTTCACTTCTTCCTCAGTTGGCTCATATCCCAAACCGAATGTAAATTGTTGCGTAGAGAGAACGACTGGCTCAACTCGCCCATTTAGTGTTTTCCCTAGCCCAAATCCAGGTTGGTACCCATTTCTCAGCATTTCTTTTGCAACCATAATTGCGGCGCATGATCTTTTGAACTCTTGAGTTTGACACACTTCACTCTCTTTAGTGACATTCACAACCTCCCAAGCGTGGTAAGCTGCTCCGTCGAACCCTCCTTCTGCCTCGACGAATGGGGTGGATTGCTCTAGATAGAAAGACGTGTCTCCTTCTCCGTGTATACATATTTGTTGTTGATCCCACTCGAATTTGACAGTTTGGTGCAAAGTAGATGGTACGGCCCCAGCCAGGTGAATCCACGGCCTACCTAACAGCATATTGTATGATGTAGAAATATCAAGTACTTGAAAGTCCATAATGAATTCAACAGGGCCAATCAACACTTTCAACTCTATTTCCCCAATAGGGCGCCTTTGAGCCCCATCAAATGCTCGAATATTCATATCACTGGTCTTGAACTCACTAACATTATATCCGATCTTCTTCAGACTTGCTAATGGACAGATGTTGAGTCCAGAACCCCCATCAATCAATACTTTAGCCACAAACATGTTACGACATTTGACAGTTATATGGAGTGCTTTGTTATGCATGCATCCTTCTGGCGGCAGTTCCTCATTATCGAAACTGATTCGATGACTATCAAGCACGCGCTCAATCATCCCAGCTAACGCCTCACTAGTTGTTTCGCTTGGGACATATGCTTCATTCAAAATCTTCAACAGTGCATTTCTGTGCATATCCGAACTCAAAAGCAAAGAGAGAATAGGAATTTGAGCATTGGTCTTTTTCAACTGATCCACAACTGAATACTCACTAGCCTTAATCTTCCTCAGAAATTCTTCTGCTTCGAATTCAGTCACGACCCTTTTGGGAGGTACATTGGTTTCCTTAACTTGCCCCAATCTAACTAGCTCTTCTGGAGAATAGCATCTTCCAGACCTTGTCATTCCTGATGTCTTAACCTTGTCAGTGATCGTGTCCTTTCCTCGACATTCCATCACAGTTTGTTGATAATTCCACGGTACGGCTTTTGTATCGAGCACTGGTAACTGATTTGGTGCTTGAACTACTTCCACAGGCGTTGATGAAGCTCCTAATATCTCGACAGGCACACAACCCCTTATCACTACAGCCGGAGAAGCAACGGCTACAAAATCATGATCCTCCACACGATCCACAGGCACTATAAATTCGGCTGGGTCGTCAACATTTTCATCTATTCCAATCATATTTATCGTGGCCCCATCATGGGTCGGGAGTGGATTGTTAACCACATTTGGTGTTGGTGGTTTGACCGTGATCTGTTTTGCTTCAATAAGATCCTCAACCTTATGCTTCAATGCGTAACAACGATCAGTGGAATGGCCTTTTACCCCCGAATGATATGCACATGTTTTAGTGGGATCAAAGCTTCTGGGTAATGGATCTGGAATTCTACCTTCCACGGGATATACTAAGCCTGAAGCTTGCAGTCTTTCGAAAACAACGCTCAGTGGTTCTCCCAATGGTGTGAAATTGCGGAACGGTGTATTTGGGCGAAGTGCGGATGCATTGTTTGGATGATGAGTTTGTGATGGTGGAGCTGGATATGTTGGCGGTCGTGGAGCTCGATATGCTGGTTGTGTGTTGTAAACAGGGTAGGATATTTGTGGTGATTGAGGTTGGTAAGATGACAAAGCTTGGTCGTAGGGATGTGGAGAATATTGGAAATATTGTGAGTGGTGAGTGTTAGGCTGGTATCGCGGTGGTCGTTGATGGCGGTATGATGTGTTTCCCAAGGCCATCACCGATGCTGCTTCTTTCTCTTTTTTCTTTCCATTTCCGAGAGTACCAGTTTGTATAGCCCTACTGGTAGACTGCAAAGCTGCTAGACTTGTTATTCTCCCTGTCTTAATGCCATCTTCGATCATGTCCCCAGCTTTGATCACTTCTGCAAAAGTTTTTCCACTCATTGTCACCAAACGTTCATAGTATTCCGGTTCTAGTGCTTGAATGAAGAAAGTAACCATTTCTGTCTCCTCCATGGGTGGGTGTACCCTAGATGCTTCTTCCCTCCACCGTATAGCATATTCTCGAAATGATTCGGTGAACTTCTTCTTCAACTTTGTAATTGAGATTCTGTCAGGAGCGATCTCAACATGAAACTTGTAGTGATCCACAAAAGCATTTGCCAAATCATCCCAAGTACGCCATTTGGTTGTATCTTGCTTAGAATACCACTCCAAGGCTTTTCCACTCAAACTCTGATTGAATAGTTTGACTCTTATCCCTTCATTCTTCCCCACACCAATCAACTTTTCACAATAGACCTTCAAATGGAAGAAAGGGTTCCCCGACCCATCAAACTTCTCAAATTTTGGAATCTTGTAACCTGGTGGCAATTCTACCTCAGGAAATGCACATAATTCTTCATATCTCACGCTTTGGTTACTACCAAGTCCACGCAAACTTCTCATGGCATCTTCCAAACTTTTGAGCTTTCTATTTATCATTTCATCATTAACTGACCGTGCCTCATTTTCAACTTCGACATAATGATCAACATCTGTGCGACATTGTCCTTGAATCTGTGTCATGGGTGGAGCTGTGGTATAAGTATACACCGGCGGAACTTGATGTGTGTCATGTGCTGGCGGTATGAATTGAGCTTTTGAAGAGGTGGTTGTAAATAAAAAGGGAGCATTTTGAGTGAGGTGTTCGGAACGAACTGGCTGAGAAGTGGTGAAATAATTTGCTTGGTTAAATTCGTCCAAATTTGGGAATGGATGTGGCACAAGCAAAGTTTGACGAACTCCCTGGGACGGAGTCATATGTGGCGGTGTTTGAGAAAATGACCGGTTATGAAGTACCATATGACTTAGTTCGGCAACTCGTCGCTCCAGACGAGCAATGGTCTCCAAATGTGTTTCTGGTTCATTAGAGGATGTGGGATCACTCGTGATTGGTAAACTAAGAGATGGCTCAGATGAAGTGGTTGCATTGATCAAACTTTGCTCCATTTTAGAACGAGTCCTTTTAGTTAACCAGGTGATTAGTGATGAGTCAGAATCTGATTTCTTGGCTTTAGACCGTGTGAAATATGGATGCTCCGCCAGTTCCCTTTTAGCACAAGTCAACCTTCTTCGTTTTGAAAATAAGTTTAAAAAGAAAAAAGATAAAAACAAGAAAAAGAAAAGGAAAATGAGTCAGTATACGGTAAGGATAATATTATTGCATATAAACACATTATTGCACATAATACATCGCGTTTTATAATGCAAGGGACCTCTTTATGCCAGAGGTAGGCCTAACGAACATTGAAGGACAAACATGTCTTTTATGTATCATTCCATAACTCTTCTTACAACTAATTTACAAGAAAATAAAATTTATTACATGCCAGTTTAATAATACAATTTAAAGTTGATCCAGGATATCTAACGCTTTATCTCCACTAATTTCTTTTAATTGTCTTCAACCTCCGACATTAATTTTAGATGCTCCACGTCAACCTGCAACAAAAGGTCAGTTTTTCTTGAAATACTTATCTATAGAGTACTAGGTCTACATATTCCACATATTTATCCTTCAAATAATGCACATAGATAGTGAGTAGTGTCACTTAGAGTCATGGACTCTTTTGGACATTTGGTAAGGTTGACTAATGAACTTAATACACCAAGGGTATTAAGCCTCCTAGGTTTAAAATGATGCATGTTCTTACAAGGTTTTGGCTTCGCTCTACCCTAAGTAGAATAAGAATGGGTTTGCTAGACACAAGGTTCCCGAGCGGACTGCTCGAGTGAGAAGGCTACGCGGTCCCCGTTATTCGGGCACCCCCGCGCATGCGCCAACTCCCTTAAAATTTGGATTCTATGAAGAAATTTGCGGGTGCGCTAAGCACACCTCGCGTGTACGTGTGATAGTGTGAATTTTCCAAAAGTGGAGGAAATATGAACGGAATGCCAGTTTAAGGAAAGCAGTAATAACATATTACACAGAAAATACATATAAGGAATAAAAATACTTAAAAGCATATAAAGCAACAATATAGACAAAATAAAGCAAAATAAACAAAGCATCCAACAAATGATTTATTAACCTAAGTTGTTATGGTTAAGAGCCTAAAATCCCCAGCGGAGTCGCCAAGCTGTCACACCCCATTTTAACCGGGTTAAATCAGGAGTATGACACATTGGTGATTCCTATTTGTTTTATTTAAGGAGTCGCCACCTAATTAATTTAACGGTGAATTAGGACACCCAAATATTAGCTAAGGCAAAGTTAAAAACTAAACCTCAATTAATAATCTGCTTAACCAATGTGATTCTAGGTAAGGGCTCTATATTATCCTAAAGGGAAGGGGTTAGGCATCCTTTAGAATCCGTTAACTTACGGTTATCCGACCAACTTAAGTTGATTAATTAAGGATAGGGATGCAAATATAATATTTAAAGTTAAAGAAAATAGCTTATAAATACTACTGAAATTTTTAAAAAAATATAAATTGTTGCTTGATATAAGATTTAGAGAAAATATAATAATTTACATAAAAGAAGATTTCAAACGTCATTTTGAATAAAACTTATAAAATTGCTAAAAAAGATTTAAATAATAATGCTTCTTAAAATAAGATTTGCATAGAATATATATATAGAAGAAGACGCGGGTTTGTACAATATTTTAATAAATATTTGAAACAAACCAAACTGAGAGATATTAATAATTCTTTTCTGTGATTTTAAGAGCATAAACAAATATAAAATAGCTAATGTGAGTCTTAAGTAAACTCATATTATATCAATACACTTATATTATATCAATACGGTGTTGTAGAAATGCTTAAACTTATTTTTTCTTTAGAAGAAAATTATGACGAAAAAAAAGAACTTAAATTTCCCTCCTTTTTCATTAATTTTTCATTAATTATGTTTAGCTAAAATGATGTGCGATTGATTCCAAATTTTGAAGAGTTATTTGTAAACATAATACTTGATTTTATATTTTTACATACTAATGACATTTTGAAGGTTTAGATAAGAAGAACATAATTTCTTTCATTTAAATATATATATATATATATATATATATAATCATTTTTTATTTTTTGCAAATAGATCTTTAAATAAATAAATATTAACATTATAAATGGTTTTAACATGAAAAGAAAAAGAAAGAGTAAAATTTATAGAATTGTTTGTTTGCCTTTCTTGAACTAATTACCCTTTGCTAAAACTAACCCACTAATTTACTAGAGTTCATCTAAGTTAAGAAAGCAAAACAAAGTAAAAGGGGTTAGTCGAATAATACAAACCAAATACATAAAGTAAAATAAGATAAAAAGGATGGAAATTAAATGGATCAGCCCGTTTTAGGGACTGCTGCGGCTGTTTTTCGTTCGCTATTGGGCCTTGGCCCAAAAAGTCTTCTATTTTGTTGCGGGTTGGCTGGACACAAGAGAAAGTCGTGTTGGGCTTTTAGCCCAACCAAATGTGGAGGAAAAGTGAGTCCCTCGAACTCGTATGTGATGATCATGCATAAGACGAAAGGAAAAAGATTAGTATCTAATCAACAAATAAAGTTAAAAATGTGTAATGCGAATTAAAGGATCAGACCATTGGATTGCACATATACTACGTATACTTAATGTATACCTCATGTATTACACATTCATAGGGATATATATTTTCATGAACATACTTCAAATATACTTATATACATACTTCAACTTGAATACACTTGCGACAAACACACAAAGTCTAAACAACCCAAACTGAAATTGATAACATCACGTACAGGACCTGCTATAGCACATATTCATTCGCATGAAGATGCTCGGAATATAAGTTAAATGCACTGGCAACATACAACAACTGGAAGCATTCAAATAAGACATGTCGTATCATGCATAGTAAAAAATATGTGCTGCCAATTCATGATTCATACCAAGTCCAACATGACATGCAGATATCTATTGAATTTAGGAAGGGTTTTTATAGCATTTAGGCCCATTTTCCAATCCATATTCTCTACATGAACTAAGCAGAACACTAATATTTGCAGCAAAAAATACATCACCGCCAATGACTTACCATACTGGAACTATGACGAGACATCATCGCATTACTTAGAATGTTTAGCATATTCCCAGGATCATACAAAATTAAACAGAGAAGGTCTTAAATAACAGACTAACAAATACCCAAAGTCTTAGATTTGAATAAGCAATTGGGAAAAATATGCATTGGTTTATCCATGTAGCATTCTAAAGGTAACAACTATATGTAAAAAAATGTTGAATATATTCAGATTCACGGAAAAGAACGCAAGAACATACAACCCAAGCATATCGGCATTTGGGTAGTCAACAAAGGTAGGCCATGAGCAGTTTCGAATACTCAGATTGAGTTTACAGTATCTATTTTTGCACTTGAAACAAACTTTTGTTTCTAAAATCTGGGTTCAATCTGATATTGGCCAGCCAATATTTATTCCTCTTAAAGCAAGTCTTTCAAGTGTACTTGAGCGTAACATCACCAGTTTAGTAAGTCATTACTTTCAAAACTCATCTTAAGCAAACAAAGCAGCATTTCAGCAAGAAAGAGAAGGAAACTACAAACCTGTAAACCAATTGAACCTTACATTGAAGCATGCACAGTCAACATGATCACGAAAACTAAACTAAACAGGACCAAACATGTTTATTGTAACCAAAGTAACTGCAGACAGGCTAAAGCGCAGCTAAGGGGGACAGAAATCAAGCTAGTTTCAGATGACACATCTAATAATGCTTTCAACTATACAGATGGTGTGCTATTTCACTAAAATGGAAGACATACAACCTGAACAAATGAGTTACAACCTTTAAACATGCATTACAAATTATTTAAACATACACCACCAGCTATTCAGATAGGTATATCATCCTTAGTATAATCGTAGATAAACACTTAGTACCTATGGAATCCTCACTGACCAAATGGGATTATATTAACCATAAAGGAAAGCCAAACTTATGAGCAGATTTACTTCTAATCATGCCATAAAGTAACAATGAAGCAGACAGGAAGAGGCTCGGTTTAAACTAAAGATGATATGTGCATGATTTAGGCAGCTATTAATCAATCAAGTATAAGCAGTAATCCATTCCTCTATATTAAAACATTTTTTGGTTATTTTGAGCAGGATTCATCAATTCTAACCATGAGTCAGACACACATCTTGATATATCGAAATAGGCCAAATAGGCATGCTTCAAATCCCACATCAGTCTAATGGAAAATCCAGCTTAATTAAACCAAACCAGCTTAACTAAACATGAGACTGAACTAATCTAACTAATCCATCTGTTCCAAAACCAACACATTGATCATGAAAACAGAGAAAAAAAATAGAAAATAAGAATAAAAAGGGAATTACCTTCTTCGGGTGCAGCGAAATGGGTGCGGGGCTTCGATATCTACTCGAACACTTCGAAATTTGATTCCCAGAAATAAAAGGTCGCATAAACAATTGGGATTTTCTACTTAGGGGGATTTTAGCAACAGAATGGAAAAAATCCCAGTCTCCTTGGGGAATTCTGAAAAAAAAAGAAAAGGGGAGACTTTTATAACCGATTTTCGCGATTTCTCAACCTTGATTCTTAGGGGTGGTTTTCTGTTCCAAAAAAAGGGGTCCTTAAAACTGTTCTAGGAACGATTATTTATAGCTCCTCCTCTAGGATTTGGGGCTAGGGTGTTCGTTTTAAGGAAAGGAGAGAGGAGTGGGGGAACAGGTGTGAAGGTGTGGTGCGGGTGTCAGACACACGTGGGGGTATGGGTGTGGTGGAGATGGTGTGACAGAGATGTCGGAGGTGAGTGGAATGTCGATGGGGTGTCGGTGATGAAGTGGGAGCCACGAAGGGGGTATGGGTGTGGTGGAGATGGTGGTCACGTGGTGTGACAGGGGTGTCGGAGTGATGGGTGTGACAGGGGTGTCGGAGGCGAGTGGGATATCGGTGGTGAAGTGGGGATCACGTGGTGAAGTGGGGTGTGTCAGAGATGTCGGGTGAAGTGATGGGGTGGCGACGGAGTGGATTAGTGGAGGTGGTGGTGGACGAGGATGGTGGAGAGGTGGAGAGGCGGAGGATGGTGGAGAAGAGGCGATGATGAGGCGGAAGA
This sequence comes from Lycium barbarum, assembly GCF_019175385.1. NCBI lineage: Eukaryota > Viridiplantae > Streptophyta > Magnoliopsida > Solanales > Solanaceae > Lycium > Lycium barbarum. Next base: position 23,714,981 of record NC_083347.1, read on the forward strand.
GAAAAATGAGGGGAAACCCTAAAAGGGTTCCCCTTATTTTGAGTAAACGAGTCAGACCCGGTCCATTTGTGGACTGGGTCAATTTTTAGACCGGGTATTAAGAGAATAGGCTAATAAATTAAAACACGAATTATTCTAAAAATTGAGATAAGAGATATGGACTAGTCCAAAAAATATTAGGGGTTAATCGGACTTTGATTTGGGGTCCGGTAAGTAAAAATGCGGACCGAGTGCAAGAAATAGTTTGGCTTTAAATTTGAATAAAAGACCCATTTTAATTAATGAATATACCGAGGGTGACAAAATATTACTTAATACCAAAAATGTGTGATTATTAGACTCGGGTAATAAGATCATATGGTGTTATAATAGCCGTGTAATAATATATATTATTTTTCTTTGAAAATCCGCACTAAATAAATACTATTATTTAATTATGCAAAGATAAATGCGTAAGCTGGTAAAAATGCCGAAATGATAAGAATTGTGAATTATAATAATATTAATAAATAATAATAACAATAATAATAATAATTATTATTATTATTATAATAGAATAATAAAATGTCGGTATTGATAAGAGGCTAATAATTATAGTAAACATAATATATATATTTTTATTTTTTTCAAAAAAATATTAGAAGCTTAAAAATAGGTATTTTGGCAGAGAGGCGGGACAAAATTGGGTGTCAACAATAATCGCCTAAGTGAGTACTTGATAAATGAAGGATATATAAATGATGTCATTTGTCCATGTGTTTTTATTAAGAAAACAAAATCAGGATTCATTATACTTGCTGTTTATATTGATGACATATATATCATTGGAACACCAGAAGAGCTCCAAAAGGCGATTGAATATTTGAAGGAAGAATTTGAGATGAAAGATCTCGGAAAGACAAAACTCTGTCTTGGTCTGCAAATTAAACATTTCGCAAAAGGGATCTTTATCCATCAATCTGCTATACTGAGAAAGTTTTAAAACGGTTTTACATGGACAATGCGCATCCTTTAAGTACTCCTATAGTTGTTCACTCAGTTGAAGTGAGCAAAGATCCGTTCCGACCTCAGGAAGAAAACGAAGAGCTACTTGGTCCTGAAGTACCATATCTTAGTGCAATAGGTGCACTTATGTATCTTGCTAATGCTACAAGACCTGACATAGCATTTTCTGTTAATTTGCTAGCATGATATAGCTCTTCTCCTACACGGAGACATTGGAAAGGGATTAAGCATATATTGCGATATCTGAAAGGAACTAGCGATATGGGTCTGTTTTATGCTAACAATAGTAGTACAGATCTAGTTGGTTATGCAGATGCAGGTTATTTATCTAATCCACATAAAGCTCGATCTCAAACGGGCTATCTGTTTACGTGCGGAGGTACTGCCATATCGTGGCGATCTACAAAGCAGTCTATTGTAGCTACTTCATCAAATCATGCTGAGATAATAACTATACATGAAGCAAGCAGAGAATGTGTGTGGTTACGATCAATGATACATTTCATTAGAGAAAGATGTGGCTTGAAATGTGATACCAAAATATCCACGATATTATATGAAGACAATGTTGCATGCATAACTCAACTAAAAGGGGGCTTCATAAAAGGAGATAGAACGAGCACATTTCACCAAAGTTATTCTTCACACATGATCTCCAGAAGAATGGTGATATTGATGTACAACAAATCCGTTCAAGTGACAATCCTGCAGATTTGTTCACCAAATCTTTGCCAACTTCAACTCTTGAGAAGATGATACTCAAGATTGGAATGCGAAGACTCCAACATCTGAATCATGGTCTTGATCAGGGGGAGTAGAATACGCGCTGCACTCTTTTTCCCTACACCAAGGTTTTTTTCCCATTGGGTTTTCTTGGCAAGGTTTATAATGAGGCAGCCCTCAAAGCGTATTACTAGATATGTGTACTCTTTCTTTTCCTTCATTGGGACTTTTTCCCACGAGATTTTTTCCTAATAAGGTTTTAATGAGGTACATCATCTATTAATGGACATTCAAGGGGGAGTGTTGTAAATATCTCAAGTAGTGGATGTGCATTAACTATCTTGTGCTCATCTTGGAATTCATACGTGTAAGTTTTATGGATTAGTCACCAAGTCTACTTGGTGACTTATCCTTTGTATGTTGCTCCTATAAATAGGAAGCACATATGCAATGTTGAGTGGAGGAGAAGTAATATTAATACAAAGCAATAGTTACGTACTGTCTTACTTATTTCATCATTTAGTATCTTTTGTACTTTATGAATTAAGTTAGTCTTTATTTTATATCACGTTTTGTTTTATTACAATTGTTGCATACAAAATATTACGTACATATTCCTTGACTAAGAAACGGAGATAATCCTCAAACTACGTAACCGTCACATCTTCACGACAAAAATATTCTTCCATCACGAGTACGGGTGGGCACAGTTTGGGCCAATCCGAAATCCGAAATTTTTAAATATTTGGTTTGGATATTTGGATTATGGATTGGATTTCGGATTTTATTTTTAAAATTTATGGATTTCGGATTGGATATGAATTTAGTACTACGGATTTTTGGATATCCGAAAATCCAAAATTTTTATACCTTATATCTTGCCCTACCTATATCATATGTGCCCAGTACTAATAAGTCTAGTTTCTAAAGGTCCAATGGATTAGTACCTAAGACCCTGCCTATTAAACTATTAAGTCCAATATACAATTCTCTACTAAATCAAATATAATATAGGGTTTCCTTACTTCTCATGTCTCAAAAGTCTCATGTTAGTGTGACCACGGCAGAGTTCGTTGTTATTTTTCCAGATGACTACTTAGAATTTATTTTGTTCATTTCCATGGATTTTATTTTTTTCATTTCCACTTTTCCAGAATGCTTTTGTTTGGTATGGATTTATTATGTTGGACATGACTTGGATTTGTTAATCCTAATTTGAACGGGAAGGCTTTTTTTACTGAGCAATTAAGATTTAGATTTACCTCTGTGAAACTAACACATGAATTTTGTTTTCATAATAAGTTTTCCTTAAGTCTCAAGAGTCAAATCCGAAAATCCGAAATATCCACCGAATAATCCGAAACTGAACTTAAAATATCCAATCCAATCCGAACTTATTTGGATTGGATTTGGATTATAATTTCTTCAATCCGAAAACCGAATATCCAAACCGAAAATTTCATATCCAATCCGATGACCCGAACGCCCACCCCTAATCACGAGTATACGAGTTTGTTTGATTCATTCTTCAAATTTCAAGCTTGCATAATAAATCTAAATCTTTAGAGAAAAAAGACTATGCTCATTTAATTGTGGTTTAAAGTGAAATTAGAGCGGATTAAAGGTTTAATCGTTTAATTAGCATATGAAATTCATGATTGATTGCTGAAAGTGGACATCTTAAAATATAATCCAAATCTAGCGTATAGTTGCAGGATCAAAATAAATGGGATTTCTACACTGTCAGTTAGCCCAGCAGAGCTCATAATAATAATAATTAAAAAAAAACCTTAATCTTTATTTTAAACAAATTTATATATAGGTTATACACTAAGTACACACGGCAACCTCTTCAAACGATTACGGCTATGCGAAATTGTTTTTTTTAACCATCTAGCAAAAAATGTTAAGATCGTCACTACCATATGTGCGGTTGTGGCTATGTAGCTCGTAATATAAGATGAATCTGAATTTCGTTTGATTTTTCCTTTTCAGTTCTTCTGGTTCTTCCATTACTTATTTAATTTCATCTGGTATAATTTGTAAATGCATTTACTCTCTTTCACCGAGATTGAAATCAAGTTAATACTGATTTTTAAATGGCAATTTTGTACTCCCTCCGTTCACTTTTACTTATCCAGTATTCTAAAAATATATTTGCACTTTTACTTGTCACTTTTAGATAAAAAAAAATTTCTCGTTTTACCCATAGTATTAATTGCTCATTGTAAATTATTTTTTAAATTCATTAAAAATATGCACCAATTGATATGGATATCATGATAAATTATGCACTTCATTTATTATTTCTTAAGGAGTTTGCAAAGTCTATAGTGGACAAGTAAGGGCATGTTTGGAAAGCCACCCAGGTAATTGGAATTTGGTGTAATTACACAGATTGACTTATTTGTTTGACCAAGTAATTACAAAGTTAGGTGAGAATTGGATGTTATTGAGAGGCTGTAATTATAATCTCCAATTCTCAAGGGGGAGTTGAGAATTGGGTGTAATTACACCCTGTAATTACAGGGTTACTTTTTAGTTTGTTTCTTTTTTGTTTATTTTAATTTCTTTTTATTTGTAATTTATTTTTTATGTCTATTATTTTATTTTAATTTATTTTTTGTTTCTATTATTTTCATTTATTTTTACTTTTTAATTATTTTTATTTTTTAAAATGTATTTTTCTTTTTATATTATTTAATTTTCATTTCTTTTTTTCTCATTTCCAACTTTTACTTCCCGTGGTTCCATATAATTGCTCGTATTTTTTTATTTTATTCATTTAGCATAACCGTGTTATTATTCTAATTTTTGAAACTACACCTCATAATATTGTAAAGAATGAGTCATTAACAAACTTGACATACAACGAGTGACGTTATTAAAGTAGAATTTCGTTGTGAATGACGTTATAGACTTATCTTTTCCCTTTCTACTTAAGTTACGTTGAAACTTACTTATGTAATGTTGGAATTTGACATAAGAGTATTATGTTAAACTTTTTCTTTTGGATTTTGAATTTAGGTTATATTTTCAATTTTAAGTTATTTGTTTTCACGTTGCATATTTTTTATTTTTCACTTACATTTGATGGTCTTTTTGCGTCAAAAATTTGAATAATGTTATGGCATTATATTTATAAATATTATTTTTTTTGTCAAACATCCAATCCATGACGTTCTCACAAAAAAAGTCTTCTTTTAAGTTTTATAATTAATTAAAATTAAATATTCTTAAATTGAAAAATATATATATATATCAATTATTTTTTACAATATTAGTTACAAATATATGATTATTAAATAATATATTTTCAAGAAACAATGTGTTATTAAATAACTAATTCACTATCATTTATAAAGGCAAATATTTTTTTAAATTTTTTATAATTAAATTTTATTTTTAAATTGAACTAACTATGTAATTACACTATGACAAATAAACATATCGTTGTAATTACACTTTTGTGTAATTACTAAACTGTATAATTACTACCCTAGTAATTATACCAATTCCAATTAGCAAGCGGCTTTCCAAACAGGCCCTAAACGTGAACGGAAGGAGTATATGGTTTCGTTGTATAATGGCACCGAAGGTAATATGATATGCTTCAAAAAATAATTGGATTTTGCAATTAATTGTGTTCACATTATCTCTCTGTTGAGTAAACAGTTTAGTGCTTTTATTGCGTTCACATCATACTGTTGAAAAACAAGTATTACCACACATATGACAAAACACGGTAATTTCATAATGATGGTGACTGCAATTCACCTTCTTGGGACCAAATCAATTATTCCACACATATTTATAGTCAGATTAATTAAAGATAAAGCTAATTTTATGAATGGTCACGCAATTTTCATCTTACTAGACAAAAGTTATTGACATTTGGTATGACAAAACCAAGTTTTATTGCATGAATTCTTTAGTATTTGTCTAGAATGTTCATAACAAAAAAGTGTCATACATTATTTATTGAGTAATTTTATTTGGATTCAATTAAAAGTAAACCCCCCAAAAAATCATACATGCCTTAATCAGATGAACACATATACACATAAGTCTATGATGTTAGGTGTAACAAGGTGTGAAGTCCAATTTGGATACTTCAATGCACACAAGTATACAGATTAGCCGACAAGTACCAATTCTAAGTCAAACAAGTATATTTAATTTGCACAATAGAGGTCATAGACCATCAAAAGTTACCGTGAATGATAAATATCTCTTCATCAAGTTTTGAATTCGAACCTTAGAAATAAAATCATCAAAGACATTTTATACTAAAATAGAACTTCCTAAGTGAATTCAGATTAATCAAACTCTAAAATAAATATCCAAACACCAAATGAAAAACTAAAACAAAGACTTCATAGGTATAAGCATAAACCTCCAACAGATAACCGGACAAGAGAAGTAATTTGCTTTACGTTTGTTATTTTCAAACACATTGAAAGTAGTAGTCGAATTGTCAAAAGTCAGGTCAAAGTAAGGAAACAGTTCAAAAATTTCAATAATTGAGGTCCATTATTATTTCAACAAAAAAACAAAAAAAGTGGTTCATTATTAAAATCTACATTCTAATCACAACAGTATTGGGATACAAAATAAAATTGGCAGCACCAGGTACTGATACATAATTAATTGAGCCTATGACTATTTTAAAGAACTGATAATTCTCTACAGTTCAGTTCAGAGTTGTACAGTTCTTGAATTTTTATTAGCCACCTAAATTATTGGCACTCAAAGAGATTGACTTTTATGCAGAAAAAACACAAAAAGCAAGATTTTTTTTTTCTTTTTTTGTCTTCATACTCCATAACGAGTATACTAAAACACAAAGATACCTAATACCCCTTTCATATTTTACTTTTGTTTCTCTCTCTATATATGTGTCCTCATATTTTCTACAATCTTCTAGATATTTGTGTACCATTAGTCCCCCTTTTTCTTGAATTTTTTTGCTTTGAGTTTTCATCTTGAATATGGTGTCCTAGTGGTTACTTTTATTGGACTTTGTGCTGCTTGATTGAGTCTTGATATGTTATCCTTGGCTTAATTGGTTGTTCAACTTTTACATTTCTTGGTTTCTTGAGTTTGCTGCCTTTTTGTTTTTTTTGGGGCTCTAGAGAAAGTTTAGAATTTAGAAAAGAGTCACTCAATATTAAATTCTTGATTTGGTCTGCCAGTTGTGCTACAATTGTTGTTAAAAATTTCAGTCTTTTTTTGACTTATATAAGCAGTGAAATCTGAAGTTGGAAGCTGGGACAAAGTTCAGTTCTGGCTCTTTACTAGGTAAGTGCTAAACCAATTCTGTCAATTCCCAAAATCGTAAGTTTTGTGTTACTGTTGTTTAGCTGTCTTGAAGTTCACTTTTTTCATTTGGGGTTTTAGGAAACTGTTAATCTTTTACCTTTGCATAGTCTTTCTGTACCTTTCACTTTGGAATTTCTAGCTGGCACCTTGATTTTGTGAGTTCAAAGAATTGAGCTTTTTATAATGGATTGTCATCAAGTAGTTGTTCATGATAAACCAAAATCTGATTCTATGGATAGTCAAAGGAAGGGTGGTGTGATTAGAAATGGGGAGGGGTTTATTGGGGCTCTTGATGTTCATGTGCACCAAGCTAGGGACATTCATAACATATGCATATATCATAAACAAGATGTGTATGCCAAGGTTTCCTTAACGAGTGATCCAAAAGAAGCTGTTTCGACCGATACTATTAATGGTGGGGGCCAGAATCCAGTTTTCGATCAGTGTCTTCGACTCAATGTCAAGACTATTGAAACATCAATTAGATGTGAGATATGGATGATGAGTAGGGTTAAAAATTATTTGCAAGACCAGTTGTTGGGATTTACTTTAGTCCCTGTTTGTGATGTTCTTGCTGCTGGGAATGGAAAGCTAGAACAAGAGTTCATCTTGTCCTCAAGTGATCTCTTCCATTCTCCGTCAGGTTATGTGAAATTGACGATAACATATACTGGTGCAACCCCGGAAGTCTTAGAGATTCCCACACCAGCCCATTCTTTGGCTGCAGCAAATGATAGTGATGAAGATGTTCCATGTGAACTGGGTAAGATTGAATTCCCGGATCCCGATATTGTGAACGAAAATGAAAGAATGGTTACTGAGTATTATGCAATTCCCTGCACTGAGATGGATAGTCAAAGCTCTGAGCATATCAGCTCCACGGAAAATGTTGAAGATATCTCTTCCAAAAACGTTGAGGTTACACCAAAAAGTGTGGCTGGTGAAGGTCAAGATGCCACTGAAAACAAGAAGTTAGACACTCCCGCTCTGAGTGCTTCAGCCGAAAGTTGTCCATCAAACTCAATTCCCATAAGCTCATCATCTGTTAGTGCCACCAAACAGACATCTGGTGCTTCGAACGAGGAATCTGTGCTGCCTCTGAAGGATAGTAAAGACAGTGGCAAAGAGGTAAATAGCACCTCGACTGCTGTGGCTGTTAGTACGTTCACACCGCCAGTTGTTAGCGTGAACATTGTACCTGAGCAGAAGAAGGTTGTGCAGCAAGATTTTGTTGATATTTATATGAAGAGCATGCAGCAGTTCACGGAAGCTCTAGAAAAGATGAAACTTCCTCTGGATACTGAAAATGGATCGCCCATCCAGAATGGAAATGACAAAACGGAGAGCTCCAGTTCAAGTGAGACACCACAGGCGCGCCCAATCGGCCAAAGCCCAAGAGTGTATTATGGTAGCAGGGCCTTCTTCTGAACCATAGTTCCAATTGAAAAGGTTAAAAAATGAAGTGCCTTGTACTTTTAATCTAGCTGAATTTACTAGCTTTTCGTTGAGCAAAGACTGAATGTTTCCAGTTTAATTAGGATAAGTTTTCCTTGAACTTCTGTGTTTGTTGTATTAGGAATGGTGTTATTTAATGTAACCCTTTTATTGGTTCCTATCAATTAACAATCCACTGTCTTTGCATCTTTTATTTTCTAATGCTGATTTCAAGAAATTATGAACCTTTCATTTCCTAACCCTTGAGTTCTAGCCTTGGTGATAGCTTAATTCATGATTTGCTATATTATGTAAGATTAGATAATTCATGCTATGCAAGGATGAATTCATTACTAAAAAATAAGATATCCGTTTGGTGTAATCTTCTGCTTTTTTAATGGACACTCCATGATTTAACTGCGATATAATCTTACTCTTAGTCCTACTTCTTGTCTCTTCTTTTCTTTTTCTGCCTAGCGCGAGCCTTATTGAAAACTGCCTTGCTAACGAGCAATCTTTCTAAAGCAAGAAGCAAGGGCGCACCAGCTGCATGAAAGTTGTTGCTTCTTAGGTCATATACTCGTTCTCTTACTCATTAGCGCTCGACTGGTTTTAATCAATACTGTCTTTGCAATCTATTCCTTTTGTTTGGAAGTTATGCATCCTTTTATGTTGTATGACTAAAAAGGTAGAATTTTAATCAAGGCATTAACGTTTTACTATTTGTATTTCAACTCTGTTAATTCAGACATTCCAAGGAGTGCTCTGCTTAATCTCATCGTTTTGAAGTCTGAATTTTCGAGTAAACGATATCTAAATAGTTTGATGTTTGTGTCCATGACAAACTGGAATTTGAAGAAGGCCGTATGTGCTTGACGGCCCCCCATAAGACGCTCACTTGGGGACTTCTTACTCCAGCTGTTCCAAGAGTCTCCGCTAGTTGAACCACGAGCTGCAAGAAATGGATCTGGATTTCAAAAAAATTCCTTTTCTTCTATGTTATTGAAATGGCATTCCATATCACAGAATATGTTGCATGATTGATGTCACTCACTTCCAAAATATATTTTGCTTGACTATATTCTACTTGTAAATTTGATATACAAGGCAAAGCCTTTGAAATTCCTGAATATTATGACACAAAATATCATTGCATTCCAAAACATAAAAAAAACATTTGTAATTACAATCCATCCACCATTGTATTACATCAAAATTATACAACTAAAAGAGCAGATGCAATTACAAACATCTTTTAAAGACTGTTTTCACAACAAGAGCATCATTTTCCCTTTTCAAAAGATTTTTTTTTACTAATGATAATACCATTTTTATTTTTCAATTTGTTGTTCTTTCTGGATATTTTTTGTCTTCTCAGTCTCAATATCTACACAATAATGGATGCAACAATTACCGGAATAAAACATAAACATAAAAAAGGAGATAACTTATATTAGACTTATGACATATGAAAAAATGTCTCCCGCGGTGCTCAAAATTGTGATAATAATAATAGAAAGAGTATCACATCTTAAGCATTTATACAGTTTCTTACATAACATTCAATGTGGTTTGGCTCTTTCGTGAACTTCACGCATAACCGAAATTTAGTAGAATTATTTGAAGCTCATAAGTGAGATGGAGTGCAGTAACTCCACGTCCACAAACCCTTCCACAACTCCACATTCACAAACCCTTCCATAGCTATTTGAAGAACTCGAAGCTTCTGACATTTCATAAACAAGTGAAAGAATAAGAGAGAAAAGTGAGGGGTTGTACGATAAGTGTGGAGTTTCAAAATGCAGTTGCAATAAATTATTGGCTAGCATAAAGTGCACTACAAAAAAATCCGAGAACCATTTGTGCCGTAATATTCAGGAATTTCAAAAGCTCAAATATGCCCCTATACTATGCGAACTGAACAAATATGCCCTCCAAAATTTTCCGTTAACTCAAGGGCATATATGGCAAAAAAAACGTTAGGAGCATCTTTACACCAACCTTTTAACGACGGGCAAATGTGTGCAATTTCATATAGTTCAAGGGCATATTTGAGCCTTCGCCGATGTTATAATGGGGTAACAATAGTTGACATTTTTCACATGTAAAATGTTCAAATGAGGTAATAAAATTCAAGTTTGCTAGATAAATGATAAATTTATGCTTCGATAGTGTGGAAAAAAAAATGAATACATCACGTGAAATCCAAAAACTTCTAAAGCAGTATTATATAGTACATGAATTTGGTATTTTCTAAATTTGTTGGATTTTCTTTCAAGTAAATTAGTCATAAGTGTGGTTTAGCATTGATGTGTACATATAGAAGTCATCAAAATAAGAAGCTATAATATTAATTAGATACTCTAATAAGCTTCGTTCAAGGGACCTATCATGACCCCAGCATGCATGTTTCAGGGCTGGTGAATTTGAATTTGAATTTGAATAGCATCAATATGTGTAAGTAATTCAATTCAAATGATAATAACTAAATGAACATCAGAATATGCAGTAAATTATTCATTAGGGGACCCTAGATGGGTATCCCTAAAATGTATCACACTAAATAACAACCTTCCTTACATCCAAATGAGAAAGGAAAATCCCACTTAAGGGAAACTACAGAGCAAACACATTACCAGATAAGAATCTGCAACTTTGCAGCGACGTTACAGCAAAAACATTAAATCTAAAAAATTTACGCAAAAATTTCTGTCTATTTTGTTGTGTATGTATCGCTGCCTCACCAGAGATGCACGATACATTTTTGACTATATGCCGCAACCTGATTTTACACCTCACTCGAAGGAAAATAAAAGAGGAATTCCTAAAGACATAAAAACAAAAAACCCTTTAGCACAAAATCTTGTAAACTTCTATCTCTAGACCTTCAAAACAGGCACTCCAGTTAGCCCTACAAAAGGATATCCAATTCTTTAACCTCTCAACTTCATCTAGTTATAGAAGTATGCGAAATTCATGATTCAAATTCTACACCAAAGTTTCACCTAATGTAACACCCTTGCTTGCCAATATTCTCCTAGCCACCAATCCCTGCATCAATTCAAAATCAGCAGATTAATAATAGCGTGATTTGACACCATATGCAATAAATAGTGAAAGTATAAACAAGAACGAAAAGAGGGGGAGAAAATAAATATGTGAACAACAAGCAGGACACAAGGAACTACCAAAATCTTTAGGTCAGACAGTATAAGGCACCAAGCAGAAAAGCAATAACCAAAAATTGAGAATAGAAGCTCAGGAATATGTATCTGTAACATGTTTTTTCGGCCATCACTACCTTGTTTCTCCTTTGAAAAGTTTTGTAGATTTACATTAACCTATCAACACAGATTAATTCACTCGAAGAAGAATACCAAGAGAGAAATTAGCATCTAAATAATGTAGAAAAACAAACAATGTTAAGCGAAAAGGACTTCCATGTGCTCCAGTAGCTATCAACAAGGATAAAAATATTCAAGTCAAATCCTTGAATTTATTTGTTCCTTCTAAATTGATGGGTATTAACACCTCCCTAGATCTTTATGGAATGGTTTGATGGTTAGCAAATACAGAATGTTCAATGATCCCGCAGCCATGTTCCGTAAGCATTATTGCTCACAGGCTGTATATAGTTCGAGAAAAGAAAACGTGACACCAGTATTAGTTTTTTCTAGTCAGATGAGTGAACAACAAATAAAAAGCAGTAGTGGAGCCACAGAAAATAGTATCTGCTCCCAGCCTAGGACAAATCATCAGCCATACTCCGATCCAATTTTAAATAGCTCTGTCCCGCGTCATTAGAGAAGTATAAACAAACTTTGATGGTCTTTTCCAGGGACACGATGCGATAGAGCAGCCACGGGTCAAGCACTCTATCGACTTTTGTTCCATTCGGCTCCAAAGGTCATATTAGAGCCTAATTATGTCTAACCTTGTCCGGTCAATACAGATTGGGGCTGAAAGAGATGGCAGACATATTGGGCTTCAGCTTAGGGTCTCTCCCCGCTACCTCTCTAATTATTCCTTTGGGTGCAATGCATTAATTAACAAAGGTATGGAAGTCATTAAGGAAGTGGAGATCTCAAACTGGAAAAAGAAGAAACTTATTAACAGCGTTCTAAACTCCCTTCTTTTCATACATGATGTCCCAGTTCCCATCCCAGCAACAGTGGAGAAAAGGGCTAGACAGATTTGAAATGAGATATCACTCTTTGCAGCAAATGCTACCAGTGAGAAAGGAGCTCTGACCGCATAATCTTGAAAACGCGATTCAATCAATTGAAGACTGCTGCTATTTGAAATCTAAGTGAAACCCCTGATCATCTGTGTTTGCATTGCCTATCATCTCGCGGTTATGAAGGTTATTTCACGGCAAAGGTAGTACAGACTACAGAGAATGAATACTAACCGGTCCACCAAGCCTAGTATTTAAGTGGAGGAGAGTAGATGAATGGGCCAATTCAAAGCTAGAAACAAAGGATCACTCAGTTATTGAAGGTCTAAAAATAAAGGTTATTTCTAAACATCTTCAGAATGTGAAAGAAGATTTGGATCACTGTCCTGCCAGTGTTCTGTCGATTATGTCGAAAGAGACAAGTGCTGCAGGAACTGGTCATACTTTTTATACCTACTAGCATTATCTTAGAGATTGTTCTTGCTACTAATAAAATATTTTCCTCTCGTCAAAGACCTACTTATGTCTGACCTCTAGCTGCCAAAGTTTCAGTCCTCAAATTTGGTACTGCCGTACTGGAAGGCACAAACAAATATCCTTACAAATTGTTCCCAGTTCCATATATTTACAAGTAATCTATAATTCGTGAAGATGTCCACAAATTAGTAGTATTATTTGTAAGAGAGAAAATCACCGGCTTTGAAGTAATCATATAACACCATATGAGAGAACTGACAATTGTGAGGAAGAGAAGAAATATGTTTGATCCTTCATTTTGACAAGTTTAGGAGACAGAAGATATTAAATATGGGCTTAATTTCTATGCACTGATGGTGTAAAAGTTATTTACCTAACCAGGTAACTTAAAAGGGAATTCCGCATAAATCTCTAAGATAAGCATTAACTGGTAACCTACCTTTACCTTATCCCCAAAAACATTCATCTATAACAAAAACAATAGATGCAGAGATTCTAGTACCAGAAACTGGAAAAAAGAGTCTCTTGTCTCCAGTTTTTTAATTAATCAACCATTAGTGATGACCGTTCTGGCACATTCAAAGAAGCATGGCAAGAAAAATATTACTCCCTCCGTCCCAATTTATGCGGCACCATTTGACTTGGCACAAAGTTTAAGAGAGAAAGGAAGACTTTGAAATTTGTGGTCTAAAATGAAGCTTAGAAATTTGTGTGGCTATAAATCATTTCCTTAAGGGTAAAAGGGGGGTTTAAAGTCAAGTTTTTCTAATTATAGAAATGTGACATCCTTTTTGGGACAAACTAATAAGGAAAGGGTACCATAAATTGGGACAGAGGGAGTAATTGGTACGCCTAACCTTCTATCACACGTTAAACTACACCGGTAGTGTAAAAAATCTTTTCATTGTTTGTGTGTATAACTTAAATCAATTAAATAAACTAAACGGTTCTAGCTTTCACTGAGCAGTTAGGTTTCATAAAAATTAACTGGCCAGCAACTTAGGGAAAAGATGAACACAGCAAAAAAAAAACAAAATAGAAAGAGTGTGATATTGAGCGAAAGAAATGAAGGTTTATTTGTCAACCTAAAATCTTTTTGCAATGCAGATGGTAATGCATGACAAGCTATGTCCAGGAATATCACTTTACCGCAATAGATTTTAGTACATCAAAGTATCACTGATGTTAGTAGTTTTAGCTCAGTAAATTAGGAAAGATCATACGTCAGTAATTTGAGTATATGTAATTGATTAAGCAGCTTTTTTATCTATTCTTTTCTGCCCTTTTGGCTTACAGTCTGTAAAATGCAAGAACAACAATCAGTAATCTTCTAACACAGCAAACAAATACTTTTCAGACTTACATTAAGCTAGTACTTAAATTTGAAGAACTCAAAACCTAACACATGTTAAAAGGTGCCGCTATTTGCAACTTATAGGCTCAAAATAATATGTAACAAAAACCTTATAAAATATTTTTTATAGGGAAGGAAATAAAAACCATGTAAAGTACATTGACATCAAAAAATCGTAATTAGAAAGCGAAATAAGTTAAATCAACAGTAGAGGTCTTTGACACAGATTAAGTACATGGGCATTTGAAATTGGGCAACAAATTTCAAACTGGTTGTAATATAATTTAATAGTCAAGTAATGTAAGTTGTAACACTTTTTGGAGGGGGACTACACATTGGGATGCTGTGAATTTATAGTCTAACTGTTACCATTCTCAAATAAAAAAAAAAAAAAATCCATTAAAAGGAATAGAAAAACGAAGTTATTCCAAGGAAGAACCGATTCTAAAATTCTGCGCATGGCATAACTTGAAAAGGTGGGTGGTTGATCAGTGATTGAGCTCAATCTACCTGAACATAAAAGTGTTACTGGCTTTGGTAACTTGCTTGAAAAGACAATGCTATCTCAAAGATTTTTCCGATGGAATGAAAGGAGAAAATCAACTCAAGCTACTTAAAGACAGCTTTGGGATAGAATCCATGGGTTTTAAATGTACAAGCACACTACTCCCTCTGTACAAGATGGTGGCCAATTTCGCTTTCTGTGGAGCTAAGAAAGTAATCTTTAACTAATATTCTTAAAGTATTCTTTTGTATCTTGACATGGAAAAAGTCACAACCTATAGTACTTCACGTACATTCAGAAAAATAAATAAATTAATCTATGTCCAAGAACCATAATTCGATGAACTGCAAAAAAACTGTGGCAGCACCGCAGCAGAACTCGATAATAGCTTCCAGACAAGATTCCCAAATTTATTCATTCCACTATGATGTATCAAAGCTACAAGCCATACACTAGGTACAAGAATGAGTAGTTCTATGGTAACTAAGATTTATTAGGAACTTACAGGATTGAAAGATGGGGGAATCCAAAGTCTAGCGGAACTACTTTACAAGCAGAGAGTATCGCATGTTGGTGATGGGGCACAAGGAGAGAAGAGATGTTCTCGGTTAAAGCTTAACCAGAAACTGTTGGTGAGGAAGGAGGTAACTTTTCTGCATTTGTAGATATGGATACCACCGGAGCCTAAAAATTGTGTTTTCTAAGTGGCTAGCAGCTAGGAAGCCATCCTGATGATAACCTGAGGAAGAGGAGGATTACACATGTTTGATGGTGTTTTATGTGCAGGTAATCATGAGAAGATATAAATAACCTCCTCTTGCATTGTCTCGTGGGAAACTACTTTATAGTGGACGGTCTTGAATTGGTTAAACTACTATGGGGTAATGCCAAACACAGTAAAGAGAGCGTTGTGAAGTTGGGATTTCAGGGGGAAAAAAAAAAAAGACCCAGGGCACAAGATGTAATCCCTCTAGCCCCGATGTGGGTGATTTCAAAAGTGATGAATATGAAAGTATTCGAAGGAGTTGAGAATGACATTGTATACCTGAGGACTAGCCTTGTGTTTTTAGTTTCTTTTTTATGCAGCCACGAGTTTCCTACTTGTATGGACGACTGGATGACTTTTGTAGAGAACCATGTTTTGGTATAATTCTCTACTTTTTGGCATACTACTTGTAAACAGGAGTTATTATCCCAACATCAATAAATTATTTACCTTATTAAGAAAGGGATAATTGTCCTCTATGGAAAAGTTTAAATTATACCAAAGCAAAAGAGTACTCCCAAGTCATCCGAGTGTATCAAAAGGATTGTATGAGACACCACATAGAAGAAAACTTATTGTATCATATAAATTGTATAAAGAATTAGGCATGAAAAAGATCCGGTATAATAATGATCTATTAAAAAAGAAAGTTCTCGAATTCCATCTCTTAGTTTTCCCTTTTATCCTTTAAGATCTGGAAGATCTCAATTTCTTGAAATATTTCATGTTAAGTTCAAAATTTCGAGATGATATTCTATCATCTGCTTATTCAACAAACTTGTTGATGATTTTGGTCTCTGATCCTGCACACAAATACCAACCAGTGGTTTAATGGTAATTCTGATTGATAATGGATCTATCTGAACACAACTCCAGATAAATTACTTCACCTGAGAAAAATGTACCATAAGCATCACTTTAGACCAATGAGTGCCTACAGGGAACACAACCAAGCAGTACAACAATTACTTCTTTTTTTTTTTTTAATAATCGTGGTGTCCGGACCAGCTTGCGCTCACCTCGACTGATTCCACAGGATACCTGCTACCTCCCACCAGCACAGGTACCGGGTCAATCTGTCCACCAGAGCTTGAACATAAAGAAATCACCTAGTGTTTTTGCCTCCGCTGGAATTTGAACTTGAGAACTCATGGTGCTCAACTCACTTCATTGGCAACTAGGCTACACCCTTGGGTGCAGTAGTACAGTAATTACTTAGACTACACAATTCACTTGTATTTTCTGGTTAACATCTTTGATACACAGTGGAACATAGAAGTCTAACAATAACGACAGAGTACATCATCAGGCTTAAATACCCGCAGAGAACGAAAAAAGCTCATTATCATCTTTTAAAGTTGGGTTGAAAGAAACATGTGCTTATCACTTAATGTTCAAAGAGTACGCTCCTTTGAAGTTGCATCACTTGCTTTATATCGCTTTGTCACTTTCATCGATTAAGCAAACGGTTTTAGTAATACAAGCTAGAATTTTAACATTGCAAAGAAATAAGCAACTAACTAAACCTAAAATAAATCAGAAATGGCCAACTTGTAGCTCCTTTTAAGCTTCCTTTTTATCAATGGTTCAACTAATTCCCAGAGATCCTTCTTGTTTTAATCCACCGAAAATTTGAAAATGACATAAGACTCTCTTTCCGTTAAGTAAATGGAATTATGTACATTGATTCACAATGTTGCACTTCTAATTCAATAATGCAGCTTTCAAGGTGAGTATACAAGAATCTGAAGCACAAGCATGCTCTAGATAAAGAACTTGATTCGGAGTTAAAATAGTTAGATATCAGAACACACATGCAAGCATGAGAGATGCTTCTCTACAGAGTGAACCCTATAAGGATTCGTGCACTTAATTTTGAAAAGAAAAACTTTGATAACAAACTCAATTAGACATAAAAACATGTAAAGAGACAAAGGTAGTAAGTCAAGAGGAGGAAACACGTTAATCACCTGCTTCTAATCACAAATCATGGTATCAACAAGATTAATCCAAGTTCATCAGAAACTTCAATGAATATTTAGCAAGGTGAAGCTACCTCTGGCTTTATAGGGTTAGTGAGAAGCTTACCGCTGTTTGTCTGTCTTTTACCAACACCATAACTGCCAACATAACTAGCAGAACTTTTAGGTGGCATGTCTGAGGGTGCAGTTCCAAGTCCATATCCAATTGAACCAGATCCATCTCGCTCAGAGCGCCAAGTGGAATCACTATATCCCAAACCACCACTGTACAAATCAGCAAGAGCCCCATCATAGCTACCATTAGATGCAGAATATGATGATGTAGGAGGAGCCCCGCTTGTGACATTTCTTCCATAGCCTCCTCCAGTCAACCCATATAAACTGTCATCACCCCCATAACCAAGATTTCCACTTTGGTTAGAAACAGTTCCTCTACCTTGAGAGGATATTGAAGATGAACCCCAAACTCCAGTGTTGCTAAAGTTTCCTGCCCCAGTGTTCCCACTTCCAGATACTGCAAAGTTGCTAGAGTTGTTGGAGTTTGTTCCATAACCCAAACCCCCATTTCCCCACAAATTGCGAGTTGCTGAGCTGAAGAATGAACTACTTCCTCCTCCATTTACTCCATCAAACCCAATAGGACCACCAAATCTATTTGAACTATTAACATAATAAGGACTCAGTCCCCGTCCGTAGCTCAAGTTGCTGTTAAAGTTTGCTGGACTTCCCCCATATCCTGGGCTTAACCCTGGTTCAAAGTTAAGACCCATTCCATAACCAGAACCAAACGGAGCAAAACCACTCCTACCTCCAGCAATGGGGCTAAATCTACCATCCATCCTAACTCCATATCCTGCAACTGTATTTGGAGAGTATCCTCCTTGTGTGTTGTATCCATTAAGGAAGTTACTGATCCTACCTAATGGATGGTTGAACCCAGTAAGTCTTGGACCTGGTGATAACTCTTTCGGGACAGCACGTTTGACCTCGACCATTTTACCATTCAGCTCATGGAAGGTCTTAAGCAATACTTGATCCACAGCATCCTCTGAATCATAAGTTATGAAACCAAAGCCTCTTGGTCTCTGAGTGTTATGGTCGTACATAACTACTACATCTGTGATCGTTCCAAATTGCTCAAAGTACTGCTTAAAGTCAGCCTCAGTTACTGTGGATGCTAAACCTCCAACAAATATTTTTCTTGTACGTCCTGGACCAGGAGAACCCTGAATGCTAGGACTACTTCTACCTATTGTGCTCTGGTCATCCCTTGGAACAGCCTTCTTTGCTTCAACCTGAAAAATAAGTAGACCATGATGAGTAAAAAGAAGAATGTAGAGAGTTAATGATAACCACTCTTCCAGTCGAAGTTCATATCAAAGAAAGGGCAGAAAAGCATTGATGTGATATGCCATAAGAATGGGAACAATGTGACAGTTTTAGTGCAAGTTAAAATACCAATTGTACCAAGAAAACTTAGATATATAATGCTAACTCTCCGGCACCCAAGGATGCGGCCTAGGGGTCAATAAAGTGGGAGAAGAACTATGAGGTCTCAGGTTCAAATCCCAGCGGAGACAAAAAACACAAGGTGATTTCTTCCCATCTGTCTAAGCCATGGTGGATAGAGTTACCTTCTATCTGTCGTTGCTTGGAGGTAGCAAGCATCCCGCGGAATTAGTCGAGGTGCGCACAAGCTGGCCCCGACAAAACGGTTATCAAAAAAAACATATAATGCTAACTCTCCGTTACAATGTCATATTTCCCTTGATTTTAGGTGGCATACAAAAGTATATTCTTATCATTAGTTCAAACAACAACCTTATGCTCCTTGTTCAATAAATCAAAAGAAACAGCTTACCATCCTGCCATCAATATTGTGTTTCTCCTTGATAACCCGATCAGCAACAGCAGGATCAGCAAAGACAATAAAACCAAAACCACGGGCACGTCCAGTAGTCCTATCCTTCATAATTACAGCCTCTAAAACCTCCCCATAAGTACTAAAATACTCCTTCAGCCTCTCTTCATTTGTGTCCCATGAAATTCCACCAATGAATAACTTTCCAAGATCAGATTGCATTTTCCTACAAGCAACAAATCAAAATCCTCAAAACCTCATCTCCAATCATCATTCTAAAATATTTTATTTACAACAACAACATACCCAGTGTATTCTATAATATTTTATTTAAAGCTGAAAAAAAACTATCATTTTCTCATGTGTATAAAGACCCCCAAGCAGCATAAAAATGACATAGCTTGATGTAATCAAAAAGACACCACACAAATATTGGATCCACTTTCAATTCCCAGTTGATTAGATGAAATGCAGATTGAAAAAAAAAAAATACCAATCAAAAACCAAAAGTCACACCTTTACAATGATTAATAAAGTACTATGACAACCTTAAAAACACAAACTTTAGAGTCAAGAAACCAATCTGACATTATCAGATTCAATCAAAAAGTATCGGATCCTTAGACGATCAATCAGAATTTAGAAACAGAACAATGAACAATGGTCTAATAACAAACCCCAAATACAATTAAGAAAAATAATGATTACCCAAATCAAGAATCAACCAATTAAGCAATACCAAGATGAGAAAAAAAGTAAGATCTAAATTAGGGGGCAATAGTAGAACTTGAGGATTTGTTCTATATTTTGCCCCCCACTCTTTTCTCTTCTCTTTCCAATCTTTCCAATCAATTTATGAATACTACAATAATATGTTCAGCTAAGAAAAAAGATTGTTTTGTTTTTGTTTCTAGCCTTTAATTTTTTACAATTTTTTTTTTTTTTTTTTTTTTTTGGTAAGAAAGAAAGAATATGTGGTGTAGTGAGGAAAGAAGGAAAGGAAAATAAAGAAATTTTTGGGGGTGTGATTTGATCTGATAAATTTGGAAGAGATTGCTTGTGTTTCATTTTTTTTTATATATACTTACTGGAAAAAATCTTTTAGCACATTTTCATATGCTAATGTTTTTTTTTTTTTTTTACATGCTAATAATGGCTATACTTTGGCCCCACCACATCTTATATGGACCTGTCTATGAGTAAAAATCTACCACTGATTTTAAGCAAGTTGTTTGAAATTTAATTTTAAGAATCACACATGGTGATACAGGATAATGATTTGATGAACGGTGCTGATTGATTCTATTTCCTCCTTAATTATTTTTCATTGTTGATTGGTTAAAATTATATAAAATATTTTCCTCCCTAAACATATATACACAAAAATAGGAGAATTGGCTACTGTTATTATAAATATACGAGGCGAGTGCAGGTGCAATATTCAACCAGCTTGTATCCAGGAATTCCCCCTAAGGACACGTCCCTCAGCATCATTCTTCCATATTCATCATAGACACCAGATTGACAACACACAAATCTTCCCGCAACACTTGAAGAATAACAGGCACAGAGCACAACCTACACGCAATACGCTACACGCAGCACAAACAACAACTCTTACCCCTTTTTGGCATCATCGAAAAGAACATTAAGCACAAGTGTAAAGAAGTTCAAAAATTTTAACTCAGACCACAGAGGCAAACTCAGAGGAACATTAACAGATGCAACCAAGGTAATGCAGAAAAGAAGCATAACCACAAAACAAAGAGAGTGTTAGTGAATTAATATTCAAACGAGCTTAGCAGGCAATCTATACCACAAACATACAACATAAACTTGCCATAGTGCCGATGTCATTAGTTAGACCAGAACAAAAGAAAGGTATTTTCAAAGACAAGGACAAGGATTAACAACGAAGATGAACTGAGAGGATTGAATCATGGAATTGCAGGTTTGATGGGATTGAAGGCTTTGAGCATCATGTCTAGCCTTGCATCTGCAGCTTTGTGAGTGTCCAAGATTTGCTCCTGAAGTTGTTCAACCTTTTTCTTCAGCTGAGCATTATCTTTTTTCAATTCAGCAATATATGTTGTCTGCACTTCACTCGAACCAGGTCCTTCTACCTTTAACTTAGCAATGTCAGCTTTCAATAGAGCATTTTCAACCCGCAACCTTTCCACTTCAGCCAAGATCCTCTTGTTTACCTTAATAAGACTAGAAATAGGAGAGATACATCTTGCTCTTCCTTTCTTTTGCACAATGTCACACTCCTCTAGGGTACTCAAGGAAAACATCTGTTTTTTAATTCCTTTGGTAACCTTTCCAGTGGTTACTTTGAAGTGATCAAACACTTTAGTTAGGGGAAGCCACAGGGGAGACCATGTTTGCCATCCTTTGTGTCCACAATTTTTATCATGTGCTCGATCATGATAGAAAGTAGATGGCCAAGTGTCCTCCATCCAGAATCTCCATGAGGAACAGGTCCTTCTTAGATGCTATATATCTCTTTTCATTCCTAGGCAATAACATTTTTTTGACTAGCTCGAAGAGAAGCTGATACTGTGGCTTCATCTATTTCTTGTACAGAGTTTCAGTGGTCACCTACTCTCTTATTTGGACTATGCTACCTTTGAAGTCATCTGAGGCTTTGATGTCTTTGTCATTTCCCAGTTTTTTAATTCCTTCAGTTGGGACACTTAGAATTTTTCCCAACTAAGCTTTATCTAGTGTAAACTCAACTTTTCCAACCTTATAGACCAGGTTATGACCATTAGTATACTGCAGATTCACAAAGAAATCTGTTACTGCCTTCTCACAGACTAATGTGGGCCCTTCAAGAAGATGATCCCAACTCTGAGCTCTCAAGATCTCCACTAAATCATCAAATTCTTGGTGGCCAATTGCCTTTGGATCAAACACTTTGTCAAGCAACACTTTTTGACCTCTTAGATTTTCTTATCTCAAGTTTTCTTCATCCCTTTTAGATTTTCCTTTTTTGCTCGAACCAGGTCCCTTAGTCGAGATTACTTTTCTTTTGTTAGAGGGACCTGCTTCCCCACTGATTGGGCTCTTTCTCTTTTTAGGAGAAGGGGTCACTTCCTTTTCCTTTCTTATTTTTCAGTGACTTTCTCAGCTTCCACCTCACCCACATTTTCCTCTTCATCAATCACAGATCTATTCTTTCCTTTTGAATTTCTTCTTTCTAGAGAAGCTTTCTCCTCTGTCTCTTCTTCTTCTTTATCAGACACAATCACAACTTTCTCTTTATCTATCAAACGACTCAAGTTGACTACTTTTGCCAACTTTCTACTCTTACCAGTACTCTTCTCCTTATTACCTTGAGAAACAGAGTAGAGTTGTGATGTGGCCCTTCGTCTAGTGATGGGAGGTCCCTTTTCTAGAGCAAATGTGGGTTTGCCTTTGCTTCTCCTTTCTTTTGATTTTGCACTTCCAGTTCTACGCTTGAGGAACGTTCCCAACGCTACATCCTCATCTGAGTTTATCTCTTTTCTTTCAGGATTTTCCTTTCCAGATGATTTTGTGAGATCAGGTTCCTTTTCTGAGGGGTTTTCCTAGGAGACAACAACTGTGGATAGAGGTACAATATCCAAACAATCTCTTTCAGGACCAGGTCCTTCGTTTATCTCCTTTGTTCCGCTCGAATTTTCCTGTTCTCTTCCCGTTATCACGACTTCCTTTTCAAATTCTTCTTCAATAGAAAGCTCTCCGAAAACTTCATCAACAACATCATTCACAACCTTTTTGACAATTTAATTAAGGTAGTCACTCTCCATTTGCAATTCCAGTCCCGATTTGTCATTGATTTCCACATTTTTAGCATTTACTTCTCTTAATTTCTCTAAGTTCCCACCCACTTCTGACCCCTTTTGTCTCTCTTCACCCTTAGCAACTATGATATCCACAGTTGTCTCTTTAACAATAGGAGCACTCCAATTTTCCGCTTACCCAGCATTTAGAGCTTCTTAATTAACACATCTCTCTACAACTTTCTCACTATTTAGAGAATCCAGGTTACCTGAATTTTGATACGACTCCTTTGGAACCCTCACTTCCCCTTTGAGTAGGTCTTCTTCCACTATCGAGTGGTCTTCGGTGATATCCTTGCTTGTCACCTCCCTCCGTCATCCTTCTCAACGGTTTCCTCATAGAGATCAAGGTATTGTGAGGTTGTCATACTCCCTTGTGAGTCAGGCTTTTCTGAAGGTTTTGGGATCATGGCGATGGAGGAGTATTTTTCATGAGTTAAGCACCGGTCAGTAGTAGAGGGACCGGGAACATCTGTTACAGGGGAAGATGAGATAGGGTTTTGGTCGGATAAGTTTTGAGATTTTGTGGAAATAGGGATTGACTTTCCGATGAAATGGGTGGTTCTATCAAGGAGGATGAGGGGTTAGATTTAGTGGGGGTGGGAGGTAAAGATTTTAGGTCAGACATGATTAAAAATTGTGCTGAGGAGGAAGAGAATGAGCAGAAACGGAAAGAGGATTTGAAGAATTTGAACTTGTAAGAAGAGAGAGAAAAGAGTAGTAATTAGATTTTTGTTGACTTAAAGAGAATAAGAAGCTTGGTTCTTATTGGTTAAAGAGAAGAAACGGGTCGGTTCTGAGAAGATGAAGCATTTGGCTCATTTTAGAAGAGGCGGGAACTAATAGTGACATGGTACTAAGGCAAAATTAAAGCGTATGTAAGTGCTTGAAAAGACTACTAACCTGAGTCAAAGGGACCTGGTCCCTTGACACTTTTGACAACAGCTTAGGCATAAATTCTGATGAGTGTTATGTCTCTAATATTTGGTTGTCCTGAGATTGCCCTGTGGGCATACCTGTAATGGTAGTGAGTTAGATACCTCCAAAAAAAACCACTTCACGCATTGTACCTTATCTCTTATCATAACCCAATCACAAGGAACCGTTAGATAATCTTGAATAACACTGACTCCAAAAGATTTTTATTGATATGCACCCAACTTAAGGCCTTGGTGACGAAGTGATCAAACTGATATATGATGCAGACCCTTATGTAAGATGTCATTTTATATTCACTCAAGATATCTCATTCCATGTGTGCTCCTCAAATTCATAAGGAATTCGGTTCGAAAGATTTCAGCATATCTGACAAACTGATGCTAGTTGACTGAAAAGGAGTAGGGACCAAGTCCTTTCTTTCCTTGAAACACTGTTGTTCCTTGTTAGCTATTGCCAAGGAGAGCCCCTCGAATTTAGTTGAGTTTTGCCATCCATCTCAGCACTTAGTACAAGAATTTGTGGGTGCTGATTATTAAGAGATTCACTTGACTAGTGATCTTAATGCCCTTTTATCTTGACCTTTTGAGCAGGTTCTTGATTTCACTTGGGTTTGATGGCTGCTATTGGTTAGACCAGAGGAAGATTCTTGTTTGTCATTTCTTCTTCAGAGATTTTCTGTCTACAAGCTGGATACCCTTCTCTGTTCTTTTTCCATGTCATTTCTGATGTTATCTTCTTCAGACTCCAAAGGAGGTTGGCTGCACATGCTGAAGGAAGTGAGTTCTTTTACATCTTCTGAGCACTTTTCTAAACTCTCTTCACTTTCTATCCTTAGCTTGAATCATCATATTGACTTTTCATTCTATCCTCCTCTGCTTTTGTGATTAGTTTCCCTTTAGTATCGATCCTTTTTCAAATCCTTCTCACGAATTGAGACTGAAGTGTTTGTAATAAGCTTGGGCTTCTTTTCCATTCGACAGCTCACAGAAGGTCTTCTAAAGTAGAATTCAGATCAAGCACCCATCTAACACATAACATACAGAGAATTCTATCCTCCATCAACATTAATGAGGAAACTTAAGTATCCACTTGGAACATAACATGAGATACCGCTTAGTGCACTTGTAGTTCAAATCTTCAGCTTGGTACACGCATTCAAAATCATAGGAGAGTGTCTTGCCAATTTTGCTCACATAAAAAGTATATCGTCTCTTCATGTTACCACTTGACATACTCCCACATTTTAAGGCTTTATGTGAGAGAACAAAAATGTTTATTCTTTCAACCATACGCTCAGAGCAGTCACCATGTACTACACTATTGACTGCCCGTCTCTCACTTCAGCCTTTGCACATGATCACTTGTTAAACTTAGGAACCCAAACCAACTTGGTTCCGAAGTACTGATAGAATGGGTGAACTAGTGTTCGCCCATGCTGGTAATGCACTCTTCTTTTTATGAGGATAAGGTCCCGATTTTCTTGGTCTGTTATCAACATCCTCTCTGTTTTTTCTAAGCAAACTGAACTTTTGCTTTACTCAAGCCCTTGCAATGAGCAATATGATTATAATAAGTGAACCACTGGTTTTGAGTCACAGAGGAGCATTCACCTTGCATATGACAGGAATTCGTAATCATTTTAGCACTAAAGCTCTGTTTTCTATTATCACTTTTGCAGGCAACAGAGGTTTTATCCAAGGGCAAAATCTAAAGGAGTGATTCTTCAAGTTCACTCTTGATTTGTTTTAGCTCCTTTTGAAGTAGTTCATTCTTATCTACTTCATCAGTGAGACTCAACCTAGTCTCTTCAAGTCTCCTTTCAATCTCAAGGTGAGTCTTACTGTCCTCCCTTTCTTGCTTTCTCCAAGGCATGTTTATCCCTTTTTTTCATTTGGTTGTTTAGCAAGGCGTTATCTCTAGACAATTCCTCAACTTGTTTCCTTAGATCCATTATAGTGACTGCCATGCCATCTCTTGCTTGCTCTAAGTTAACAACTTCCTCATCTAGAGAGTTTTTCTCATTTGCGAGACTATGATATGCATTAATTAATACATTTGCAAGAGATATTAACTTCTTTCGAAAGTAGTTTTTTAGATTTCTTTGAACATCAAAAAGATTTACCTCACTCTTACCCTCATCTTCAAATCTTTCCACAAGTGCAAATAAGGAGTCACATTGTGAAGATTCCCCAGTATCATTTTCATCGTCTGAGGTATCTTCCCAACCAGCCAGAGCCTCTTCTACCATGATGTCAGTAGCAGTTTTTGAATTGAACTCCTCGACCGGGACCTAGTTCTTTTCCTTTCTTTCTTGAGCATTTCTACTGAAGCATCCTATTTTTGAAAATTTCTCAGTAATAAGAGTTAATTCAGATTCCTCGTTTCCCAGGTTATTTTTGTCCTCATTCTTGGCAACTTTCCTTTCTAGCTCATACGCCTTGAGATCGTCTATAAGTTCATCAAGAGTTATTTTTGCCAAATCTTCAGATTCAACGATGGAACATACTTTCTCCTCCCATGAAGCTGGCAGTGCCCACAGTAATTTGCGGTTAAAGGATTCTTCATCATATGCTTTACCCAGAGAGCAAAGCTCATCAATGATTGAGGAAAATCTAGCATACATGTCAAAAATTAACTCACCATCCTTCAGTTTGAAGAACTCATATTCAGTAGTAAGCATCTCAATCTTTGGCAATCTTGCCTTCCAACGTTCATAATATCTTGGTGGCCTATTGATATATTCTTCTTCTCCACGGTTTGGTGGACCAGACATAGCGTGAGATCCTTTCTAGGTATTACCCTTTTAGAAAGCACCCGCTCTGATACCAATTGATAGAACCTATGAGTCCACCCTTTTAGTTCACCACCTGAGAGTTCACCAAAACAGTCTAAGGGACCTGGTCCCTAAGCTGTTTTCACAGATAATGATGAAAAGTAAATAATACAAGATATTTACGTGGAAAACTCTTTGCTTAAGGGATTAAAAACCACGACCTACCCCAGTAGGATTTCCGACTTCACTAAACTGAGCAAAGTGTAAGATTACAAGTTTTTGTCCTCGGAATTAGTTCCTAATTCTACCCCTCACAACACTTCTATTGTAGGTGAATCTAGACCACTGATCTCCCCTCACAAACAACTCCACAACCTTCACCCCTTTTACTCCTCTAGGCCGAGAAACTAATACACCTAGAATATAGTACAATCCTAGTGTACCACTCAAGGACACCCCTTAAGATTTCAAACCACAACGACTAACTCTAGCCAAGGCATTAACACACTGTTTGAAAATAAGGAACAAGAAAATACCTACAAACAACCCTTCTTAAAGGAATATAGGTTTAGAATGTAGAGATCATAAAGACTAGACAATTTTAGGACTCAAAACATCTTCCATTGTTGAGATCTGGTCCTTCAAATCTGTCTTAGCTTGTTCTTGAAAGCCCCTAAGGAGAACTGTGGCGGCTGCACTTGTATAAGTCAAATCTTTTTAGATTTTCAAGTGTTAGTTTGAGTAATGCTCAACATGTTGTATAAATATGAGACCAATAGAGAGAGCATGTGAGAAGCATGTGACCATGGACACACATACAGCTGTGCTGCTGCAGTTCTGCTAGACCGTGCAGCAGCTTTACAGTTGTTAAGTGTCATGCAGTGCTCCCAAGGGACCTGATGGAGAACCTGGTCCTTTGCCCGTTTGTCAAATTATCAAAATTATGAAATGCTATAACTCATCATAAACCTAAAAAGTTATATTATAACAAGACACTTTAACAATAATAGTACGTTAAATTTATAGTGAGAATTAATAACGAGTGAACGAAAAAGAATGAAAAATAAATATTAAATCGTAACTCATAAAATAAATTATTCTTATTTAACATTACACATAAAAATAATTATTAATTGTTTAACATTACAACATAGAGTTATATTGTCAAATCTATCTATAGAAGCTCCCTATATAACAATATTTCATTATAATATGCAAGTTCTTTTTGGAACTAATTTTATATGTTATATTCTATCTCCTTGTAGAGATTTTTTTTACCTAAACCAATAAGATGTTGTTAAGATCGAAATAGCAAGGTGTCATGCGAGATAAAACAAACTTTGGACGACAATGAATTAAAAATAAAAGAAAGATATATTAAAAGATAATATCATAATATTGTTAGCTCAATTGATCTATATATGAGAAAACTAATAATAAAGAAAAGTATAAAAATTATCGACATAATATTTACCCTATAAACATGACCTTTTTAAGGATTACATCATGGATTCTGTTGATTTATTGTACGAAGGAAAGATACTCAATTTAAAAAAGTCCAAAGTCCCCTTTTCTCCAAGTAAATGATAGTTTTTTTTTTTTTTTTTATATATAAGTAAAACGCAATTATGGTTAAGGAAATCCTAATAAGGAAAGAAAATAAAGACAAGCCCCAACACATGCATCAATATAATGATACATTTTTTGTATTATCTCTCTATAACAACCTTACCCAAATATTTATGAATTTATTTTGTTATAATAACCAAAAAAATAATATACTCCCTCCGTTCACTTTTACTTATCCAGTATTCTAAAAATAAATTTTCACTTTTACTCGTCACTTTTAGCATATCAATAAAAGACAGTTTCTTTTTCCTGTTTTACCCATAATATTAATTACTCATTTCAAACTCATTAAAAATATACCCCAATTACTATGGGTATCGTGCTAAATTATGCACTTCATTTATTATTTGTTAAGGGGTATGCAAAGTCCATAGTGGACAAGTAAAAGTGAATGGAGAGAGTATCAATTATATTCTATCGGAGACATAATTTTGATAAATTTTGTAAGTTCCAACAAGTAAGGTGAAACATTAAAACTCTTGTCAATTCGAAAAAAAGAGAAATTAAGAAAGTTGCAGACTCAAGGTGGAATTACGTGGCTTTTGGTGAAATATACCACATATTACAGTTGAAAAATAAAATTAAGAAAATGAAAAAATAAACATTCTTCAAGTTGAGGCGTGGATATCTCGCTCTTTTTAAGGAGATTCAAGCCCATTGCGATATTATATTCTTCACCGGTCCAACAGTATAACTCTGACCTGTCCCCTCCAAGATACAACAGTCCATAAACATTGTATGACTCAAATAACTCCGAACTAGTTGAAGTGTCCAAAGCTCCGGCATAAGAACACCTTCCTTCAACATAAAAGTACTCTCTTTTGCAGTGAATTAGTTGGAGACTTAGAATATTTTTCTTTGTCTCAACTCTCTCTCTCCACTAATCTCAAAATATAAACACAACATAATAATTTTATCCACTCCTCATCTACTTTTTTCCCATACAACACAAGGATGAAAACATCCTTTATATAGGTATAAGATTTCTTCCGCAAGTAAATGTTAAGAAAGTGGAAGGTCATTTGAGGTTTAGCGGGATAATTAGCAGGAGATAAATGTGGGAGAACATGCTAGAATGGTTACAAGAATAATGACACCACTTTCTCCACTTTATGACCACTAATAAGACATGCACTTTAATATAATATAGATTTACAATATTAAAATGTTCATAAATCCAACAATCCCCCATTCATTTGTTAGGATTTAAATCTCAAATCCGACCTTTGTAAGCAGGTTCCCAGGAAAGATTGGAGGGTCACAGCTGGACCACTTAAATATCAACCTCCTTAGACAGAACCTACTTACGCCGTGATGTAAGCGAAGAATAAATAGCACACACAGATTTATAGTGGTTCACCCTCAATGTGAGAGCTACGTCCACGTTGCTGCTGCAGATCTTATTAAAGAAGAAATATTACAAGTGTTTACAACACTCAACCTCACAACCCCAATCCCAATTACACTCAAGAATTTTTTACTAAAAATTCTCTCAAAAACCTTTTCTTACTTAGGCCTTTCACTAAGAGTATTTCTCTTAGATTTTTTTTCTCTCTTTGGGATGTGTTGTCTTCTTCAATTTTGGTGTCATAGCAAATGAGAAAGCTTCCCTATTTATAGGTATGAGATGAACCTATTGATGTCATTAGTGACTCAAGCAAGCACTTGACAATTTGCCAAAGACAAGGAAGATGTTTTCTTCCTCAAAACGAAGTGTTTTCTTCCTCAAAACAAGGGAAGTGTTTTCTTCCCTAAAATAAGGGGATGGACCCAACAAATCTCCCATTTGAAGGCTAATTTTAATTAGTCTTCACACTTTGATCGATGCAGCAGCTCTTTCCTAGTTTCATACTTCGTGCAGGCCAACTGAAGCTGAACATAGCTTCAGTTTGTCTATCATCACTGCCTTTGTCAGCATGTCTGCTGGATTCTGACTCCCTGCGATCTTCTCAAGCACTAACGCTCCATCTTCCAAAACTGATCTAATGAAATGGTACCGGAGTTGTATGTGCTTCGTTCGAGCATGGTAGACCGGGTTTTTTGCCAAATGAATGGCACTTTGGCTATCACAATATAGCACACTTCCCTCGTGGTCCTGATCCAATTCCCGCAGAAAATATTGTAGCCACATCATTTCCTTTGTGGCCTTCGTCACAGCAACGTACTCAGCCTCACAACTAGAGAGAGCTACTATCTTTTGCAACTTGAAAACCCAAGAGATTGCAGTACCTCCGAAGGTGTAAACATACCCGGATGTGCTCTTTCTGCTATCAACATCACCACCGTTGTCAGCATCAACATACCCTTGCAATCCTGTTTCTGATTTTCGGAAATACAAAGCTGAACTCGAGCTGCCTTTCAGATATCT
The DNA here is from genome assembly GCF_019175385.1 of Lycium barbarum. Classification (NCBI taxonomy): domain Eukaryota; kingdom Viridiplantae; phylum Streptophyta; class Magnoliopsida; order Solanales; family Solanaceae; genus Lycium; species Lycium barbarum. The sequence continues at coordinate 23,746,123 of NC_083347.1, forward strand.
GAATATCCACTTCACAGCCTCCCAGTGTTGCTTTCCCGGATTGCTCATAAATCGGCTGACAACTCCCACTGCATGTGCAATGTCTAGCCTTGTACATATCATTGCATACATAAGACTACCGATTGCAGATGCATAAGGTATCTTGTCCATCTGCTTCTTCTCATCCTCGGTTGTTGACGACTGATCCTTTGACAACCGAAAGTGTCCAGCCAAGGGAGTGCTGACTGGCTTGGCATCATGCATGTTGAACCTTTTGATAACTTTCCTCACATATTCTTCTTGTGAGAGTTTGATGCCTTCTTTCTGTTGAAATTCCCTCAAAAAGGTAATTTCTTATTCTAAGTATTTGTTTTCAGGATCTTTTTTATTTTGAATTGGTATGATTTTGTTGTTTGTTGGGTTCTTTATTTCTTACCTAGGGTTCTAAGTTTGGGATGTCAGAAATTAGAATGGTGTAAATAAGCAAAGAAGCTTTATAATCGGATTCAAAATGTAAAATCTAAAGTCAAAAAGTGATATTACTGGATAACTTCTCCTACCTATCCAATGGTTTCAGCAATATTGAGTTAGAGTTACTTAACTTATCATTTCAATTATTTTGAGTTTACACCATTCCATTTCGGGGTGCACAATTGGTCTCTTTCTTTTTTGATATAAAAGTTGCTAAAAAGTGTTGAATGCCAAAGATTTGAGTAATTGAATATGATTGTTTCTTTGGATAAATTTGCTATCTCTTAGGCTTACTACTTACATGTAGGTTGTTTTAGGAGAGTTATTTTGGTGAAAAGACATTTAAACAGGTGATTGAGATTCTGTAAGGAAGCGAGGAAGTAATTTAGATTCCATATGACTTTTTTAAAGGCTATAATGCAAGATATTAAGCCTGAAATTTTGGATGTTTGAATGCTCTTGACAAGATATTTTCTTATTCTTGAGTGTTTTGTAAATAATATGTGATAACAAATCCAATACGCTAATTAGTTAAGCTCATTTGTAACAATAAAGTGAGATAACTTGTGTGAAGTTTATTCTCAGTTTTTTTTTTAAAAAAGTTTTATATAGTTTGAACATTATTATTTATTTTTCTTGGCAAAAGTTTGAGATAAAAGTGTAAGCGCAGTCTGATGGATGCAGAAGAATAGTCAACGATGTCGTTAAGATAACCAGTTTTCTCACACAGGTATATTTGGTTTCACAAAGTATGCAATTTGCTTCTCCCCTTTTCCTTCTAAGCAACTTTTTGTATCAAGATCTACTTCTATTTAATTATTGTTCCTACTATCGAAATTTAAGAAAACTAACAACATAAAGTTGTGAATTTGGTAAGGTTTCTAAACAATAGTGACTTTCTTAATGGTAAATATTTTATTGTTACAATTCATACACACCCTATGTTTACACCAACCAAATTTGAATATAATATGCTTTTAAAATAATTTTTAGCACTTAATTATCAGTAGAGTTTTGAGGTGGAAAGTAGACAAACACATATTACTCTGGTGATTCTTTGGCTGATCTTATTTGATTTGATTTTGTGATAAAGTGACTTGGTGTTGATTTGTGTCAAAGTTTCAAAACACAAGCATCAAGGTAGATTGGTGGTAGTGACTGGTGGCTCTGCCCCTACTCCTTCCATTGAGGTTTGTCCATCTTTTCGGTTGGACAGTTGCGTAATATCTATAGTTTTGATTTTTCCTGAATTAATTAGTTAATATATTTACGAATTGTATAAAGGTCACAAATCCGCCACCACGTGCTGTATCGCCTCCTATAAAGCACTGTTGTTATCGCAAGGGGACGGAAGTGCACTATTTTTTCCTTTGGTCATCAAGTAGCTATTATATCACTTTAATTATTTCCCATAAGAATTAAGCCTTCTGGATGTTTTAACATTTGAGCTACTTAATTTTGATTGTTGTGATTGAAAAGCTATAAAATTCATTGAATCTGTAGTATATTTGACAATTTCTTATTTATTATTTGACCGTTGATATGTTGTTTATATGTACGAATTTGATAATCAAGTGCTTATTTGCCATCTTTTTGTGCTTATTTTCCATCTTTTTAAGTCTTTCCAATCATCTGCATAATGGCAGCACCATGCTATGAAATATCCATTTACTTTCTATTCTTTTTACAAAGTAGAATGTTGAAAGAGAGCTGCATTTGGCTCCATTTAGTTTTTATTCTTTATGGCTGGCAGATAAGAAGAGTTTTGGTTCGCATTTTCTAATTTATTTTTTTCCTTTGTGATGTCGCAATTCACTGGATCGTTCTCAACTTCCGTCTCAAAGGGATCAGACATGGTGGCATTGACTGCTAAGCCTAAATGGAATATGCCAATAGTTCTATTAGTCGTAAAAATGGTTGCCCGTTAAATGTCTAAATTTCGTTAGTCTTTATATGTGGGTGGTTTACAACCTTTGTGATGAACGTTGTTGCCTTTTTTTTTTTTGCTTTATGGTGTAGTTATAAGTCAAAGTAGAGGTAGAAGAGCTAGCAAATGATTTGCTTCTTGAGATTATTGAAAACGCCTTTGAGAAACTTGAAAATGATATTGCCATTCCTTTCAAATATTGTTGTTTTTAGATTGGTATTTACAAGGTTCTGCTCTTGAGTATATACATGCCACTGTTTGCTTAATTGGAGAAAAAGAGATATAGAGACGAAAGCAAAAAGAGGAGGAAGATGATGGTTCTAACCAAGATTTAGAGAATTGGCCTTGGGATCCCTCTCTATTTAGCATAGGTTCTAGGATCATGTTTGTCAGGTCCGTTAACCTTTCTTAGCTAATAGCTTGGTGACAAAATAAAGGTCTATGACAAATGACTTTGAATAGCTTGAAGGGCTATCACATTTTGGTTAAAAACTCTTTGCTACTTTTATTCAATTGCTTCCAGTTTAGTTATTTGTCATTAGATTTAGGGTCAGGGTAATTCTTATATTTTATAGTCGTAATGTATGGGTATTGTTGATATTTAGCATTTCTTATTAATAGATCAACTACATTTCTTATCGTAATGAATATCATCTGAAAATAGCAGTAGTTAACTTTTACTGTTCCTTTATGAGTTTTAGCAATGACGTGATAGGAAGTAGTACTCATGAAGCTCCAAAGCTTTGGTTGTATCTAATCGTGATATTTTTTGTTTTGTGGATAAAAGACATAGAAAAATGAATCTTGATGTTCAAGTTTTCACAATAACTAAGTTGGGTTTATTTAGACTTTTAGAATTCAGCTTCCATACTATTCATTTGATGCAAAGCTTTATTGAGTACGCCTCAACAAGATATTTTCCTCAAACTTCAATTTAAATTTTCCTTTATGTTAGAATCCTGTGATTCTACTTTTATAGTTACATTCCCCAAATTTATATTTGAAAATGAAAATCCCATTGCAAATGTTGTTGGCTTCCCTGAAATTTTGTGAAAGTTTCAGTCTAAAGGTCAAGCCTTTTCTCCCTTGAATTTCTCTCATCTCCATTAGTATTTTTATTGCTTCATTATTTAGTATTTTCGTTCCTGATAGTTAATTTTTTAAGCATGTGGGACAGTTGAATTGATCTCTCTTTCCTTCAGCTTATCCCTTTCATGGTCTGAGCAGTATAACAATGGAAGATATCAATGGAGTTGAAGGTGACATCTCAAGAAAGGATTTTGCAGTTCTCAACTCATTAAATTTGGGTATTATTTGAATTAGTAGCAATTAAACAATTTTTATTTTTATTTTTTCAATGTCAGAAATTTTTTATCGGTTACAGATGTATTGTTGATATTTCTGTAAGTTATTTAGTATGATTATATATCAACTAAATTCAAAATTTTGGCTTATTTGAATTTTTGTTCTTTTAAGAAAAGATATCAAGGATGGATTTGTACTGCATTTTCATTTTATGTAATTTGGGTTAGAACTCTATTATATACAAAAAGAATTTGGGAAGTTGAGAACTCAAATAGTAGTAAATTCTAAACTTTGAGAAGATATTTGAGTTGAGAGTAACTCATCTTTGATAAGTTTAAAAATTAGTTAAAAATAATTTTAAGTTGGTAAAAGTAATAAAACTTTATTATTGGAAATAATGGTAATGATATGACTAAAAATTATATTTTCAATTACAATTATAACTCTTTACATGAATTCACATTTAGAGGAAATTTGATATAAATCTAAACAAATACGCATTTAGGTGAAGAATTTTAATTCATTCCATCTTTGTAAGAGATACATTCGATATTACGCAAGAAAATGTTACAAATCATTACCAATTGGATGAACTGAATTTCGGTAAATGTGGCCTCCTACATCTATTTATGTAAAACTGAAAATAGTATAATCTTTTCATATATATATATATATATATATATATATATATATATATATATATATATATATATATATATATATATATATATATATATATATAATTCCTTAGAGGCCTTAGACATACCGCAACATTCTTAATTCATCATCAAGGATACAGTTTTCATGCTAAAAAGGCATTTTCATGGAATAAAATTTTATTCTCTTTGGTTAAGGTTTGAAACTAAAAGGTTTTCTTTTTAGTAGTTAAATTATAAGTCTTCCTCTTCGGGAGAATAATTTTTCTTTCCTTGAAGGATCTAAAATATTATTCACAAAAAATATAATGAGATAGCAGGAAGAGCTTAAGGTATAATTATTCATATATTTCTATTCAACAATCCGAATAAACTTTTGTCTTATCGTGTATCAAATGGTTTAAATTTTCAAAATATGAACTTTTCTCTTATCATATCTTTCTATTCAACAATCTGATAAAAAAATTAATATGATCAAGCAAATAAGATATAATTTCATAATATTTTTTCTCTAACACTTTTCGCGCATCGTGTGGGTATTTATACTAGTATTTTATGTCAAGATGACTTCTACACATATTTTTAGGTTATTTAGCAACACCAACATTAGAGCCAAAGATCAACATTGAGCAAAAATAACATGTGAATTATTCCAAGATGAATATACGCACTTGTCACACTTTTTAAAACATTCTCAAAGATGTAGAAATCACTTTTCGTGATAAATATTTTTTTCACTTCTTTAGCCCCCACTATTTTGAGAATTTAAATAACAATTTATAGTCTTGAAAAGTAGTTTCACTTTATTCATATAAATATAAGGTAAAAAGTTTTTTATGTTTCCTCCGCTTGAGTTGAGTAAGTAGGAAAAAATACCCTTCCACCTCTTAAAGAGATCTAGCTACGTTGAAGAGGAATGAAGTTGTGATCACCTAGCTTGATATCCGCAATTTTTCAAACTGTAACAAATGTGAATCTCCTTAAAATTGCTGGTGAAATATACCACATATTACAGTTGAAGAATAAAATAAATAAAATGAAGAAAAACCAACAACTATTCTTTAGGCTGAGGCTCGGATATCTCGCTCTCTTTAAGGAGATTCAAGCCCACTACGATATCATATTCTTCACCGGTCCAACAGTATAACTCTAACTTGTCCCCTCTAGGAAACAACAGTCCGTCAACGTCGTGTGACTCAAATAACTCCGGACTAGTTGAAGAGTCCAAAGCTCCACCATAACAACACCTTCCTTCAACATAAAAGTACTCTCTTTTGCAGTGAATTAGTTAGAGACTTAGAATATTTTTTTTGTCTCAACTCTCTCTCTCTCTACACTAACCTCAAAATATAAACAAAACATAATGATTTTATCCACTCCTCATCTATTTTTTTTTCCATACAACACAAGGATGAAAGCATCCTTTATACAGGTATAAGATTTTTTCCACAAGTAAATGTCAAAAAAGTGGATGGCCATTTGAGGTTTAGCGGGGGTAATTAGTAGGAGATGATGTGGGAGAACATGGAGTCCGGAACCAAAATGACCCATTAAAAGACCAAGTCAACCAAAATACCCAGAAAAAAAATACGTACAAAAGTACCTTTAAGCAGTAAAATACTGCGTTAAAGGACTTACCGTAACAGCACGGTTAAGTCCTTTAACGCAGTATTTTACTGCGCTAAAGGATATTTGCCTCTTTCCTTTAGCGCAATAAAATACTGCGCTATAGGACCTAACATAAATCCCCAACGGGTTCTAACACTGGTCCCCTCCACTGGCAAAAAAAATTCAAAAATGCCATTAGAGGGCTTTTTAAGATGGACCCCACTTAAAATAACGTCATTTTCTATTAATTTTCGTCGGAAAAGTTTAAATTCTCAGTATATTCAAGTCAATGAGCAAGGTTTTAAGCTTGGATTTTGAAAAAAAGCGGCGTACAACTCGATTAAAACAACCCTACAACAATCTTCGATTAAGGTTTTCTATTATGAAATTTTGTTATTATTTTGTTAAATACATTATATTCTAAGCATGTTTAACATTTAATCGTCATGAATTTAAAAAAAAAATCAATTTTTTGTTATCGGATTGGGCAGTAGCATTTTGCTATTGTTCCCTATTTTTGTTTTGTGGCTAATTTATTATTTGTTATATGTTTATGAATTGTTAATTTGTTAAATGTTTATGAATTGTTAATTTGTTAAATGTTTATGAATTGTTAATTTGTTAATTGTTTATGAATTGTTTATGAATTTTTTAATATAGTAATGTACTATTATTTGTAAAATATACCATTATTAATTAATTAGTTGTTAGTTGTTGATTATGAATTAATATTTTGTTAATTGATTATGAATTGTTAAATCTATATTATTTTAACAGCATGAATATATATGTTAGCTATTCTATTCTATGTCAACTAGGTAACATATTAAAACAAAAAAGATTAACTACTAAACCTAAACTTGAGAGAACTCGATGAAGCTGTGGTTAAAAACACGATATTTAGATAATTCTGTTCTATGTCAACTAGGTAACATACAAACTAAATAAATAAAAAAGATTATCTACTAAACTTAAAAAGATAGTTAAAGTTCTTCTTTTAATATATATGTTCACGGAAATAAAAATTATTCTGAATTTCATAAATAGATATGTTAACGATAGAATGCAAAGTTTCTAGAAAAATATGTGGTCGACGAATATACTCTTTTAGTCTAATTTTATCATATTTGTGTTGGCTATTTTGGCCAACTAAAAAAAATATCACATATTCAAAATAGAGTTCTAAGCAAATACTACTTCTGAATTTCGATTCTCAAACTAATTAACTAAAAAGTCTTTGTCATTACATAATTCAAATCCTCGTGTCCTTACTATCACATATTAAATTTACTGCACATTTAATATGACGAGAGTTATTCTGAAAAATAATTATTTTCTTCCAATATTTGGTTAGAGAGTGAAAATAATTTTTTGGAAAAGACTATCTACTAAAGATTGCTAATAAAATTACCAAATCAAATATTCAGAATCGTGCGAGGCAGTAAATATTTGATTTCTATACATTCAAAATAAATATTGTATTCAAGATAATAATTAGATATTATTTTTTCAAGTTTCTTATCAATAGAATATAAATAATATTATAATAATCGACAAGAAATATTCGTGCAACTCACGTACATAGAGTCTAGTTACAAAAAATATAGTCATCTCCTATTATTTGTTAATTATGGCATTGTTACGTTATTTATTTGTGAAATTGTTTATCCCATGTTAATTATTCACAATATATAATACAACATAATTCACACATTTCCTATAAATGATTAATTAGTTAATATAATTTCTCTTTAATTTCAAGAATAATGAATAATTTAGTTTCTACAGACCCGACTTTTTCATGGATCCGAATGTTCACCCGGGGCCCGCTGTTCACCCTGGGCCCGATGATAGATCAGTATTGTCTTTGCAAGATAATCATAGGTCAGAGTAATTATGGACTAGTGCTATAAGGATATCGACTAGGCTCCGTCCCCGTAGGCTGCAGAGAGCGTGGACTCTTTTACGCGAGCGCCCCCCACACCCGCGTCTTAGAGATATTGTTTCGAGGCGGTATCTATTGTTGCATGTTCGTTGGTCGAGTACAGCATGATTGGGCGCTCATTATGGCCATGGTTGAGCGGTGAAGGCCGGAGACACATACCTTCCATCTTCGCACTGGTGAGGCCACGATTACGCTTCAGGATGTGAAGGTCCTATTTGGATTGTGGGTAGATGGAGAGCCATTATACACTCGGTATGAGCCTCCTCTTGGTAGGACATGGGTGACGGAGTTGACTAGGCTCACCCACTTCGTGCCTGGTGCCGCGGCCTAGATCTCAGGACAGAATCGGATGCAGATTAGTGCACTCTGCACTTATTTGCTGGCAGAGCATCCTGTTGAGGATGACACTCAGCAGGAGGTTGTTGATCATCATGTTCGTTTGTACCTACTTATTATATTCGGGGGGGCATACTGTTCCCGAACACATCGGATGCCTATGTCAGCTTACGATATTTGGCCTTCTTGGAGCATTTGGATCGCTTGGGAGACTATAGCTGGAGGTGTTGTTTTGGCCTACCTCTACAGATGCCTATGCCGAGCATCTATTGGCCATATCAGCGATGTGTGTGGATTTTTTTCTCTCCTTCAGGTAATATTTTAAGTGTATGTTCCTTTAATGTAAACAAACCTCTTGAAACAACGACTAAAAAATCGTATTTTCTAATATCACTTACAGTTATGGGCGTGGGAGAGTATGCTGTCTTTTCAGCCCGTACCTAGGCATCACCTCGATATTGACATGCCCTATGCGAGGAGGTGGACGGTGGGTTTTGACCGGGATGTGGATATGCACAACAGTATTCTTTCATTCCGGGGCCAGCTTGATCACATGACGGACGATGCGGTAAAACTATTTAACTTTACATTATTAATTTAATTAAATGTTTTTTCTACTTGGTGATCACTAATTTGTTTTTATATTTTTTGCAGCTATTTATATGGACGTCGTACGTTGCTCTATTGGATAGGTTGTAGGCCTTTCGCAGAGCAGGTCAGGCGGTGTGGAGGTCGCGGTGTCCATTGATACACCTGGATATCGTTGAAGACCACATGCCCGAGCGCGTCTTGCGATAGTTTGGGCATACACAGAGTATACCCCCTCACGTTCGTCATGAGCTCCGACACTACCAGCGTGATTATCGAGCCGCCGTTGATGATGTATTTCTGACTTTCATGGGTGTCCAACTCTAGCGTTGGCAGGACAGGTTGGTTACTTTAGCGGTGGTAGGCCATGTGACACCCATCATGGATTACATGCGCTGGTGTCATGAGATCACACGCCGATTGATCAGCAATCCAGCTTGGAGTCCCGCAAGGGATGTAGGATACGCAACACTCGCGGGCAGTACGAGGCGTTGGTAAGTTTATTGTATTTAGATTTATGTTATTGTATTAATTGTCACGTTTTAAAAATAACTTTTTTTTACTGTTGAACACAAATACAGCTAATGGCTATACAACGGTTACGCATATTGAGGTTAGAGCATATGTCTTACCCTGGGGTTGCGGGGCTTGCGGCGGAGATGGTACAGATATCGGAAGATGGTATCCGGCAGGCAGGAGAGTTTAGGCGCATGAATGATCCTGTTCCAGAGGCTGAGTATCAGGTGGCGCTAGGAGGAGGACGTGGTGCTGCTAGAGGACCTGGTGGTGGAGGACACCATCTAGTAGATGAGGCAGATGAGGTCGCTCCCATTCTAGAGGCCGTTCTCGTTTTAGTCCATCCGCAGCTGTTCTAGGCCAGTGGCAGCTCAGCTGGACAGTCACTTACGTTTACGCCAGCGCTCCTACTTGCTCAGATACCTGGGTTTTCATCTCAGCCGAGCCAAAATGCGTACATGGAGGAGCGTGATGACTTCGATTGGGCGGCATTACGCGCATCATTAGGTGATGAGCGGCTGTGAGGAATTTAGACGGACCCAGGATTCTTGACTTCGATGACTTTTTAATCCCGGTTAGTATTTAAAATACTTATTGGATCATTTAAATTACTTATTTTAAATATATATATATATATATGTTACTTATTATTTAGTAATTTTTTATATTTTAGGATTCGGCGCCAGTGGGTCCACCAGAGCGACCCACTCAGAGGTTTTCTCATGGGCCTATCGAGCCAACGGTGTCTTCCCATGTGACTGTCGAGCCACAGGTAAGCGTTTTATTTAAATTAATTTTATTCAATATAAGGCGAATATTTAAAATACATATTTGATTATTTAAAGTACTTATTTTAAATATATATGTTACTTATTATTTCATAATTTTTCATTTTTAGGATTCAGCGCCAGTGGGTCCACAAGAGCGACCCACTCAGGAGCCTACTCATGAGCCTGCCGAGCCAGAGGTGTCTTCTCATGAGACTATCGAGCCACAGGTAAGATTTTTACTTAAAATCAATTTTATTCAATATAAGGTGAATATTTATTTAATTTTTATAACCTTTATTTGGACCTCGAACAGCATCTCGTCCAGGAGACTCCCTTATATTCTGCACCAGACCCATCTCAGGAGCTTACTCAGGCACCCGTCTATACACAGGTTTGATTATTCAACAAACGTTAATGTATTCAATATAAATAAGAAATGGTACTAATTTTCATATATTTTTCAGGTTCATCCTTCGGCGCCTGCGCTGGCAACTTCCGACGAGGAAGAAGTCGAGTTTCCAGACCCTGCTCAGCCTGAGATTCTGAGCGTGCCAACGGGACTAGATCCCAAGAAGAAGCACGTTATGCAGAAGGGTACAAGGGCGAGGGATGATCATAACTTAGAGCGCCCTGTTATTAAGAAGAAAAAGAGGAATGGAGACGATGGCGAGGGCGGTGGGGATGGTATGAGCCTTAGGCCTAATGATAGTCTCCGGCATACCACATGTGGGACCCACAAGTATATATAATAATCTTGTACAATTAAAGTAAATATTATATATTTAAAGCGTTTCTATTTGTATTTATAAATATTATCTTAGTCTTTATTATTGTTTATAGAGTGTCACATCCTAAATTGATAATAAAAAAAAAAAAGTGACACATTCGAAATAAAGTCAAGCATTAATTTAAAAATAACACGAAACCCTAAAACATAAATAACGTAAAGCTAAGGACTACAAGTCTTCAAACAAAAATGGACTTCGAGCACTTTTCCACCTCTAAAACGACAATTCGAATTTTTGCGTATCCTTGATGTATTGAGCCTACCTTATTAATTGCACAAAAATAAGTAGGGTTCTATATAAAATATTGAAGTTCCAAAGTCTCAAAGCATGATTAATATACGGCTGAAGTACGTAAAAAAGTGTGAAAATGTAAAAGAGAGAGAGTTTCAGCAAAATAAATAGGTCATATAGCGCAATATTTTATTGCGCTAAAACAGAGAGTGAAAATCCTTTAGCGCAGTAAAATACTGCGTTAAAGGACTTAACCGTACCGTTACGGTTAAGTCCTTCAACGCAGTATTTTACTGTGTTAAAGGTACTTTTGTACCTATTTTTTCTGGGGTATTTTGATTCACTTGGTCTTTTATTGGGTCATGTTGGTTCCGGACTCGAGAACATGCTAAAGTGGTTACAAGAGCTACAAGAATAATGACACCACTTTTTCCACTTTATGTCTTTATGGACACTAATAAGACATGTACTTTAATACAATATTTTATACTAATATTAAAATACTCATAAATCCAACAGTGGCAAATAAGTGATCAAACACACGTTTTTTTAATTATATTTGGTTCAAGCACTGTATTTTTATACAAAAAGTTAATATTAACATACAAATACATTGATCAGGTATCCATTTTAAGAGTAGCAATTCAATACTCTGGATTAAAGGCGCACAAGGACCCATGGTTAGATTCCATAGGCACCATATATCACTGTATCAGTGACCAAAACTGATAAGTGTTTACCTCAAATTTGGATAATCAATTAAATTTGTTGGTGAGGTATAGGATATGTGGTTATATCTTGAATTTGTTTGATAGAGGAAAGAAATATACGAATATGCTATAAAGAAGCAACTAATAACTGGTGGTCTGTTATGCACTTGTATGTTAGTTAATGTACGAGTGTTACTTGATTGAAGAAACGTAAGAGATAAGCACAACAAATATGGAACGAATCTGATATATGAGAGGGAGATTTTGTATATATTTTGCTATTACAAGAGTTCTCGATATGAAAGAGCCAACCCCTTAAGAGAAGGACAATGCCCCTTATTTATAGTAGTGCCCCATGGGCTTCATACAACATGAATAATAAAATAATAATGAAAAAACTCTAAGTTGGGTTAGGTTATATTAGGTTGGCCGTACGATCTGACACCCGTACGATTGGCAGATGAACATGACAGGACGTTATCGACGCGTGGAAACCGCACGACGGATCTACCGGACCACCGGCCACGATCAAACGGGCTAACAGCCTCGACCAAACGGACCAATGGCAACGATCAGCCTGGTCATGGGGGAACCGGACCAAACGACGCCCTTCCTTGGCTTCGGTCCAAACATTCCTCCGGTTCAGAACGGGAGCCTTCATGTACGTTTCTTGTTCCTTTCCTCCTTCGGTCCTCGATCTCACTGGTTTAACATATATCCAATTTTTACCGTATACAGATAGTCCCCACACTCCCCGAATCGTAGATTTGTCGGAGCGACGAGGAGTGGATGAATCATGAAACCGGTGACTCCTTTTGCCCATTGTTATCTTTTCATTTTTGGCGGGAACAGTTGTGCCACGTTCTTCTGCCGTCGGCCACGTGTCTCATCCGGGATGGTCCGCTCTGACAACCGCCGCACGCACGTCGTTTTAAGTCATTCCCCATTAATTATGGGGACACGTGGCGCTCCCCGGTTGGCTGGGGATTTGCAACCGTCACAGCCCCATGCCTATATAAGGTCTTTTACCCCTCATTTGAACGTTTTACCTCTTCAACTATATTCTCTGCCTCAAGTCCTTTTTTGCCTCTTTACACATTCCATAAACTTCACTTATAATCTTTTGCAAAACTCACATTTCTTGTTGATCTGCTGCTTGCACTACGTGAAAGGAAACGACACCGCCAATTTCTCCACTCGTTGTTTTTGTTTGAGTGTTGCTGCTTCTTATTCTGCCATTTCTTGAACCGTCTATTCCCTCTCTCTTTTTTAACTTACTTTCCGAATTCACTCGACTTCTTCTTTTCATACTTTCAAATGTGTGAAACCACTTCCCACGATATTCCCTCGGTTTCATCTCAAGGAATCGAGCCTGCATCTCCGGCTAAAGCAAAGAGCACCTTCGAGCCTACTGCCTCGGACATTATACCGGCCAAACTCAAATTCAAAAAAGATCTTGACATCGAAAAACCTTCTTCGGTATCCGATAGGGAGTATGATGTGAGGCGATACCCCTCATCCATTACTGAGGAGAAACTCGACATAGTCCGGGCTGACTGTGGGTGGGACACCCGTCCGATTCGGGTTTTTGCCCCCTGGCCAAGCGAATCGGTCACTGACCACTGGGAAGGTTTTTTGTATGTGTATACTTACCCTTTCACTCTCAAGCTCGACCCTCCGGTAGATCCGGTCATCCTGGACATGTGCCGGACCTATGACGTGACCTTGGCACAGATTGGTCCGATCATTTGTACGGTCATAGCATGCCTCCGATTGTTGGCCAACAATGCCGGGAAAGAGTTTACGCTGGCCCACTTGATACGCTTATACTCCCCGAGGTTGTTCCGGGGTGGCGTGATAAAGCTCGCAAAGCGTAGCCGGAATCCATTTTTCTCGAAAATGGACGAAGACAGAGACAGGGGCTGGTTGGAGCGCTATGTCCGGGTGAGGACCGCGGACATCATTCCGGACAATTACATGCCCTTTCCGGAGAAGTGGAACAACAAGCGTAAGTCTAAACCCTTAAGTAATTGCTTTTATATGTTTCGTCAAATTTTGATCCCACTTTTCTCACTGTTTTTCTTATTTATATCAGCCAATGGATATATTCCTCCGGTCGTCCGGAACCTGAGCGAATGGGTCACTGCACTCCTTAGCCAACATGTTCACGACGACCGGACGTGGGGCCACCTGTCACGCGGTCGATGGGTCGCCCAGAACCACGGTAATACTTTGTTTTTGCCCGTGTTCACTGCATCTTCTACTACCTGTATTCATTGTGTCTTTGATTTTCAGGTTTGCCCAAGGGCTCGGTGGACCCCAGACCGGAGACGGCAGCCGAACCCACAACCTCGGCGCCCGAGTTTGATTCAGCAGGTGCATCTCGCATCCTTGCTGATGCTGCTGCCAAAAGAAAAAGGACCTCAGACAAAGGGCAGAAAGCGAAGAAAAGGGCGAGGAGCGTCGTTGGGACTCCTCGGGACGAAGCAGAGCCCGAGCTTCTTGTCCGGAGTATCAGTGCGGCCCCTGCCGTGGCTCCCGTTCCGGAGGAGAATATCACCGCTTCACCACTTCCTTCAGCCGGTGAAGGACCTTTAGTCCCGACGCTACCCACAGGTGCGGAAGAAGTTCTTCACCCGGCTCCCCTAAGGTCGATTGATTTCGTCAACATTTCCGGTGAGGCTTCCTCCGAATAGACCCCCCTGCAAAGGGCAAGTAGATCTGGGGGGCGGCTACTGCCAAAGCTGATAAAAAAACAGAGCCGGCCCCCGAGAGCGAAGCTCCACCGGTCATTGGCCCGTTGCCCAATTATGGGACTGCTGCAACTACGGAGCCCCCTTTCGTTGCTGAAGCGGCTGAGATTGCTCCAAGTTCTCCAACTCCGGCTCCGAGGCCTGACGAATTTGAGGATATGTTCTCGGGAACTCCTCCCGCTACCGGCGAAGCTGCAGGATTTGGGCATCTCCCGATCCCTCGGACCACGAGGACGGCCAGTCGGACCTCCGAATCTGGGGCCAGGGACAGCTTGGTGCGTATCTTTCCGGCCCCGAGCGTGGAGCCGAGGAGAACAAAATCGGTTATGGTCACTGTCCCTGAGGACTGCAGCTTTCTTTCTCGGCCGGTGGGTGTGGCGAGCTATCTGAGGCCTCTTGTCTCGGATTCGGACAAGCGGAAGATGACCGGGGTCTCTTGGCAGTGCCTCATTAACGAGGGTATGCATGCGGGAAACCGGGTAAGATTTTTAGCCGTCCTTGCACAACGTCACTGAGAATTTTAGCCTTGTTTTGTTCAAGTTTTTGACTTGCTTCATTTGTAGAGTGTGGTGCTCGTCAACGAAGCCTTCATCCGCGCTCAGCAAGAGATGGACGATCTTAAGGGTCTACTAGATGCCCAGGGCCGGTAAACGGAGAAATATCTGCACCTTCTTCATGAGAAGGAGGAAGAGTTGAACCGAGCAATCGCTCTTTCCAATCTCCGACCCGAGCTTGACGCAGCGAAGGCCGAAAACCGTCAGTTAAAGAGTGAGATGGTCGAATACAATCGGAGTCTTGAAGCTGACAAAATGGCCTTAGCAGAGACAACGCTCAAATTTCCTCGAGGCTTGGTGAGCTCGAAACCACCTTCTCCCAACTCCGGGGGGAGCTGGATTTGGTGAAGTCGGATGCTGCGAGCTTGGCCGAGAGGAATCGGCTGCTCGAATCTGAGAGTGTCCGATACCAAGAGCGTACGAGGGTGTTCGAAGAGAAGTCGGAGAAGAGGGCCCAGATGCGTGATGATCTGAAAAATGATCTTAAGGAGACGGCCGATGCAAATGACACTCTCCAGGCCAAGCTTCAATCGGCCATCCAAATGCAGAATGTTCTTGGAGAGGCTCGGGATGCTCTAGCGGCGAAGTTAGCCCAGGCCGAGAATGATTTGGACGAAGCTTTGAAGAGCGTCGAGGCCACCGAGGCTCATGCTACCATTGCCGCTGAATACGAAAAATGGAAGTCTCGGAGGATCACCCTTGAGCAAGCCGAGCACGGTTTTACGGATCTGCCGGCCCTTATTCTCGAGGATAAAAGAATCGAGGAAGAGGCAAAGGGTGCCCTCGGGACCGACTCTAATAACTCCGAGCGGACAGTGTCCGAGCACTCGGCTCCAGCCATTCGGATAGATTAGGGTCTGCACTTAGCCTTTTGTTATTTTTTGCCTTTGTAGGAGCTTCCAATGTAAAAAATCCTTTGTATAAATAGAACATGTGTTTTCCTTGACTCTTTACTTTGTTTGAATGTTTGTTGTGATTTTCCGACCGAATTGCCGGTCTGCTTTAAAGAATCATTATTTCCGGTTATGCCTGAATATCGGCTTTTTACTTCATCCGGTACATTTTGTCCAAGAATTTTATTGAGCTTTTGCCCGTGCGACTTATCTTATGCTTTGTGAATTCAGATGTCTCCGAATCACGTCGGGCATTTTTTAGAGCCGGAATTTTTCGGCTACTTGAATCTCAGCCTTAGCTGGATTTTGACGTAAAAGTCCCTGTTTGTGGAGTTAACAATTTTGGCTCGGTTCGCTATGACCTTGTTGCCTTTGTCGAATTTCGACCGTAGCGTCCGGTATCGGGTATATGAATGAAGTAGAGCCGAAATACGGCAGTAATCCTCGGGGTAAAGTGCTTTACGAGTGAGACACTTCGAGAATATTATCCAAACTTTCAATAATTTTTGCATTGCAAGTATTTATGTACATGAGAACGAACTTTTTCCTCCTGCCGTTGCCGTAGCAAGTACTAAATGGACACGATTCATTCTGATCGTTTGGTCCTTACATCGGAACCTAATGCAGAAGGTTCGATTCTTTGTTTTGCCGTAGCAAATATTGCGTGGACACGATTCATTTTGATCGTTTGGTCCTTACATCGGAACCTAACATTTTTTGTCCGGTTTTGTTTGTTGAGGGCGGCCTCCGATTTCGGCTAACCGGGGCAAACTCCAGGGTGGGTGTGATAGTCCCCTAGCCCTTAGCCGAGCTGCAAGATCGGGCGAGTGCTATTAAGCCCCCATTCATTGGGTATGATCCCGAGAATCCGGACGTTTGTCCTTTATCTTTGTCAAGTAACACGTTGTACTTGTTGCCTAATTAAAAACCTTATCGGAAAACCCATTTTGGGACAAAACCGCACTAAGGAAAAGAGTGCAACACGTGTTTTCAGATTTAGATTCTTTTCTTTGCCCGGTACTCGGCTTACTGCAAAAAAGAAAGGGTCAAAATAGAAACACATGGGGAGTTCATACCTCAACAGTAGTATCTTTTCAGATGAGCCATATTCCAATTATTGCGCAACCGTTGCCCGACCATGGACTCCAGCTGGTATGACCCTTTACCTGTTACTTCGGTTATCTTGTACGGTCCTTCCCAGTTCGGACCCAGTTTTCTTTCGTTGGGATTCTTGGTGTTCAAAGTAACTTTTCGGAGCACCAAGTCCCCAACTTGGAAATGACGAAAATTGGCTCTCCGATTGTAGTACCATTCCACCCTCTGTTTCTGGGCTGCAATACGGACCAACGCGTTTTCACGAAGTTCATCCGTGAAGTCGAGTCTTACGGCCATGGCCTCTTCGTTTGACTCCTCGGTCTTATATCGGAATCGGAGGGTCGGTTCACCAACTTTTACGGGAATAAGGGCTTCAGCCCCGTAGACCAACGAGAAAGGAGTCTCCCCCGTGCTAGATCTCGATGTGGTTCTGTAAGCCCATAATACCTCCGGTAATATTTCTCTCCAATGATGTTTTGATACTTCAAGTCTTTTCCTCAGGTTTTGGATTATTGTCTTGTTAGTGGATTCCGCCTATCCGTTTGCACACGGGTGATACGGAGTTGATACAATTTTCTTGATCTTCAACCCTTCGAGGAATTTGTTGACTTTGCCACCCACAAACTGGGGCCCGTTATCACAAGTTATCTCAGCGGGGATTCCAAAACGACAGATGATGTGATCCCATATGAAGTCAATGACTTCCTTTTCTCTGATTTTTTCAAAGGCCTGCGTTTCAACCCATTTGGAAAAATAATCAGTCATAAACAGAATAAAACGGACTTTACCTGGTGCCCATGGTAATGGACCGACAATGTCCATTCCCCACTTCATAAAAGGCCAGGGTGACACCACCGAATGCAACAACTCCCCGGGCTGATGGATCATCGGAGCATGTCTCTGACCCCGTCACACTTTCGGACGAAATTCTTTGAATCTTCCTCCATCCGGTTCCAATAATAACCGGCCCTGATAATCTTTCGGACCAGAGCGTCAGCACCGGAGTGATTGCCGCAGGTTCTTTCGTGCACCTCCCTCATCACATACTCTGCTTCTTCGGGACCCAAACATTTGGCCAGGGGCCCGAAGAAAGACCGTCGGTACAATTGGCCGTCTACCAAGCAAAAACGTGCAACTTTGGTTCTTAATGACCGTGATTCCTTTGGGTCATTCGGGAGCTTCCCATCACGCAAGTAGTTGATATACTTATTGCGCCAATCCCAAGTTAAACCCACTGTGTTTATTTCGGCATGCCCGTTTTCTATCGCCGTGTTCAACAAGTGCACCGTAGTCCCGGGGTTGATTTCTTCCCCTTCGACCGAGGAGCCCAAATTTGCCAATGCATCTGCTTCGCCGTTCTGCTCCCTCGGTATGTGCTGCATGGTCCATTCTTTAAATCGATGTAGTATCACTTGAATTTTTTCAAGATACCTCTGCATCCGTTCGTCCTTGACCTCGAAGACGCCATTCACCTGGTTTACAACCAAGAGCAAATCACACTTTGCCTCGATTATTTAGGCCCCCATACTTCGGGCCAATTCCAATCCTGCAATCATAGCCTCATACTCGGCCTCATTGTTAGTCAATTTAGCAGTTCTAATAGACTGTCGAACGGCGTCCCCGACCGGGGTTCTAAGGACGATTCCTAACTCGGAACCCTTAAGGTTTAAGGCCCCGTCCATATGTAACAACCAAATGCCCGAGGCTTTCCCCGAGGTTAGCAGAAGTTCCTTCTCAACCTCGGGGACCATAGCCGGGGTAAAGTCTGCCACGAAATCGGCCAAGATCTGGGACTTGATGGCCGTTCGGGGTTTGTACTCGATATCATACCCACTAATTTCTACAGCCCATTTAGTTAGTCTACCCGATAATTTTGGTTTATGCATGATGTTTTTCAGGGGGTAAGTAGTTACTACACATATTGGATGGCATTGAAAATAGGGCTTGAGCTTTCTAGAAGCACATACCAGTGTCAATGCCAATTTTTCCAAGTGGGGATAACGGGTCTCCGCATCCCCCAAAGTTCTACTTACATAATAGATAGGAAATTGCGTACCTAATTCTTCTCGGACCAAAACGCCACTTACCGCTACCTCGGAGACAGCGAGGTAGAGAAAAAGCTGCTCGTCCGCTTTTGGTGTGTGTAACAACGGTGGACTGGACAAGTATCTTTTCAACTCTTGCAAAGCTCTTTGGGACTCCGGCGTCCAAACGAAGTCGTTCTTCTTCCTTAGTAAGGAGAAGAAATGATGACTCTTGTCTGAGGACCTCTATATGAAGCGATTCAACGCCGCTATCCTTCCGGTGAGCCTTTGTACCCCTTTGACGTTATTCACCACCTCGATATCCTCGATGGCCTTGATCTTGTCCGGGTTGATTTCGATCCCCCGGTTTGACACCATGAAACCCAAAAATTTACCGGACCTTACCCCGAAGGTGCATTTTTCTGGGTTGAGCTTCATGTTATACTGGCGGAGCACGTCGAAGGTTTCCTGCAAATGTTTTAAATGGTCCTCTGTTTCCAGGGACTTGACTACCATGTCATCAATATAAACTTCTATTGTTTTTCCTATTTGTTCTTCGAACATCTCATTAAGTAGGCGTTGATAAGTTGCATCGGCATTTTTTAATCCAAAAGGCATGACATTGTAACAGTAAGTCCTATACCGGATAATGAAGGATGTTTTCTCTTGATCCTCCGGGTGCATCCGAATTTGGTTATACCCGGAGTAAGCATCGAGAAAACTTAGCATCTCATGCCCGGTTGTTGCATCGATCATTCTGTCGATGTGAGGCAACGGAAATGAATCCTTCGGGCATGCTTTATTTAAATCCTTGTAATCAACACACATTCGAAATTTATTACCTTTCTTGGGCACCACTACCATGTTAGCTAGCCAATCCGGGTACTTTACCTCCCGGATAGAACCTATTTTTAAAAGCTTTGTTACCTCGTCTTTTACGAAGGCGTGTTTTGCTTCCGCCATGGGCATTCTCTTCTGCTTCACCGGGGGAAACTTCCCGTCCAAGCTAAGCTTGTGAGCTGCTACTTTTGGTGATATACCTGTCATATCTATGTGGGACTATGCGAAGCAATCTGCATTAGCTCGAAGAAATTCGATTAACTTGTTCCTGAGCTCCGGGGTTAACCCCGTGCCCAGGTATACCTTTCTGTCTGGTAAGTACTCGAACAAGATGATCTGCTCCAGCTTCTCGACAGTCGACTTGGTTGCATCCGAGTCATTCGGCATGACAAATGATTTGGGTACATCGAAATCACCCTCTTCATACCCCGGATCCGACTCGATGTACTTTGATTGCTATTTGGTGTCTGCTTTTCCGGTTAGATCTTCTTCCTTGTGAACCGATTCTTTAGGCCGAGGCGTCGCTTCCTCGACCGCGAACATCTCCCTTTCAGCGGGTTGTTCACCTTGGATGGTTTTTATGCCTTCCGGGGTTGGGAATTTCAGCAGCTGATGCAATGTTGAGGGCACGACCCTCATGCTATGTATCCAAGGTCTACCCAGCAATGCATTATACTTCATGTCCCCTTCAATTACATAGAACACCGTTTGCTGGATAGTGCCATCGATGTTCACAGGCAATGAGATCTCCCCCTTTGTGGTTTCGCTCGCCATGTTGAACCCGCTGAGTACCCGGGCTACCGGTACGATCTGATCGAGCAGCCCTAACTATTCGACCACTCTCCACCGGATGATGTTGGCCGAGCTACCTGGGTCAATCAAAATACGTTTAACCTTAGTTTTAAAGATAAGTACAGAAATTACCAATGCATCATTGTGCGGTTGAATGATGCCCTCTGCGTCCTCGTTGCTGAAAGAGATAAAACCCTCGGGTAAATGATCCCGGCTGTGCTTTTCGTGAACCACAGAAACCTTGGCCCGTATCATCACCGGCCCCCGAGGGGCATCGATACCCCCAACTATCATGTTGATTATATGCTGGGGCTCTACTGGCTCGGCCCTTCGATGAGCCTCCCTTTCTTTGTAGTGACTTTTGGCTCGTTCACTTAGCAGTTCTCGGAGATGACCATTCTTCAGTAACCGGGCTACCTCCTCTCTCAGCTGGTGACAATCCTCGGTTCTGTGACCATGGGTTCCATGGTATTCACACACCATGCTCGGGTCCCGTTGGCCCGGATCCGACCTTAGAGGTCTCGGCCAATGGCCGAGATGAGGCCCGAGGTACTGACGTTGAAGTTGTACTCCGATATCTTTGGTGAGTCCTTGTTGCCGGCAGAGCTTCCGGAATCGCTCCTGAATGAGAGACCCCGACTGTTCGACGGGCGCTCGACCCGTTTATTATCCCGACCGGAGAAACGGCTTGGGCTAACCCTCGATTTCTCCGGCCTAAGCTTTGCTTCTCCGAATGGGAGTATGGCAGATACCTTTCCCTCGACGATTCAGCCTTCGTTTCGTAACCCTTCCTTGGCCTCTTAAAACTTTTGTTCACATTTATTGGCCCCGGGGAAAGCTCGAATTGATCATCCTCCACCCGAATCTTCGACTCGTATCGGTTATGGACATCAGCCCATGTCACAGCCTCGTACTCCAGCAAACTTTCCTTTAATTTGAACGAAGTTGTTGAGCTCTGAACATTGAGCCCCTTAGTGAAAGCTTGTGCAGCCCATTCATCTGGAACCGGGGGGAGTTCCATCCGTTCCCTTTGGAATCGGTTGACGAATTCACGCAGTAACTCGTCGTCTCTTTGGGTTATACGGAAAATGTCGGCCTTACGGGCCTGCACCTTTTTGGCACCGACGTTAACTTTGATGAAGGCATCGGCGAGCATTTCGAAAGAGGTGATCGAATGTTCGGGCAGATGGTCGTACGATGTCAATGCTCCTTTTGACAAAGTTTCCCCGAACTTTTTCAGCAATACCGATTCTATTTCGTCCTCCTCCATATCGTTGCCTTTTATGGCGCATGTGTATGAGGTCACGTGTTCGTGTGGGTCCGTTGTGCCGTCATATTTCTGGATATCCGGCATTTTAAACCTCTTCGGGATTAATTTCGGGGCTGCGCTCGGAGGAAAAGGCCTTTGGATGTACCTCTTCGAATCCGGCCCCTTCAGTAAAGGTGGAGCCCCCGGGATTTGATCCACCCGAGAGTTGTATATTTCGACCCTCTTTTCGGTCGAGTCTACCCGCTTTGCCAAAGTTTCGAGCATTTTTAGAACCTCGGTGGAGGAGCCAACTCCGGATCCATTGCTCTCAATAGCCCGTGCCTCATCCCTTATGGGTTCAGCAACACCGCTCATCTTCTCCGGGGTCGTTGTATCCCCTCGGGTTTGCAACTGGGCAATTGCGATCCCTTGTTCGGCAATCGCTGCTCTCTGTTCCTGCAACTTTTGAAAGATTAAACGTAAGTCAATATTTTCATTAGGTGTACCCAGTTCTTTCCGGCCCTGTGCCCGGGACAAAGTAGCAGAATTGTGGGTATTTAGAGGATCAGTGGCCGGTAAGGTGGTATTCTCCTGGTCCACGGTGTTTTGACGGTTGAGGCCCTCCCTCGAATTAATGGGGTTAGGGTCAGCAGGGTTTGGCAATCCTCGTGGCCCGCTACCTTCGTTTTCGGCCACGATCTCGTTGTTGTTGACGTGACCAGATTGCCCACTGTCAGCCATTTAGTCCGTTTTTTCAAAGACGAACAAAAGGTGTTTTTTGATTTAGATGGGTAAGGTAGAGATCAAGATCAAAGACCACTATTATCCTAGCCCCACGGTGGGCGCCAAACTGTTTACCCCGAATTTGGATAATCAATTAAATTTGTTGGTGAGGTATAGGATATGTGGTTATATCTTGAATTTGTTTGATAGAGGAAAGAAATATACGAATATGCTATAAAGAAACAACTAATAATTGGTGGTCTGTTATGCACTTGTATGTTTGTTAATGTACGAGTGTTACTTGATTGAAGAAACGTAAGAGATAAGCACAACAAATATGGAACGAATCTGATATATGAGAGGGAGATTTTGTATATATTTTGCTATTACATGAGTTCTTGATATGAAAGAGCCAACCCTTTAAGAGGAGGACAATGCCCCTTATTTATAGTAGTGCCCCATGGGCTTCATACAACATGAATAATAAAATAATAATGAAAAAGCTCTGAGTTGGGTTAGGTTGGCCGTACGATCTGACACCCGTACGATTGACAGTTGAACATGATAGGACGTTATCGACGCGTGGCAACCGCACGACGGATCTACCGGACCACCGGCCACGATCAAACGGGCTAATGGCCTCGACCAAACGGACCAATGGCAACGATCAACCCGGTCATGGGGGAACCGGACCAAACGACGCCCTCCCTTGGCTTCGGTCCAAACATTCCTCCGGTTCAGAACAGGAGTCTTCATGTACGTTTCTTGTTCCTTTCCTCCTTCGGTCCTCGATCTCACCGGTTTAACATATATCCGATTTTTACCGTATACAATAAGCATTTCTCTGTTTTCACTTATGTGCTGCTCAACTTCTTGAGCTTGATTAATGTTGATATCACTTCAAAAATAATATTGTATCATATTTGCTATCATCTGCACTTTTTGAAGTTAGGAAAATGCCGAGTCTCCCTTTCTTGTTAAACTCTCCTCAAGATACAACAACATCTTGAACTCAATTATTTATTTTTACAAGTTTCCTACAAGTTTCATGATTTGAGTGTCTTCTCAGTACTTAATACAAATTGAAGAAATTTTGCTTTTAAATTGTAACAGCAAACTTTATTTTGCGTATTGCACTAGATTAAACAATGATTTTAAAGCGGTGAAGTTAGAGGAAGAAACGAGCAAAGAGCGGGAACTTTTGTACTTAATATGCACTTATTCAGTGAGGTAAGAGTATTAATAGCTACAAATTAGTATCAATTTTTCGTGTTTAATAGGCACATATCAAGTAAGGTTGAAACATCAAATAGGTGCAAATCTCAATTTAACTGGCTAAATGATAATAGTAGCCAACTTTAGAAATTCCGTTACACATGCCTATTTTCCTTTTAGAAAAAATAAGAAAATTCGGCATTGCATGACAACTTAGCATAATAAATGGAATTGAAAAACCAACTTTGTACTATTGAAATCTGGTAGTCAGGGTTAGGCATAGTTTGGATCAACCCGAAATCCAAATCAATTTTTTGTGCGGAGTGCCCTTCAAATGCCCTGGTCTTTAATTTTTGCCCTTCAAATTGGTGGTCTTTAATTTTCGCCCTTCAAATTGGTGGCCTTTAATTTTTGTCCCTTTCGCCTAATACCATGAGGTTTGGGTTAGAACCCTGGCTCAGTAAAAAAAAAAAAACAATTTCGCAAGGCAGAATTTTATAGTAAAGTTAGGCTTATTCGGGCTAAAGTTAGGCCTTAAGACAGAGTTTTGTCTTCAGGTTAAGGTAGAGTTTTGGCATGCCTGAATGCAAAACTCTACCTTAAGGTAGAGTTTGCCTCAAAACTCTACCTGATCAGGCAGAGTTGAGTTCAAACTCTACCTGAATGCAGGCAAAAATCTGCCTCTCTGCCTTGCGAATCCAAACTTTACCTTACGATTTTTTTTTTTGACTGAGCAAGGGTTCGAACCCGAAACCAAAGGGTTCTAGCGAAGGGCAAAAATGAAAGACCACCCCAAAATAACGACATTCCTGCGAATTGCCCAATCCTGATGTTTAAAATTTTTGGTTTGGATTTTTGGATTATGGATTGGAATGCAGATTTTATTTTAAAATTCATGGATATTGGATTTAGTACTATGAATAGTTGGATATCCAAAAATCTGAAATTTTTATACCTTATATTCAACCCTACCCTCATATGTGTCTAATAGGCCAATAATACTAATAAATCCAATTTCAAAAGGTCTAATAGATTAATACCCTATGAGATATGACCCTACCCATTATAGTAATAAGTCCAAATACGGAATTTTCTACTGAATCAAATATAATACTGGGTTTTTCTTACATTTGGATATAATCTTATATTAATTTTATCTTGCATTGCTTAGAATGCTTTTTGCAGCAAGTGCCATTGTGCCAGGTGATCAAACTAGCTCAAGTTATCCAAGAAATTCTTTTCTTTCCACTGTTCTTACTGTTATAGAGTAATAAAGATCTAGATTTTCCGCTGTGAAACTCAAACTTGAAAAATATTCTTGTGTTGAAGTAGAGGAAGATGCATTTTTTAATTTATGTAGAAAGTATATTAACTGATTTGGTTTCTCGTTCTAATTTGGTTTCACATTATGCTAAGACGTATAACTTGGTAACCGGGACACATGAATTTAGTTACAAATAAGCCTGACTTAAAGTCTCAAAAGTCAAATCCGAAATATCCAAACTGATTAATCCGAAACCGAACGTAAAAGATCCAATCCAATCCGAACTTATTTGGATTGAATTTGAATGGTAATTTCTTCAATCCGAAAACCAAAAATCCAAACCAAAATTTTCATATCCAATCCGATGCCAAACGCCCACCCCTACTTATAGCCCACATTCATGTTTTGATTTAATAATTTGGTAAACACTATTTTAGTTTGCATTTCCATTCTTTTTCTTGGTTTTCAGAGTTTTAGTTGCTAAAATAATATAACTATCAATTGGGTGGCATTGGGTTTTCGTGAAAACACTATAAGGATAGATTTTGAATACTCCCTCAATTTCAAATATAAGTGGTGTTTTAGCTTGGGGACACCTCTTAAGAAAATTACTTATTCTTACAAAAGTAAGATGTATTTTTACTAACCTACCCTTAAAAAAGATGTAGCTCTTTAGTAGTTTGGTTATGTAAACTCTTTATTTAAATAAGAGTAAATTGGAAGAACATCGTTAATATCTTCTTGAATATGTGAAATACCACTTATTTTGAAACAAAATGAAAAGGTAAAAACACCACTTATTTTGAAAAGGAGGGAGTATCAATTTTGGATGTGTTTGAAGATGATTAGAGGCAGATTTGAGATGATCCTTTAATTGTAAACTCAAGGTTGAAGAACACTGCATTTGTGTATCCCCTTGTATATCACCATATGTATTAGTTAATATCGCCATATGGAGCTTGAATATCAATTTGGAGGCGTTTGGAGATGACTTAAGGAAGATTTTAGATAATTTTTAGATTAAAAATTTGAGGTCGAAGAAGACTTCATATCTGTATCCCCGCTGCATATACGTGTATATCACAATATATGTCAGTGTATATCAACTGTATATCAACCTGTACCTGTATATCCTTTTTATCTCATGCATATCATATATATCTATATTTATCAATGAAAAATTTTGTGTGATATACACCGATATACAATATGATATAGTCATATTGCATAGCTATGGAATCTTCTGAACTTATGATGTTGAAAATCTTCCAGAATCATTTTGTTTAGTTGCAAGTTTTATGAAATTTCACGAGGAAATTCCATAATTGTTGTAATCAAAATTTGTAACTTAATACTCGACCTGCACTATTTTTGTAAGGCCTTCAATGACTGAATCCAATTCGCCTTCTTTATTATTATTTTGAAAAACTAAGCTCTACATTTTTGTGTGTATTTGAACTACAATATAGTTACTATTTGAGGGATAGATCTTTTAAGTGAAATCAGAAGGATAATCTTCTTTTACTATTATCTCCTCTGTTTTCATAGAGATTTGGCTATACAATGTCAATTTTTTAAACCTCAATTTGTTTTTTCAAACCTTAATTGTTAAGCTAAACTTTGACACAAAATGCGTCAATAATTATTGAATGTTGTGTATAGGTGTGAATATCCCAAAAAAGAATGACATAAGGACTCTGGAAAAGAAAATAAGAAGGCACAACTTTTTTTGACTAATTGAATATAAGCGAACTTTCTAATAAATACAAAATATACGAGAGTTAATTATAAAGAGAACATGAAAAATATTTACCTGGTATAATAAACTTGTTTTTTAAAGCATAGGCACATTTATTTTTCTGTAAATGTAACCAAAGTTTAAAAACTTTCGCTTCTACGTTGCAGTCCCATCTTTTCTTTTGCACTCCGTTTCCTTCTTTTTCATAAATAGCGCCTCTATGAGTACTTTCACTAATGCTAATTCCAAGCTTGTTGCCATTTGAAGGACAAGAGAGTATAAATTTGAAAAATTTGACGTTTTTTTTTTTTCTTTATTTTTGATTTTGAGAGATTTGGTGGTATATATCTTTAATTATTGTGTGTGAATTGAGATGCTTCTATTTTGAGAGTTTTGCTTTTTTAAATGCAAGTAGCTAAATTTGGATTGCTAGTTTGAAGTTTGAAATACTATAAGTCAACTTTAAAATGTTGGTCTAGAATTCGAAGCACTACATTGATTTGAAGTTTGAAAGTCAACGTCATACTTATGGTTTGAACCAATTGCTGCAAATTTCCTTCTAATTCTTTTTCAACATACCCATTTTTATTTATTTGTCCTCCTCCCCTTCAAATCACGTTTCCGGCAAGAGCAGAACTACAGGAGTGCAAGAGGGTTCAACGGAATCTCCTCCATAAAAAAATTACACTATATATAAAGTTAATTTATTTAGTTACGTATGGACATTAAATTTTAGATCCTCTCAACACAGTATCAACATTAACTCAATGGCCGAAGCCCGAAGGGCACCAAAATTTTTATTTAAAACATGACCATAAATCCCTAAATTGCACTAGTTTTTAATATATGGTTATGTTTTAAATAGAAACTTCATGACTGGCTATTTATGCAAATGACTGAAAAACCCTAAAGGCGCCAAAAACAAAAAAATTGAGACATTTCAAAATAGGCGCGGAAAACAGGCCATATTCGTGATATTGAACAGAATATGACACATTCTTGCAATTTCGCTCTTACCAGAACATTGTAAGTTTCCTTAACACTTAATCTTTGCTTTACTTCATTGATTGACCTGAATTTTTGTTTGGTCATGAAGAAATAGTGAATCTCTTTATAAAAAATGAAAATGTTTAATTCCTTTCTCGTTAGCATATAGATCATCTTGAAGATTTTTTTAATTTATTGAATTAGTGGATATTGTGTGTTTTAAATCTTTGCCAATTACCCCAAGGGTTTTATAAATTGCTTATGCAGATCTGCTTAGTGGCAAAATCCAAGAATTATACAAAGGTTTCACGTTTACCTGCGATATGGGTGTCTCATATTGTGTGTCTAAGAATATATACATGTGTGCATATATACTGATGTAATAGCATGAATCTAAGTTGTATGTATGTATACAACGTTGATGTAAATGTTTATGTCCATATTATGCTTGATAAAATGCCAATAAGAGCATAAACCATAGGACATGAGTCTATATTGTGCCGTGCATGATATGATACATGTTGGAGTTTAGTTTGGTGACAACAAGTTAAATGGGGATTGACTTGCAAAGTTTGCTCTATATGTCTCATAGATCCAGAGCCTGATATAGGATTTAAACTCTATGGGTTCAACCTTTAAGGTTCTTAGCATTGCACTCATTATATTTTTTAAAGGCTTAACTTATGGGTTCATAGCTAATATTTTTAGTGAATTTTTATACATAAATTTGTATTCTGCGTCAAAAGGATTGGGTTCAAATGAACATGGTAACATTAAGCTACATCCGCCCCTGCATAGATCAACATTATTAAAATGTTTTATGTTAAAATTTTTTAGGCAAAGGGCTTTAGAAGTGCAAGAAACTTTGTTTTCCAGCAGAAGCTTTGTACCTAAGACAACTTCAACTTTTCCTGGAAAATTTGGATCTTGGGCAGCGTGGTTTTTGTTGAAGTCTAGCTTGGATTTGAAGTTACGTTTTAAGCCTTTGAGACTAATTCATATGGAGAACAAAGAGAGCAGCGGCTCCAGAGGTGCTTTAGTTGTTTTAGAAGGGCTGGACCGTTGTGGGAAGACATCGCAATCTGGGAGGCTATACAAGTACTTGGAAGAGCAGGGACACTCAGTTGAATCGTGGAGATTTCCTGACAGAAACACAAGTGTTGGGCAAATGATTTCTTCTTATCTTGCTAACCAATCACAGTTGGACGACCATGCAATCCATCTTCTCTTCAGTGCAAATCGTTGGGAGAAGAGGTTTGTTCGATTCACATAGCTTGACTTGCATTGCCCATGTGTAGTGTATAACTTATGATGCTTAATGTGTCTGATATACAAAGATCAGCGGTCGTGTCAGAATTCAATAGTTGGTCATGTTCCCTGTCAAAACTACTTAGCCATATGATATTTGTCATTACCTTTTCCATACTTTGGGGATATTTGTAGATGAAATTGGTTAGCTTATTAACTAGATCAACCAAATGGCTAGCCAGCAGGCATATATCCTCCAAAATTGATATGCTGGCTAGCCATTGCTGAACTGATTGTTTGAATGCTGGTACTTTTTTATTTTTTTTTGACAATTGAGAAATCCCCAAGGGCCAGTATAGCGCATCGTTCCAAAATTAGTGTACAATGGGCCCGCCCCTCTACTTTTCTGCACTTAAATACCAGACTTTTGTTTGTGAAAGGCTCAAACCCATGACATGCATGCCTAACCCACACATCACACATTGTGCTTTTACCACTAAACCAAAGCCCTGTAGGCATGCTCAGATCCTGAGACTTCTTTTATGCTACTGGAAGTACATGTCTCACTTAATCTAGCTGTATATTAGTTGGTTTCCTTATCTAAATAACAGAAAGCATGAAAAGTATTTTGTGATCTTCAATTAATAATGTTAGAAGAAATTAAAAAAAAGAAGAATTAGTTAGGTTGTGGTGTTGTGGAAATATTTGCAGATGCTTTTTTCCGTCAGCTAATTCAACATTTGTACTTCATGTAACATGCTTGGAAGTTCTAACCAAAATGGATAAGCAAATGATAGATGCTTTCTTTTCTAATCTTATATTCCCTTTGTAGTTTGTTCGCAAGCAAAGGCGTTGATGAAAATAGACAACTATATGGCAATAGTTGAATTCTCGCTTTTGAAATCCTTAAATACCATTGTCATTTAACTGAACTTTTTTACCTGGTTTTAGCTGCCCAAGTTTTTCATTCTAGGTCGGTTAATATATCTGAAATTTTGCAGTGAGTTGGCTCATTATCATTGTAGAATTTAAAATTCTTTTAGCCGGGTGTGTTCGAAAATTATTAATTTCTGTCGAGAAACTGCAGATCATTAATGGAGGAAAAGATGAAGAGTGGAACTACTCTCATTGTTGACCGCTATTCTTATTCTGGGGTGGCATTTTCATCTGCTAAGGGACTTGATATTGGATGGTGTAAGGTAATCATGTCTTACTTCATCAATGTCGCAATTTCAAAATCTCTTAGCAAGTTTAACACTAAGATCTTTTATTGTAGGCTCCAGAAATAGGGTTGTTAGCTCCAGATCTGGTTGTATACCTCGACATATCACCTGAGGTAGTTTTGATTTATATTTTTCTTTTTCACCTGTATAAAGTTGAGAGAGATACCGTCAATGCAATTTTCTCATTTAAAGTTTATCTTTGGGATAGATCCGCATTTCTTGAGCAATCTCTACTCTGTTATTTAGGTTGAGCTGTACTATTTTACTTGATCGCTCTATATTTTGCAGGTTTCTTATTGCTTGACATGTTAATTATTCTTTTCCAGCAATATGTTTGAAATGAAAGATATGCTTTTGTTGTTAATATGACTGTCTATTGATGATTTGATTTTATCATAACTAGAAAGCTGCTGAAAGAGGAGGTTATGGAGATGAAAGATATGAGCAGCTCGAGTTTCAGAAAAAGGTGGCTGGATCTTATTTGGCTCTTCGTGATTCCTCGTGGAAGGTGACTTGTTTTCCATTTGTCTACGGAAATAGAAATAGTTGTTTAAGAAAATACAGTAACTAGTCCGTAACCTAAAACGTTGTAGAATGCCATCATTTGGTTTCTGACCTGGCAGTACTTTCTGAGTTAGTTTGGATGTTTTCTGATAATCAATATAGCATATCTATGGTAACTAAGCAGAAACATGATCTGACATTGACTAAACCCACTGATCAGTTCCGATTTGATCTTCTTTAAACGCATGAATTCACTTGTTCTCATGAACCAAATACAACAGTTTTTGATCAAATTTTGAGCCCAAGACTTGGTGATAGCTTTGCTCTGTTGATAATTTCTTTGATTTATTGCAGGTTATCGATGCAACCCTTTCTATTGAAGATATAGAGAAAAAGCTCAGAGAAGTTGTTCTTGACTGTATGACCACATGCCACAAAGGGAAACCATTATCTCAGTTATGGCCATATTAGGTCTAGTGTGCAGAATATCTGCATGAATGATATCTGTAACATCTTTGTTACTTTGTATTATTGAGTTACATTTTGTTGTATATTTTATCTTCTACAAGAATTCCTTGGAAGTGCTTCATATTTATTGAAAAAGAAACATAATTTTCTTTTCTCTTCCATTTGCTCTGTCTTTCCCTCAGTTTTCTCTTCCATTTAGGATGATCTGATCTATGAAGCAGATTCTTGGTCATCATCAATTTGTGTGTGTAAGTAATTCACAGCTGTCTTTTGGTTCAAAGTTTACTTGTATTTTGTGGTGATGATCAAGTTAAATGAAGATCCAAGATATGCCGTAGATACAGGGGTGATTTTGTTAGAGAGTGCTGTGCTTGGATGCAAAAAAATGGATGATACTGATGAAACACTCTATTTCATCCCTTACGCTTTTAGGACTTTTATACCTTCTATGACTTAGCTTATGCTATTTGAACCAATCAATTAATCAAACAAAACACATACTTTAGTCTTGGATTTGCTTCACTTTTCTGATTCATATATAAAATAATAGACTTAAATCAGTGGAACGCCTTATTAGGCTCCTCACAATATCTAAATGTGTATAAAAGCTTTTTGTATTGACAAACTAAAGCCTCGTGAAATTTCTGGATTCCCAGTATGATCTTCAAGTATTCCTGATGCCTTGTATTCTCGATCAGTGAGGTGATTGAGTTGGTACTTCCAATTGGGTTCTGGAGAGTTTCGAGGGTCAAGATCATTCTTTATTGGTTAGTTGATTGATTTGCTTGAATGTAATTATGGACAAAGTCGGCCACTGGTCTCTAGATGTGAGTCCAATACAGAAGTGGAAAAGACGCTCCTTTTGTGGAACAAAATATGTGATTCTGTGGTATATCTAAGCAAATGCAGGGCATTAGGCTATTGCACAAGTCCAACAAAGAACACAGCCAATTACAACTCTGCTTAAAAGACGACTGCTGATGATTCATTACAATAGTATCAACGTCTAGACATGTTCTTATTTGATTCCCTTGCTATTTACATGAACTTTCTTACATCAAAATTTAGTAAATAATATACTGTTTCATATTTTGCTGTCCTTAATCAACAATGCAATTACATGAGTAGTTTAAAAGTTCAATGTCTTCGGCCTAACGCCATTGGCACCTGTTTTTTTCTTGATTTTCCTCTGCCAAACAAAGTAATCCTCCGGAAAACCTTAAGTAATCTAGTAGCATATCGTCGCTGGGAAGAAAAATTCACAGAACCATTGCAACTGGTCACTTGTCCAATGGTGTTTCTCTTCTTGCTTGGTGTTCTTCCTTCTAGACCATATGGTTTCAAGCCGTGAAAATTTTCAGAAACTGGTTCAACTTTCTTGGAAATGGTTTCTGTTTTCTTAGAAACGTGCTGTAGTTCAAGCGATTTCTTCAAGGACATTAGTTCTACTTCAAGGTTTTGAACTCTGAAGCTTGTGGATTCATATTCCTTCCTTGAGAATTCGGACCTTTGCACTGCTGAATCTTTTAACCAGAAGCTTAGTGGTTTGCTGCACCCTTCACTTCCCTTGAGATACGGACTCTCAACCAAATTCTGGCTTTTGGAGTTTGGATATATTGTATTCGAGAGGCTTCCAGAGTACTCTCCACAATGAGAATATCGGAACGAGTCTGAACATTCTTTAAAAGCTTGCTGTGTGTTTAGTTGCTGAACAAACAGCGCCTGGACAATAAGTCTCAATGGCATCAATTCATTTTGAACTGCTTCAATGCACACTTCTTGTGAAAGTTTCTGGCAATTGAGGTACTTGCACACCAATCCTTTCTCTTCTTGTGACATATCTGGATGTGCCTGGATAAAATGGAAAAAAATTCTTTATTGAGGAAAAAAATTTCAACAGTAAATCGACACTCGACAGGCCTTGGTTTTTCCACTTAGAGGTGTGATTTGAGTTTGAAATTGAAAATGGAAGATGACTATCTGGATAGCCAATTAACCTAAGCGAGAGATGATCTATGGACATGTAATCTAGTCAATTTCTAAACACATACACTAACAAACTTGGCAATCTGGTTATCTTTCATTGAAATATACAGAAATGCACCTTTCAATTTAAATTATGTTGAGTTCTACTTTAGAGCTAGAGATGTAGAAAACTTACCATGAGAAAAGTGCTTAAAGCTCTATAGAGATGATCGTGAGTTTGCCTGCTGGACAACGGAACAGTTTCAATGAGCTCCAGGAATCTTTTAGAACTCCATTGTGGATCAGTTGCAATCTTGGTTAGATATACATCCCAAAGTTCAGCAACGATATAATTTCTTGGTGAAGGTGTATGAGTTAACTCCATGCTGAAGGATACATATTTTGAAAATATGCTCTTCATTATTGAGAGCTCAATGCAGGAAGAAACGGAATCATTGCTGTTCTCAGGAAGGAGAAAATCTTCCACTCGAGCCAAGTATAGTAGGGACGCAATCTGATCTTGCAGCTTTTCCCAACTTTCACTTCTTAAACCAAGTTGAAGTGATCTTGAAAGCAAAGAGAAGTGAAATCCAACAGGGATTACTTTACTAGATTTCTCTCCCATAGGCAGCAAATCAAGAATTCCTTGAAGAACCTTAGAAACCTTTTCATTGGTATCATCATCATCAACAGCAGCATCAGCATCATTGTCAGCATTCTGCCAGTACTGGTGTGTTGCTTTAGAAAGCACCCATTTGTTTGCATAGAAAAGTACCATGGGGCTGACATATTTTTCCTTCATCCCTTGTCTTCTCAGAGATGATATTATCCTCTTGAAGAACGGAAACGGCAAAGCAATAAGATCTTTAATCCACAAATCTTGGGTGAGAATTTCCTTCACTGTGTCATTGCTCCAAGGCTGACTAGCTAAGGCCTCCAATGTGACAACAGGATGGTCCCTTCTCCTTTCGGGGTCGAGAATTTCCATGCAGGCCATGAAGGCAAGTGACTCAATGCAACGGCTAACCATAAGCAGCTTCTCGGCTAAAGGAAGCAACATTTGGCACTTTTGGAGGACTATCAGAGTATCGTCCCAGCTTTGGAGCACTACCTGGTTCAAGTAAATGTCGAAACACTCACAAAGATTGCCACAGCAGTACTCTTCTGTCATTTCGAGGAACTCTGCTGCACATCTTAGT
Source organism: Lycium barbarum (assembly GCF_019175385.1). NCBI lineage: Eukaryota > Viridiplantae > Streptophyta > Magnoliopsida > Solanales > Solanaceae > Lycium > Lycium barbarum. Next base: position 23,780,687 of record NC_083347.1, read on the forward strand.
GCTGCGACATTGAAAGGGTCGACCAACGTGGAGGATCCGTAGATGAAAAGTGCCATCATTTCAAAAGTCTCTGCTCCTCCAGGGAAATTTCCTGGTAATTCAACCTCATTTGATTCATTCAGTTCTCTTCTGAAGTATCCACTTTTCGAGAACAAAGGATGCTGCAACATAAAAAACCAAGATTAACCAAGAAAATGAGCTAATTGATAATATCATACGTTGAAAAGTGGTGCTTAATTGGAGCTCCATGCTAATTGAGTGATCTCACCTTATGCAAGTTAAAGGTTCTATCAGCTATCTGAACTCGAACGATGACAGGCAAGCCAGTTTCATGGCTCCTGAAAAAACATTTCTTGATAAGTTAAAAACCATAATGAAAAAGTAGAAAGGGAGTGTGGATAGATACTAATACAGGAATAAGCTACCATGAAATGATCTTGATCTTAGGCAGGGCACCAACATTAGGAGATGAAAGTGGACTAGAAAGAACTGAAAAGTCTTTTGGACTAGAAGTACCCATTCAGTTATGAGCAGCACAGCAGCCAATAAAAGACTTGGGGGTGGAAGTGAGTGAGAGTTTTAATGGCAGATGGATCAGTTAATGCATGATATCTAGTCAGAGAAGAAACATTTGTTTCTGAAAAAAAGCATAAATGTTGGAAAATCCAGCTCAAAGATCGAAGAAATAGTACTAGCAGAAGGGTAGAGTGCATCTAGAATCCAGAAATCCTGTGGAGTAGGAAAGCAGTATGGACTATGGAAATACATAAAAAAAAGTCAGCACCCAAGGATGCAGCGATTTGGTCAATGAAGTGGTAAGAAAACCATAAGATCTCTAGTCCAAATCCCCGCGGAGGCAAAAAATACCACTCCATCTATCCCAGGCTCAAGAGAAAAAGAAACACTTTTGAAACTTGTGGTCTCAAACGAGCTTTAGGAATTTCAGTTGCTATAAACCATTTCATTAAGAGTGATATGTGAAATTTAAAATCAAATTGATACAAAATATAGTCATTCTTTTTAAGACTGACTAAAAAGAAAATAGGGTCACATTAATTGGGACGGAGGGAGTAGAGTTGCAGCCCAAATTTTGGTGGACAAAGTTACTCCGTACTCCTTAGTTATGCCAGTGCGAGATAACATGTATACAGTGAAATAGTCGAGACGCGTCACTACAAGAAAGTATAGAAATGACAACAAAAAATTTAATATTTGGCAATAACTTAGTTTTCTTGTTGGCAAATGAACTTTTTTGTTGCCAAATAATTTAATTTTGTTGCCATAGTATTGATTATTATTGCAAAAAGTATTTTTGGCAACAACAAAAAAAAGTTGTTGCGCGTTGTTGCAATAACAGCCGTTGGGAAAAGTCTATGCAACAAAAAAAAAATTGTCGTCAAAAGTACTTTTTGCAACAACAATCAATTTATGACAACAAAAAAAAATTGTTGCCAAATATATTTTTTGTTGTAGTGCATGTAAACTGATTCGGACACTACCATCATTAAAAAAAAAAAAAAAGGTACATAAAGAGGTGCATACTAGTTATGGATTGATCACTGATATTTGTGCACAAGTATGATCACTATAGTGTAGTTTTTATTTTTAGTCAAAGTCAGAAGTGGGACTGAAGAAACTCCTAATTTTAAGGCTTCAAAGACGTTCGAGGTTGAAGTTTGAATATATGGCCATTTTCTTGGCTTTTGGACTGTATACACACGTGCATGAGAAGACTCCCGCATTGGAAGAATTGAAGGATGCTGCATTCTCCCATACCTGAAAATCGAGTATGTGAAACATTCAAGAATTTTATACGTAGAAAATGATAAGTACTGCTCCCTCTGTTTCAATTTGTTTGAACCTATTTCCTTTTTAGTTCGTGTCAAAATGAATGACCTCTTTCCTAATTTGGAAACAAATTCACTTTATGAATGATTTACAGCCACACAAATTTTCCAAATTTATTTTGAACGACAAGTTTCAAAAGTTTTCCCTCTTTCTTAAATGTCGTGTCCAGTCAAATGGGTTCATATAAATTGAAACGGAGGGAGTACATGAAATTCAACATTCCCAATGAACTTTCTAAGTACTAATATTAGCTTTTGAAACTCATTAATGCATGTATACGTACAACCTTCACACCGGGATTTTTATATTTTGTTTTGTAGGGATATATTGACTTTTTTTCCGGAATTGGCTCCTACAGTTATAGATGAGAACCGAATTGTACTTTTATATATCACTAGAGCTCTTACACTCTTTTCTTGTTGAGCAAAAGTTTATTTCAACTTTTCTTCTTCTAAACATTTCTACTACTTCAGTAACTTCGTACCTGGTTTCTGTTACTATGAAATTATATTTAATCAGCTTAAGATATTAATGAAGAGAGATTGTCAATTGGTTGAGAATTTTGAAGTTAATATGCATCCGGTCCCAACTCCCAAATAGTAGTTGTTTGGACAAATTGAATTTCATTCGAAATATTTGATGTTTTAGAAAACAAGAAGTCATTTATTAACTTATTTTGCATATCTATTCTCACTTTTTCAACCCCTATTAATTAAGTGAGACATTTAAGGATCGATCATTACTCAATCCGTATGTACTTTTTTCTTTTTTCCCTTCATGCATACGTTTTGACTTTCGCTGAAGTGTGGGGAGATCGTCGCCCTCTACTTCTACTTCAACTAAAGACGATCAACCGGCATTGCAAGCAAATTAAAAGCCCCATTCGTTTGAGCCAGAAAGCGTATATTTAAGATCATTAAGTATTTCCTTTTAAGTGGTGCAAGAATCTAAAAAAGACAAATAATATAGACTAGAAGAACAAGTAATGTTACTACTACTATCCTAGATATGCACCAATTCTTTTTTGGTAAGGAGCACTTCTTCTTTCAATAACCCTTTCGCGACGTGAAGTCGAATTAATCAATATCCCAAAGAAAATAGTAAGCACCGAATGAGAAATTTTTTGAAAAATTATGCATGAAGAACACATTGTGGAAATTCGAGTGTATTGGGAAGACACAATGTGGAAAATTGAAGCCAAACCACAAATTAAGATAAGAAAACTATGGAAAAAGGTAATTAGCTGAAGTAGAGAAGAAGTTTAGAGGGTGCTTTTTGTAACATACGATGAGCCAACAACAACCAAGACGGCACGGCTTGTAAAATAATTTGGGGTTGCTTTTGTTTGAAGTATTTGCTTTGCTTTGCTTACTACCAACACCTCTTAATTCCAATAACAATTTTATCCCTTTTTCTTCTTGTTTTCCTCAAAAATCTCTTATACGGATGTATACCTATACACTATACATACACAAAGTTTCTGTTGACTGGCATGTTTTCCCTTTTATTTTTCTCTGTGCATCGACTATTTCTTTGTGACAATTTGCTGTAACAACAGTAAAGATATGTCTTTGAACTTACTTATGGAAAAAACACATCCAGAATTCTAGATTAATATGTTGTGCTATTTATTTTATCCATGAATTATCAATCTCATTTTCGTTGTCTAAATATCACGCTCTATACTATACCAAGAGTCACGAGCAGGAAAAATCATATAGCTCTATATGTGGAGTTCAATATGCGTGTGCCTTTTACACCCAGATAATTAATATGCTAAGAACTAAACTTGTTTTATATAATTACTCCATCATGATGAAATTTCAAATATTACCAGAGTCTGTCAGTCAAGGCTATAAACTCGTTGAATACATCAGTGTAACATATAAGGGCATCGCAGACCTGTTACTGCCTCAAACTTCCGCAGCCTAAAAGGTCGTAGTCCTTTAAGAAACTGGTCGCGAAGGGATGTATTTAAATAAAAATTCTTGGAGCACTAGTGAGATTTCAGTTTAGCATAGATGGTTGTGATCCCATAGGCGGGGGGGGGGGGGGGGGGGGGAGGCTTGACCCTTACACCCATGGGATCACAACCATGGATTGGTGATGGCTTATTAAAAAAAATGCATAGATGGTATCTTAACTAAAGCAATTGTTATTTTATAAGAAAGAAAACACAATAGCCATAGGACGAAGCAACATTTGTCACGAACTGTCGAACTTCAGCCAAAAAATTAGCTCAAAAGGAAAATTTGCAGGCTTGTCTAACTCAACTCAAAATTTAGCTTAGAAGATAATTAAAATCTATCGTGGCCCGTCAAAATTTAGCTCAAAGTTTGGCCGTTCATAAGTTGCCCAAGACCCCATCTTCCATTCAGTGTGGGACTTAGACGCTCTGATACCACTCTATCATGATGAATTTAAATTATTTTATTCCAAAAGCTAGCTCAAATGAGAAAGTGCGCAGAACTACCGGTTGTTCAAAACTTTCACTCCCATCCTATTTAGGACTCAGTTCACCCTAAGCGGCGGCGTCACACATTGTGGGGGGCTTCATTACATTATAATGTGGTCTTTTCTTTTGGCACTATAGCGTCCACCCCATATAGGCATAAGCCAATTTGCCAAATTGCTTGGCGGAAGATCATCCTTGGAGGCCACGTTTAAATAGGTGGTGAAAATTTCTTTGCAAATTGGCCAATTACCTTTGTGAACTTGCAGGACTTCGTTCAATACCTCTCATAAATGTTCTACTATATAAGAAGCGGCTATAAACTCGTTGAAGCACACATGTCTTCTTTGACATGCTTGCTTGACGCGGAGGGAAAATGATACAACTGAAGCACACATGTCTTCTTTGACATGCTTGCTTGCCGCGGAGGGAATTTTCAGTAGTTCACATTTATATGTCTTAAAGGCATTGTACTTTATAGCCTTATCAGATGTACACCTTGGGCCCAGTTCAATTTGAATGCAACACGGTGGCTTTGTAGTAATTGAAATCTGTGCTTCCTCACCATGCGGGTCCCACATTGAAGGTCTAAATTTGACATGATTTTCCACTTGTTTCATTGTTTTGTGTACCTGTTCTGTTTTTATAAAGTACAAAGTACTTTATTTTCACACTTTACAGATTAGTTGTAAATGTTATAATTTAGCACAAATACTATATATGCTTGGATGCACTTCTTAAAACTTCCTCATGGCTTTCAGTAATTAAGCTTGATCTTCATTATCTCGTTTTACCTTTGAATTTTCGTTTGATAGATAAGCTAGATTCGAAAAAAAGAATAAAATGAAAACTGAGTATATTATGTATTTGACGCATACAAATCTATAAAAGTGTTAAATAATAGGCGTTCAATAGGTATTACTATCGTGTCTCTCTCTTTAATGAATTCCATTAATCTAAATGAAATAAGAATTTACCAATTAAAGAGATAAAATTTCTCAATTATGAATGGTAGAATTATGCATATTTAACAATTTTTGAGTACCTTCCTTGACATTGGGCCCATGCTAAATAGAGGAGCATTCTTTCATTTGAAAACACACCTCTAAGCACTTGAAAACGTTTCAATGCTTTCTTATTTTGTCTTTCTTTTAGAGTTTTTTTGTAAGAGGGTGTTGGGAAGTCTTGTGTGAACTCTTCTTTTGGAGTGATCTTGTGAAGTTATTCTCTTGGGATACTTTTGGGTTAATTAGAATATTTAATTCAATTTTGTACTCTTTATTGCACTCTTGTTGGTATAGTAATTGCTTTTCTCCGCTTATGGACGTAGGTCACACTGACCAAACCACTTTAAATTCATGCCTCCTTTGTCTGTTTTATTTGTCCTTATTATCAACTTGCATTGTCTATGTTATTGTCATTACAATATTGTTTGGCTAAATTCTGCGCTATCCAGGTTCCCGATCCTAAATTGGTATTAGATCCAAATCAAACCGGTTTATTTTAATAGCTAAAGATAACTATAACAAAGACTTGCGTTGAGAAATTTAACCCCAAGTGCAAACTTCGGGATGTGAAAACTAAAGATGGAAGTTATACCAATTCAGGATGGCCTAAAATTGATGCTAGAAAAAATGGAGAAGAAGCCAGAAATATGACGACTCGGAATTTGCAGTCAAAAAGGCAAAATTAAGTATTATTTTAAATCTCTCAAGTGAGTTTTACGCGAAGTATTTGCATAAACCACAACCAAAGGCATATGGAAAAAACTAAAACCCAGTATATGAAGAGGATAGTGAAAAATAGACTTTAGCTGAAGCAAAAACTTCAAACATTTCGTATGATTGGAGGTAATTTTATATTCTCACATCTTGATACATTTGATTATGAATTTGAGTAATCTAGATGTTGAAATTAAAGAAGAGGATCAGATCGTGTTATTGCTTATCTCCTTATCCAGTCATTTTGTAACACCTCGTACCTCCTAACTAAGCTTATTCATGATTCCAGGGGCTTAGAAATCACGATGAGAAGTGTTGGAATTGAAAATTAGCCTCAGATTGTTAAATTGACATTTTATGTCATTTGTACGAGTCGTACTTTGTGGACGTACATCACTAGGAGAAAAATCGGAGTTTCTGGAATTTGACATTCCATGTACGGTCAAAAAGTACGGGACGTACATTCAGACAGTACCCTGCAGTCGAAAAATCATGATCATTGGATTTTGTCAATCCAAGTACGGCCCCATTGTATAGGCCGTACATGGTGCCAGTACATTGTCCGTTTTAGTGAAAACTATAAATACGTGGGTTCAGTCCAAAAATCACATTTTCATATTCTCAAGCCCTAGCACAAAGGTTTTCCTCTCCCACTATTGAATACACCAAGGTAAGCCTATTCCAAGTATTTCAAGTGAATTCTAACAAGTATCCATCATTTCTAAATATAAATCCTTTGTTCCTAACCTAGGTTTTTCAAGAAAACTCATCTCAAGTATTCAAAGTTGAAGCTTTTGGACTCTTCTCCAAGTTCAGACCATTATTACAAGTTTCGGAGCGATTAAGGTATGTATGATTTCTATTTATGTGTGGGAACATCATTGTTCTTCCCCCACGCCACGTTCTTCCATGATTATACGAAATTTCACCAAAACTAGGGTTTCTAGCCATGTTCATGATAGCCCTAAGTACATGTACCATGATATACCATGTTGTATTAATAATTCGTTATTTTGTTCTTAATATTTCATTTTGATTATTAAGAATCTGTCTGTAATCCATAAAAATCCATACTTTGCATTCCATGGGTTCTTAAATGCAAGCTATGAATTATAATGCTTATTTTCATGAAAATCTACATGCTTTCCATGTTTTCATATACATTATACTATATACTTATATTTATGCTATATCATACTCACGAATCATGTTTACAAGCCATGTTTATGAATCATGTTTACAAGTCATGCTTTGTTATACAAACCATTGGCTCAGATGCCACCTATATCCATGTTAATGTTTTTGGGAGTAGCATAGGTTTACCGAGAAGGCTCAGATAGCCTGAAACTACGTATGTCAACGTAGGGTAAGGGTCGATCTGCCCAGATTAGAACAACACCTTCAGACAATTGAATTGGATCCTTTCGTGTCATGCTTATGTCTCATACCCTGGCAAGATGTGGGGCTGCTCTGCTGGTCTGGCTGGTACCAGACTCTATATACCCACATGATGAATTCATGTTGTCGGTTATACTATGGTTCTCCCACAAAATACAGATATGTACTTAAAATATATATATATATATATATATATACTAGTGTTATTTGGCCGGTGCTAAGCCCGACTCTTTGGGATATTAAGTTATTGAAAGATTAGTTCGACCTTTTCTACAAATTACTAAAAAGTAAAGGCTCTCCAAAAATTAAAATTGCACCCAAAGTATTTAAAAATTGAATAAAGACTTTTTTGTCCTTATTTTTGACTTCTTTATAGCATTATTTATTTATTGAATTTTATTTAAATTCAGACTTTGGAAATTTCTTGAGATCCAACTTAGTTGTAACATCAGCGTGATAAAAAACATCCATTATGAACTATAAAAGTTTCTTTCAAAAAGAAGAAAAATAATTTGGTTCAAGAGGCATCAATTATATATGCTACATTTATTCTTTCAATGAGATGTTAGTAGATGTTATTTTCATTTCAGATATACAAACTACAATGAAAATATGAAGAGAATTAATGACTTTTCTTAATATTATTAAATCCGTTTGGTTTCCAAAAACTTATGTGATGAGGAAATGACATTTTTTCCTTTTGTTAGTTTATAAATGGCACATTATTTTATAAAATGTACATTGTAATAATTTTTTTTTTTTTAAAATAAAGCTTCAACGCTTCATGCTTAATTTAATAATGTGTCCCTATGCTTTTTTAACACCCACAATCCCCCCCCCCCCCCCCCCCCCCTCCTCCAAAAAAAAAAAAAAAACGATACTCAAAAACTGTAAATATGATTGCTCCCTTTTGTTACAATTGTCTGATACTACCTCCATCAGTGTCTTATTTTCCTTTTTATTTGTCCCACAAAAGGTGTCTCTTTCTATGTTTAGTAAGTTTTGGCAAGTTTTAGACAACAAGATTTAAAAGATTACACACATCTGTAATTTAAGACCATAAGATTCAAAAGTCTCCCTTTATTTCTTAAACTTTGTGCCCAGTCAAACTAAGACACTTAAATTAGGAGGAGGGAGTATTACTATTGCTTGGAAAACTAAAAATTATGTAATATTTAGGTACACAAGCATAAAATATGTCATTTTCTTTAATTATACACGTCAGTTATAGTTGGAACGATTCCAAGGATTTACAGATTATTGAGGCTAATGCATATATTAAGGGAGGTGACATCTTTTAAGTAGTTAACTTATCGATGTAATAAACACTTGAGAATATATGCAAAAGTATTTTTAAAATTTAAATAGAAAATGTCTAATAGAGACATATTATCATGTGTTCAGGTGCTTAATTAAAATAAATCGTAATTTATGTATTCATTTAAAATTTACCGACAAATTTTAAAAAATATTAAACCAATAAAGCAATATATAGTAGGAGAAAAATGAGGCATATAAAAGAAGCTATGTAACTAAAAGGTTGAATTTGGAAGAGAAGCCTTTTGGTTAGTAACCATTAGTTAGAATCTAACTAAGTGACTACAAAATCTTTTTATATATATATATATATATATATTCATGTCAGATGATACTCATGTTCATATTCAGCTTACAGATACAGTTTTAGTTTCAGTTCTATAAATTTCATGTGCCATGTTTATTTCATTCAGTTGCTTTACGTACCAGTACAATTCAAGTGTATTGACTTCCCCTTTTATTGCCTGGGGGCCTGCATTTCACAATGCAGGTATAGACTTACAGGACCGCGGATATGCTCATTAGGACATTGCTCGTATCAGCTTTTGGTGAACCCCATCTCTATTGGGGTTTTGTCTTTACTTATATTGATGTCAGTTATGCAATTAAGGTATGCCGGGGGTCTTGTCCCGGTAAACAAATTTAGCAGTTAGACTCATGTTAGAGGTTTCATAGACTAGTCAGTCATATCATGTCAGATGTTCAGTTGAGTTAGCCTCGTTGGCTACATTACTATACTTCCGCATTCACGATATAATAGTATTTTCAAAACTTATGATTACTTAATCCCATGTTTTACTCACACGATGCATGTTTACATTATATTCTGCATCAATTTATGCCTCATGTTGATTCAGCAAGCCATGTTGTTCGCTCGGTCACATGCAGCAAGGCACCGAGTGTCGTGTTACGCCCAGGCCATAGTTCGGGGCATGACATTTTTAAGCATATAAAAGATACTATGCTTTATGGAAAGGATAATATCTCTTATAGGGAAATCAAATCTATTTTAAAATCAAAAGAATAGATAGATAGAGATATTATTGACGAAACTAGTGGAACGCAAGGGAAAAGCTTGTTTGTAAGAGGTAGATTTGATAAGAAAGAACTAGAATAACTGCTTGTGGACGTAGGTCATACTGACCGAACCACGTTAAATTTGTGTCTTCTTTATCTGTTGTATTTGTCGTTATCATCAACTTGTATTGTCTGCTTTATTCTGAGCCGAGGGTCTATCGGAAACAAACTATCAACTCTGCATGCATTCTAGCCTCCTCAGACCCCACTTGTGGAATTACACTGAGTATGTTGTTGTTGTTGTTGTATCAACTTGTATTGTCAATGTCTTTGTTATTGTCATTATAATATTGTTTGGCTGAATTCCGCGCTATCTGGGTTCCCGAACCTAACAATCATCATAACCACCATTCTCATTACTATTCTTTTTAACTGTATTCACCTGACATTTCTTGGGCCTCTTTTCTACTAAACTAAGCCTTTTCTCATTACAGAATCCCATGAGTCAGTTTCACAATTTTCATCAGTAGGGGCATAAAGATCTGTAGAAAATACACAATGCAGCTCACTGAAGTTTTTATAGAAGTCACAGAACTGAATTTGAGCTATTGTGTTAATGTGAAGAAGCAGAGTCGTTAAAGGAAAAGGTACAGGTATACAAACAATTTGCATGTTGGAGTAAACTTCAAAGGAAATTATAACATTATATACTCCCTGAGTTCTCCAATATAGTGTAGATACTTTGGTGAAATGAGAGCAAATTATTTCGTTCCCAATAAAGGACCTCAAAAAGAACAAGAGGTAACTAATTTGTATTTCATTTATATTCCTCCTTTGCTTTCATTTATCTGCTTTTTTCCCTTTAAAATAGGAAGTGGATGAGTTGCCACAGCCACGAAAAATGGTCAAGTGCTACAATCATTAATTTACCTTCTTACTTTAAATTTTGTAATAGTATGATATTACTTAGCTATTTAATCTAATTTAAGCGCAATTGAATTGGATGTCACTTAAGCGAAAACACGGAACTTATGGTACATATATGGTTTCAGTATGTACTGTCTAGAACTCGGATATGAAGGAAAACATGATACTACTAATATAAAACTACTAATACTGAGACAAATTTATACTTGAGGTGAGACACCAATACTGTTTCTTGAACCTGGAGTGATCAAGGATAGAACTGAAATAGGAATTCAAGAATTAACTGGTAAGACAAAATTGGCAATTAACCTGCGACAATATGTTAACTATACTGATAGGGTATCAAATCTTTACATTGTTTTTGTATATAGCTTAAATCCTTAAAGAAATGATTTCTTAAATAAGCTTGAACTACAAAGAATAATACTTCCAACAACTTGTACATATTTAAACATATAAGAACAAGAATAGAGCACAAAAGACTTGTGTTCATTTATTGAATCAATGCAGCCTTTATATACAAGAAGGAATAACCACTTCCTAAACTAACTCCTTTGAAAGAGGAGGACTAAACTACTTGCTAAGCTAACTCCTAGAAAAGGGAGATTTTATTGAGAAGATAAAAGACAACAAACTCCTAATGACTAGCTAAAGAAGTGGTCAACTCAGTTCTGATCAGCAGGTAACATGTGCTCCAATACACCCCCCTCAAGCTAGGCAGTGTGTAACAACACCTAGTTTGAATAAGTGTCTATCAAATGCTGGCTTTGGTAGAGCTTTGGTGAGTGTGTCCGCGAGCTGATCCGCAACATGTATATGAACAATGCACACTTGTTTCTGCTGAACCTGCTTTCGAAAAAAGTGAAAATCCACAACAATATGCTTCATACGGCTGTGGAAAACCAGATTTTCGCACAGATACGTTGCACCAATGTTGTCACAGTAGATGATTGGTGCTTGTGGAATTGAAACATTTAGTTCGTGCAGCAGATTTGTCACCCAATTTGTTTCAGCCACTGCACGACTCAGCTTCAGTTGATGAGCGAGCAACTGTCCGTTGTTTCCTAGATGACCAGCTTACAGGATTTTGTCCGAAAAACAAAATGTATCTAGTAGTGGAGGCGCGATCACTAACATCGCCAGCCCAATCTGCGTCAGCGTACATGTGGAGTTTAAAATCATTGGCTTTCTGAATGCGAAGACCAAGATGAATTGTTCCTTGCAGATACATAAGCACTCGTTTGAGTGCTTTCCAGTGTACGTCAGACGGGGATTGCATAAATTGTGACAATTTATTTACTGAGAAGCTGATATCTGGACGAGTGAATGATAAGTACTGAAGTTTTCCAAGAACTTTCCTGTAGTGAGTGGCATCAGTCAGTTCTGCTCCATCATTTAGTTGGAGCAATTCAGTGGCACTCATCGGAGTTTTAGCCGGCTTGCTGTCCTTCATGTTTTCTTCGGAGAGGATTTTATTCACGTAATTGGACTGTGATAATGTAATCCCATCTGCAACGTGGAACACCTCAACTCCTAGAAAAAAATTAAGGTTCCCGAGATCCTTGATGGAGAATCGTCCAGCGAGACACATTATAGCCCCATCTACATCTGATGTAGTGTTCCCGATGATGATGATATCATCGACGTAAACCAGGACATACAAAACACTATTCAACACTGTGCGAATGAAAAGTGAGGCATCAGATTCCGACTTGACAAATCCCACATAAAAAAAAAACTCCTTCAGTTCATTATACCAAGCCCGAAGAGCTTGTTTTAGTCCATATATTGCCTTCTTCAGACGACAAATATGAGAGGGGAACTGCTCGTCCTCAAAACCCGGTGGCTGAACCATGTACATTTTTTCTTCCAAATGTCCTTGCAAAAAAGCGTTGTTGACATCAAGTTGTCGCAGAGGCCAATTCTGCTGGATAGCAATTGAAAGCACCATACGCACAGTAGTCGATTTGACAACCGGACTAAATGTCGCGTGATAGACAACTCCAGGTCGCTGCGTGAACCCTTTTGCAACAAGTCAAGCCTTGTAGCGATCAACTGTTCCATCAGCCTTCCTTTTTAACATGTATAACCACTTGCAAGAGACAATGTTTTTTGTGGGGTCATGCGGTACCAATTCCCACGTCTGGTTATTTAACAATGCATCAAATTCAGTTTTCATTGCTCGTTGCCACTCTGGGTGTTTGCTAGCTTGTTTAAAATTGGTAGGGGTAATAGTGGGGGATAGGAGAGCCATGAAGTCAAGAATGGTTTTTGGTTTGTGAATGTTGTGTTGGGAACGAGTGACAACCCGATTTGCTGGAGGAAGGGAAGGTTGCTGAGGTTCGGTTACTGAGGGTGGTGTGGGGGTGGTGTTACTGAGGCAGAGGTTAGGGGAGTAGGGTTGTGTCTTGCAGATGCCATTTTTGTGTTTCTCCTACTGTACACAATTGGAAAAGATGGTGATTGTGGCTGTGGGACTGAACAAGATTGTTGGCGAGAATATATAGTTGGTGAGGCAGGGATTGGTGATAATGCAGGTAGTGATTGTGCTGGAGAGGAGACGTTTGAATTTCTTTGGATAACTGTTAGAGCTGACAACGAGGGATAAAATTGGGGATCATTGAGAGAAGGAGAAGCAACAGAATTTGTTGGGGAAGAAGAGAGAGACGTACCTGGAGCAGATTCTGTTGGAGCGCGGGCAGAGGAGACAGTATCTTTGTGAGCGTTGTTGTTATCTGCAGTTGGGAGAAGTATAGGGTTGGGTAATTCACTTATTATAGGAGGAGAGAAAATAGGAGATTGTGTAGGGTTAGTTTCAGTGGGGTTTTCCCACGTGAGAGTTTTAAAAGTTGAAGAAATATTGGAAAATATATGTTGAAAAGGAAAATTATTTTCAAAAAAATTTACATCTCTAGATAAATATATTTTTGAGGACTTCGGATCAAAACATTGATGACAATAATATTTGAAAGAAAAACCTAAATAAACACAGGGTGTGGACCGTGGCTCTAATTTATTCGTTGAATATGGTTTGAGCTAGGGATAACAGAGACACCCAAAAATTTTTAAAGAACTGTAATCTGGATTTTGACCAAACAATATTTGAAAAGGTGATTTATTCTGTAAAAGTGAGGTTGGTAGGCGATTGATAAGATAAACTGCATGTTGACAAGCAAAGGACCAAAGAGTCGGTGGTAGCGATGCTTCGTGAAGTAAAGTTCTTGCCGTTTCAATAATATGTTTGTGCCGTCTTTCGGCAAGGGCGACTCTTTGGCGGGTGTATGGTGGAGATAAAAGATGTTCAATACCTTGAGAACTTAGGTATGGATCAAGACTTTTATATTCGCCGCCACCACCATCTGTGTAGATAGAAAGAATTTTCGTATTAAAACGACGTTCCACTAATGCTTGAAATTTTTTAAACAGCTCTTTAACTTCACTTTTATTCTTTAATGTGTAGAGCCAAGTATATTTAGTGTACTGGTCAACAAAAATGCAGTAGTATAATTTTTTGTCAATCGATAGAACCGGAGAAGGGCCCTATAAATCACTAAATATTGTTTGAACGGTTGCGTACTTGATAAAGTAAGCTGTTGAAAAGGATGGCGATGAGCCTTATTTGATGAACACGAATTACAAACTAGGAATTTTTCTCGCGAGCAAGGTAGCGAGAATTTATTCAAAACATAATTTAAAACTCTTGCGTGTGGATGACCCAATCGACGATGCCAGGTGAAAATGGATGTGTTGGTGGTGGCCAAATGCGCTTTAGGATAAGGTTTGGAAGGTGTGGGTGGCCACTCATAGAGACCGTCTTTACTCCGACTGTGCACCAATGGAGTCCGCGTTTCCAGGTCCTTCACAGAAAAATGAAAAGGGAAGAATTCAATAGAGGTTAGGTTATCTTGAAAAAATTTAGAGACTGAAAGTAAATTGCGTTTAATCTTACGAGCAACTCATCACATAACTACTGAACCTCACAACTTGCAGGAATACAATGGCATGGAGGGGGTCTCTATGGGTGATGGTAACAAAATACCAATTACTCACACTGGTTTAACTCAATTACATATTCAACGAATAAATTAGAGCCACGGTCCACACCCTGTGTTTATTTAGGTTTTTCTTTAAAATATTATTGTCATCAATGTTTTGACGGGTGGAAAAAAAAAAGGTTAGGATCTTACTCGTTAGAGTGTGTTGAGGCTCTGATACCATATAAGAACAAGAATAGAGCACAAAAGACTTGTGTTCATTTATTGAATCAATGTAGCCTTTATATACAAGAAGGAATAACCACTTCCTAAACTAACTCCTTTGAAAGAGGAGGACTAAACTACTTGCTAAGCTAACTCCTAGAAAAGGGAGATTTTATTGAGAAGATAAAAGACAACAAACTCCTAATGACTAGCTAAAGAAGTGGCTAACTCAGTTCTGATCAGGAGGTAACATGTGCTCCAATAAAACAAAGGGGATTAACAATTGAGATCATTCTCATATTAAACATCAGAAAGGAATGGATCCTTGAGCAAGTCAGAAGCAGAAGGTCTTGCTCTTGGTTTCCCAATGCACCTTTCAATAAATGTCTTCAACTCTTGATCACTCACTTTTTTGAAAGCTTGAGGCATCATTCCAGATGTCACCTTCCTGTATACCTTCACTACACTGTCACATTCACTATATGGTATTTCCATAGTGGCCATTTCTAGCAAACACATTCCAAACGAGTAAATATCCACCAACTCTGTGTAGTTCTCCTCATATAGCTCTGGTGCCATATACTCTGGTGTCCCTAGCAATGTATGTGCTGCATGACTCTTCCCCACAATTGTAGCCAATCCAAGATCACCAATTTTTACCTATATAAACATAAGAATAATGATATTTAGCGCATCGTTATCTAACTAGTAGAGGCAGATCCAAAAATTTTAAACTTTTAAGATTCTTAGCAGTAAACTTATTATATTTTGGAATTTGGATACAAAACTTAGTAGTTGTTGACATTTTAGTGATTTTTCAGGTGATCGATTCAAAGGTTGCATCCGCCTATATAGTTGCCCACCCAACCGCTTAAACTAAAAATATAGTATATGTGTATAACCATATTAATCAGTGTATAATCTATGTATACTGGCTAGGAAAAGTAAATAGTGAATACGCCCAGCTATTTGTATAAAGATCCCAATCAGTGTGGATCCTATATGAGTATGTTCTGTTTATGTAATGTATGTTGATGGTTTCATACAAAGTATTGACAGACACCTATGTTTTAGGATTGGGATCTTAAATTCTCAATAACTTCAGATGGGAGAAACAGTAAGCTAAACATTTAACAGCTTTCAATGCAAATAAACTACAGATAAATTGAATGATCAGTTCATTACCTTCCCAACATTCCCGTTGATAAAGATGTTGCTGCAATTGAGGTCTCTGTGAATTACACAAGGGTCATGAGTGTGTAGATAATCCAAGCCCTGCAAAATTTGCCTAGACCATTTCTTCAACGCTTTCATTGATACGTGACGATGCTTCTTCCTATAATCCCTCAAATTACCAGAAGCACATTCCTCAGTGATGAAATTGAGGATGTTATGTTCTTTGTCTTTCCAGAAATGGTATAGTACTATGATGTTGTCATTCTTTAGGTTCTTCAACAGCGCTATCTCTGAATGGATTTTTTTGATGATGTAAGGCGTGTCGCTAAATTTGCTCAATTTAATCTGATTCCAGGCCACATCTCTGCCTTCTTCTAGGTCAAATGCCCTGTATACCTTCTTAACAGCACCATGGCCTAGTAGCTCGGCGTATCGGCCAAATCTCCCTGATGGATCAACCTCAGCAAATGGTTCCCTTTCTTCCTCAGTTGTATCAGGACTTGCAGATGGCATTTTAAGTTCTACTGAAACAATCAAAAGAAACACAATCATTTAGAAGATTCATAAAAAAATATGTTCAAACAAATTTGGCCTAAGCTTACACTTATTTAGTAGGCCATGCTTCTGAGGAGTTGCTCTAAGACTTGAAAATTGTTGACATAAGAGGTATGTACAAGCATAATGAAAAGATATCCTATGAAAAGCCAGAGGCGGAACGAGGATTCTAAGTTTATGGATTCATGATTCTAGTTGTTTTATAAGTTATAAATTTATAATTTATACATATTCAATGATTTCTTAAAGATAAATATAGGGTTTGGACAAAAGCAATTGGCCTCGGCCGTTGAAGGCCTAATATGTTGTCAGTGACACGATTCTTGATTCAATATTGGCATAATAAACCTAAATCCAAGAAAAATAGATAAAAATCCAAGATTATTATATCTACACACTTCAGCTCCTTCTCTAAATACTCTTTTTAAACCATTATTTCAACCAGATATTTGCTTTCCCATGTGAATAAATTTGGCAAAAGATCTAAAAGGTTCAACTATTATTAGCATGGCATTCACAAGACATCAATCAACTATAGAACAGAATTGTTAGGCAAATAAGATTTGAGGGTTGACTGGAATTTCAGAGGTTTCATTTGACTGAAATTTTTGGAACAAAATCTCAAACTAAGAAATCATGATGAAACATAATTCATCTAAATAGTCTAATAATTCATGACAATTTAAAACAGTTAATTCAGAAACACAATCTACGTAAAGTGAAAACAGAAAAGATTTACCTTTGGTAAGATGAGGAATAGAGAAAGGAGTAACTTAATAAACTGGAGGATCAAAGCATTAAGGCAAGAGTTGGCAAATTTAATGCAAAAGCCTGATGTTATTTATAGAGCTAGCGTACTCTAATTGAAGTAAAATATGGATTGGAATCTACGTCAGCATGCAATATCACTACGTAATTTCAATAGCCATCTACTAGAACAGCTCATTAATATGACACGTGTCCATTTTGATTCATAAGTTTTTGGGAGAGTAATTCAAAGTTGGAGCGGAATAGGAAAACAGAAAATGTTTAGGATTAGGTATGTGTTAGTTTCTTTAATTCATGTATAAATAGGAATTTTAGTCAAAAATAGATAGGGATAAGTCCTCTAATTTTTTGTCGAAGTAGGTTTTGTGTAGTCCCTCCGTCCATTTTCACTTGTCCTGTATTGACTTGACGCACCTCTTAAGGAGCCATAAATAGAATGAAAATTTTACTATATTACCCCTAGTTATCACTAAGTCATCTAATGATTGAAATCAATCAAACATACTTTAAAAGTTGTGCAGCCGCTAACAATTCCTTAAAGTTTTCAATTCATTGATTAATAATAAGGATAAAATAGGTATGAAATGGTAAATTATCTCTTGATTTTTCAAATTGAACAAGTAAAAATGGACATCTATTTTTAGTATTCTAATCAAGTAAAAATGGTCGGAGGGAGTAATTTATAAATAGTGGTATTTCTAGTTATATTATGTATGAATAACAGTGTAGATAATTGTGAAAGAAGTGTGGAGAACTTTGAGAGATGTATTGAGATTCATGACATTCCGAGTGAATTACTTTGTTCAATAAGTATTACTCTCCCAAAAGAGTGGGAAAAAAAAAATGTAAAATCAAGATTGATCAATTCTTTTTTGTTGTATAATAATGATCAACTTTGGTCAAGAAGGGTAAACTTTTATTATAAGATTAGTGAGTTGATGCTTATACCATTGGATAGAAAATATAACATTATCAATAACAGAGTGACACTACTTCCATATTCCAGAATAGAGGTTACTTTCTTCCAGTCACATTTGTAGAAGTCGAATATATCCAACCTTTTTATAACGATATTCTATTCTTAATTATAATACTTCAATAACTTGGTATATCTCTCAAGTCACTTGTAAAACAATCGAATATATTCTTACAAGGAAAAATGCGGCAACTAATCAAAGCTACATCATATTCCTTGATTTACAATTTTATATTATTTGCAAGTTGGAGAAAAGCTAGCCCAAGCATGTGAAAACAGTTATTGCTAATGTAAAAGTCGGAAAGGAGTCAATGTCTGCTAAGTGAAGGCTCAATATCTTGAAGAAAAATATCTATTATTCCAACATTACACTGCATATCATATCCGTGGCATAAATATTGCTGTCACCATACAGTATACAGAAGCAAACTAATAAAATAGTTCATGTCATGCGCCACCCGTGCCCAAAAAAGCTTCGCATTCACTGAATCTCCAAGACCACCAATTAATTGTTACAACCTAATGCATTGAGGCCAGAAATGAAATACCACGAACATAAGCAGATTCAAAATTTTAAATTAGTAAGGTAGAGCCAAATATGTTTTAATGTTAGTAGGTGCAAACTTTAGAGTATGTGTGCATACATATTAAGAGTTTTCAACTATATATATAGACTTCTATTAAAAAAATTAGAAAAAATTCGACTCAGGATTTGAGGAGAAAAGATATGATATGATAGATGAATATGTAACATATATAATTGAAATAGAATAATTGAAAATGGAGGAATGATACGTAATACCATAACAAAAATTTTACAAGTATCTTTTTGTGGATACCGTCATTTAACTTATTCCCAATTTTTTAAAATTTTTTAAATTACATGTACTCAACTTTAGCAAGTATCAGACAAAATATGAGTTGCATCCTCGCCCTCTATGGAAAGTGAGTTTACATAAAGTAACCGTTGTTGAAATAGCTTAATAATATTGGCAAATTTACCGTTGCTGCAAAAATGGTTTGTTAGATTTGTTATTATTTGAAGAAATTGATGAGTGAAATTTATCTTTATGATTTTGGAACTTATGTTCAAATTTGAGCTCATACTGTTGGTTATTGAATCGGGTAGTGATTGTGAAATTCAAAGAACAAATTGTTATTCATAAACAAAAATTTGTCCACCTAAACTTCAAACAAATATGTCTGAACTTAGGCAGAAATATTAAACTTCGACCGTATATAGGCTGAAGTTCAAACTTCAGACACCACATGTTTGAAGTTGTTCCGAAGTGAATAGACTCACCAAAATCTATGCCCATTTGACCATGGATAACTTTTCACTTTTTCTCGAACATAGAATTGTTGCAATTTTACGTTGAATTCCGAAATATTCTGAAATTCGGAAAACTCCAAACACTTATTTTCACATTTTTCACCCCACACTCACAAAAATTCAACATTTTCTCAAGTTGTATTCATTTCCAAACACAACTCTAATTTTCAAATGGTATGTCCAAACGCCCACTAAATGTAGAGTATAACGTAAACAATGCCCCAAAATCGAATATCTGTTCACTTCCCCCAATACCATACGATGAGAAGATACCTACGAATTCCGTTGGATGAAGTGTTTTTTACATCTTTATCGCAGTGCCGGGCTTATCTTGATTTTTAATAATGAACAAAAACAAAAAGATATACAAGATTGACAACAATGGTTTGCTTATGACCTATATAGACCTACAAATGAAGATTGGAATTGGTGAACTTACATGAGTTAGGATCATTTTAGTGTCAATTGATTGTAATCATTAAGTATAAATCTACTGGAAACGAAAGTCTTAAAAATATCAAGGAAAAGTCGGCAAGAATACCATGGCATTAACGATCTCCTCGTAAAGCAAAGCATCAGTTCAAATGAAGATATCTTCTTTCTTTCCCTAAACAAAGCATCTTATGAACACATTTGCAATCAACATTAATTCAGGCACATGAGATACAATCATAACAATAATGATGATGGCTTTCAGTAGACTTCAAAGAAAATCACATGAAAACATGTGAATTTACTTTCAAGTTCAGTGACCCACATAGGACCAGCTCATTTAGTACCAAAGTCATGTCAAGTCTCATCCTTGCAAATAACATGACGGAATCGACCATGGTCTAACCAGAGCAGAGATACTATTAACAGGGCATGTGACTTTGGTGGCAGGTAAGTACAACAACTCAACAACATACCCTATATAATCTCACAAGTGGGATCTGGGAGAGTAGAGTGTACGCAGACCTAACCCCTAGTCCCCTACATAGCATTCCGAAAAAGGAACAGTAACAACCACGAAATAATGCGATAACTGAAGTACAAGAAACACAGGTGGTATCAGCAATCATCACAAATCAAATAACAAGTGGTGTTGTTCGAGTCAGGTTGCGCACACCCAAATATTTTTTTGGGAATCCGCTACCTCCCGTTAACACAAGTTTGAGTAATTCTACCCACCAAAACATCAACACTTCCAAGTCTTCAAAGTCACAACATAAATGACCAAAAGTCCATGATCAATCCAATCGCAGTAGAAGTTAGTTTCGTTCAGTCTGTTCCTATTGGAATTACAGTTGAGATGGCAGTGCAGTGCCATTAGACAAATCAAAGTGGTGTTACTCTGTTCTTCTGACTTCACTCTTCGAGTATGTAGAAATCACGCCTCAGTAAGTTGTAATGTAGAATACCTCAATTTTTTTTTAATTTTTTTTTGAAAAGGTAACACTAAGAATACCTCAAATTTTAGTTCCAATTTTTCAGGTAACATCCTTGATATTAATAATTTACTAATGTAATTCTTTAGTTTATCACATTCTGAAAAAGGAAATCACAGTGATCTATTAAAGGCCACCAACAGTTCACAGCAAATAATTCCCCAGCTGACCATTAGCAACTTCAACTGTCTTCACCTTTCCCTTCTCAACCAAAAACACACAAGTCCTCGGTTATAAGAGTCCAATAGGCGCTGACAAGGAGGATATCTTAACTGAAGGCCCTTGCCTCCACCTCTAACCTCAGGGGTTGGAGGTTCGAGCCGCAAATGGAGAAAAATGGAAAAGCTCCACCATCTACTCGCCGGCATGGGAGTATTGGTGGGGCAGTTCTCCTTAATAAGTAGGAAGAGCACCATAGGTACTAAACTAAACTTATGGGAAAACAGATTAGCAAGCTGACCTCAATTGACAGGCAAGAGTTATTCAACTTCAAGATGTGAAGTGTGTGCAACCACAATAGAATCATCCCCAAACACCCTAATAAGAACAATTCTTGAATGGCTCAAGTCAACCCTATGTATTAGACTCTAGTGAACAAGTGTTAGACTAGTCACTAGAGCTTCTTTAAGAAATATGCCACGTCAACTGAAAAACTTGCTGTAATACCTTTGCTCAGCTTGCCCACCTTTCTTAACTCACATGCATTACCACTTCATCTCTTCCCCAAAAGTTCCGGGGAGCAAGGAACGGTGAGGTCTAGAATGGAGTTGTTACTTCTCACCTTTATCAACCATATTAAAAACATTGTATCTTCTCTTATATTACACCTTACAACATAGAACAACTCAACAACCAGAAAAGATTGCTCAACCCTACTGGACTACAGCATGAACATAACAGTCTGCTCTTTTTTTTCACTAGAGACAAGATGGAAAGCGAGCAAAATTGCTCTGACAATGGAATTATAACTAATATGTAAACAAGAGCTGACAACGAGTGGAACCCCAAAAACCCGAGAGCAAGCAAATTCTCTATCACTGAAGGCTCCTACACATTTTTTTCCAATCCAATTCAAAGAGAGCATAGATGGCCTTAAAAAAGGAACTTGGTCTTCCATAGTCCAATATGCACCGTTCCACTTTGGCTAGTTTACTAGGCACGAGGAGTCCTTGAATAAAGATGTCAAGGAATCAAATATCCTAACCTGCAATGAAGTGAAATTCTTCTGGAAAAATCACTGGAAAGAATTGTATGATACGGACCTTTGCGCGCCACAAAAGGAAAAGAAGATAGCTAAAACGCAGCAGAACAATGGATTTGAATGGACCCACTGCATTTCGTCAGATAGAAGATTTATTGAAAAATATAAGGAAATTCCAACCATCAGCTACACGACTACTCTGCCAATAGCACCATTTACAAACTCCCATGACATACTGGGACTGGTGAAAGTACATTCTAGTGGTGGCACCAAATATTTTTTTTGAAACTGGTAAGCGACAACACAAGCGCACGTCTGATTCTCTAGCAGAGGACTTCACAAAAGTCTGAACTACATGAGGTTCTACCTGACAAGCTGTCGCCTCGACCTCACCCCTATCTACATTCCACAACAAAACCTGTATTAAGCACACTACTACACGACCTTGACCTCAAATATAAATATCCTCCACGAATCTGTCAACTGATTCCCCACACCCACCAATCTCCTCTTTAGAAGTTGCATACATTTGGTTCAACAACAGCACAATTGAAATGAGGTATCTATATGTTAATAGTAAGCTCAAGTGGTCGGAAAATGAATATTAGTTTCTTCTTTTCCCCCTCAAGGTCACATAACTTGTGAACAAGTGGAATATAAATTTGCTTCAATTAAAACTGATATTCCCTGCAGGACTAGTTGCAGAAAGCTAAGCAAGTAAATAACCAATAGCTCTAATAGCTAATAAGTTCTAGGTGCTACTTGGTCATGAATACAATTACGCCTTTACAACTAACGAAAACATGGAGAAACTGCAAAAGAAAACAAGCTAAGCTACAAAAGAATCAAAATAACGGAAATTTATTATTAAAAATAAACACTCATCAGTTTGCTACCCAAGAATTGGCTCAACTTACTTGAGAAAACTAAAGCTCTATCAGCCCATAAAGTGATAAATAACTTTTGATAAGCAATACAAGGAAAACGGATGATTCATAATCATAACTAGCCCTTAAAGTTCAACTTTTGGGCTAAAAATACCCATCTTTTAACAGAATTATGAGATGTCACATGTGAGGCTTAAGTTATATAGATGACACTGATTATTTGTCCACATGCCCGACTAGAAATAACCCGACCACTGTGTTAAACCCAAACAATTAGAAACTATTTGTTCGTACCAAATTCCTCTCATGCTTCATGTTTTGCGACTGAATGGATTCAAAAGACAACAATGTCTTCTTCGTTGAAGCTGCGATTTTTGGTTCAAAAGGTGCAAATGGATAAATATGGCTCTTTCTGAGAGTACAAGGTCACATAACTTGTGAACACATGAATTATAAACTTGCTTCAATTAAAACTGATATTCCCGGCAGGGACTAGTTGCAGAAAGCTAAACACGTAAATAACCAACAACCCCAATAGCTAATGAGTTCTCAGTCCTACTTGATCATGAATACAGTTACACCTTTACAACTAACAAAAAAATGGAGAAACAGCAAAAGAAAACAAGTTAAGCTACAAAAGAATCAAAATAACGGAAATTCTGATATTAAAAAAACACACATCAGTTTGCAACCCAAGAATTGTTCATTGCTTTCAAATGAAGTTCAAATGGATAAGCATCTTTCCCATAAGGGAATAGCTCAACTTACTTTTGACAAGCAACACAAGAAAAAGGGATGACGCATAATCATAACTAGCAAATTCAAGATGTCAACATTTACAGCCATCAACTGATGCAAAGACAACATTTAGTAAAGCTTAGGTAAAAGAGACAAAGATTTAGTACAGTTAACAGGTAATTACCAATATTTTTTTTTTGATAAGGAACAGGTAATTACCAATATAACATTGCTATAATACAATTACCAAGGAGGATTAGATCCTTCTCTTACAGATGGTGACTTGGAATCTAGACTACCTTCTCTTCCTAACCTTGATAAACTCCTGCCAGTTTTCGGAGTACTCGGTCCAGGACTTGCACCGCGGTAACTTGCTCGGAGAGATTCATCTAAAGAGTGAGAAGACTTGGCGATTGCTTTCCACATAAACTTCTGTGCAGCAGGTGAAAGAGTGCGTGCACCAGGGCTAGCACTCCCTCCTCTAACTGGTGTATGTAATGGTGGTTTCTGAAACATCTTTGACCTCTCCCTCAACTTACGAGCGGCTTCACGAGATAAAGAATGCGCCTTTACATCTCTAGAGGGTGGATTTGGAATCTTATATTGAGGGCCTTCACCACTTCCACCAATATCAACAGGCGTATCCTCCTGCTCCAACCGCAAAGGCGTTCCTTCAATTTCTCCCCAGGTTATGAACGGCGATTCATCCACACCAGGTGCGGGTGAAGGAGTACTCACAAAACTATACCCATTCTCAGCCTTCTTTCCCGACTCAACAAAGAACTGATTCGGTGTCTTCCTTAAATCATCCAAATCATACTTCTTCGTCTTATCGCTTCTATCATGGAACGGAACCGGAGTTCCCCCATTAACAGGGGCATAAAGCACAGCCACCGTCTCATCCTCTCTCGGCTGCTGCGATTCCATCATCTTACCATGAAACCTCGTATTCACCTTACTAACTTCTTTCGTCAATCCATTAAGTCTCACCGCTCTTTCCTCTTCCGTCAACGCTACTTCCCCATTATCCGCCGGATGATACATCAACAAATTCTTCGATACATATTTCCACCCCTCCAACGTCGCTAATGGCTGATCCGACGTCCCATATCCATCCGTAACAACCTTCACCCTCTTCGAACCATCCTCAATCAACCCCATCTCCTCTTCCTTTTCGCCTTCCAATAAATACCCATATTTCTCCTTCCTTTTCCTGTTAACTTTCTCAATAATTTTCGAAAAACTCTCGTTATCCTCACTCGTATACCTCCTAAAAAACTCATCCAACGTCAACGACACATCCACTTTATCCGCCTCACCCTCAACATTATTACCAGCAGTAGTAAAACAGTTACCATTAGGGGTAATGGGTGTTTTATAAAGATCATTATCAAAAGGGGTAGTACTGGAATTTCGAAAAAAAGTGGAACTTGAACTTGGGGTTTGTAATTTACCTTCAGTGTTTGACCCCATAGCTCTATTTCCTCTTCGTTCGATGATTTTTAATTGGGCGTCTCGGATTTGAACCGGGTCACGGGTTCGAGCCGCTTCGAGCCAATCAAGACGATCACGAAGCTTAGGGATGTCAGGGAAGAAATCACGTTCGATTATTTTCTCAATTGCGGCTACGTATGTGTCTTCATCGAGTACTTTGTTGGAATTTCGTTTATTATTGGTTGTTGTTGTTGTTGGTGGTAGTAGTGTTGAGGAATTATTAGGGTTTTGGGATGGTGAAGGAGATGGGGTAGAGAGGTGGCGTGGGGAGTGGCCTGGAGATAACAACATGGTTGATATCAAATTTGAAGGCTACTTTTTCTGGAAAACTATGACGAGAGGAGAAGACGAAGATCGGAGGATATATATGGTGGCGCCGACAGATTTGTGAAGGGGTAAGGAAGAAATAGCTTGGTTGGCCTCCAATTATTTTGAACGCCTTCCCCTGTCTCACTACAATTTTATTTAGCCAAAAATCACTAATTTAATTTGATTGAACATAAGCTAATAAAGAAAGAGATTTTTGTGAAATTTATGATTTTAATACAGTAATTTTTTTTTGTAATTTTAAAATAAAAAAATATGTCACGAAGAATATTTTGTTTTGTCTCTTGCTATTTTGTTATCTACTTTCTTTTGAGCTGAGGGTGTATGGTAAACAATCTCTCTAAGATTTGCGTACATTCCCACTTATAAAATTACACTGAGTATATTATTTTTATTGTTGTTGTTGAAGAATGAAATGAGAAATTTCAAATTAAATTAATTTTATATATTAAAAGTTGTTATTAATGAAAACAAATAAGTAATGTCATGTAAAATTATAGAGTAAGAATTATCTTGGGGATATCACCTTTGTATTGGTCAAAATACAAACTCGACACGTGGGCAACTCAAAAAATAACACGTGGCAGATCAAGTCTAATCACAACTCAGCAAAGGCGATGTCAACCAGAGCCCGAGACAATGACCGGGCATCACTCTTAGCTTTAGGTACGAGCAAAACTTGATATACCGGTAACAAAAGGTTTCGCTTATGGTCGAGTGACCTCAGTGACCCGTTATGATAAGCCTCGCGGATAAAACTGAATAACTCGGGATTCACCTTGACAGTTATGTATTCACGTAGGTAACAAATTCAAAGTGCAGATAATGATTATTATGACTAGCTAACAAGCTGGAAGCATCACCCATATGATTTTTCATCATCACTGTTGTATAAGCTCATCAATTGTAACAAGCAAGCAAGCATTCACTTATCCGGTCACACTGCCTGACAGTTCTGCCGTAGACGGGGCATGATGCATCTTCGAGTTACACCCATCTGCTTTGAAATGCTTTCTTTGAAGGAGAATCTATCATAAACAACCTCTCTACCTCCACACGGTAAGAGTAGGTGTGCGTACACCTATCCTCCCTAAACCTCACCATGGGATTACACTAAATATGTTGTTGTTATTGTAATATGTAATGTGTTTCCACCCTTGCATAATTTTATAAAGACCGGAGTAGGTTAAGGTTTAAATCATTCAATTTATGTGAACCCATTTGACTGGTCACAGAGTTTAAGAAAGAAGAGAAGCCTTTTAAACTTGTGGTGTTAAATGAATCACATATATTTTATGTGGGTATAAATTACTGCATAAAGGTAAATTATTTTCAAATATAGAAATGAGTCATTCTTTTTTATAGGGATTAATACGAAAATAAGTTCACATAAATTAAAATAAGGAGATATGGCGCAAATTAAAAAAGAGACATATACAAGAGGTGTAAATCGAAAAAAACGAGGCATACACTTTCGAGGAAATGTCTTAAAGACACTTTTAGACTCCCCCTCCATCTCCGGTGATCCCTCTGATCACCGGAAATCTCTTCTCTCTCATCTTTCTCATCTTTTTTTTTTCTTCTCTTTCCTTTTCTTTTTATTCTCTCTTGATTGCTAACAATAGATGATACCATTTACTTTGCAATAGGTTACAAGTCTTATGATATCACAAAAACCACTGGTATGACAGGAGAATGGTATGACTGGACTGAAAGAAGCAGAAATGCTATAACAAGAACAACTTTCAACAAGAAGACTATGGAATAGATCACTATGACTCTGCGGGAAGCATCCAAGATGAAAGGGAATAGGGTGAGAAGATGGAAGAAAAAGGAAAACTTCTCAGAAATCTTTTGTGCTAGGAACTTCAACAAGTATGAGAGATATATCAGTCTGATTAATGTAAGGGGCAGAAGGAGGTCGGTCATAATTATTCCTGAATTGACATTTAATTCAGGTTGGGTATTCATTGCGTAGAAAGTCGACAGATTCATCTGCAGTCACACAGACAGGAGAAAGATGGAAGAAATCAGACTGGCTGATAGAAACATTCCTTATACAGAACGTGATAAAAAGCAGTAAATGGACTAACAGGTAGGACAATGTCACAAAAGCAGATTCTACAATGAAGAAGGGAGAAAGAATTTGCATTAATGACAGCCCAACAAACCACAGTGTAACATTAAAGAGGAGCTTAGTAGGCCTGTTCGAATTTAAAGTAGGTGAGCCACCAACTTTATCAGAGATTAGAAGATGGGCTAGCAGCTTATGGAAGCAAAGCCATGGTTTGAATATATATGAAATGGGTAATGGGTCTTTTCTCTTCGAGTTTGCTTCAAGAGAGATTGCAGAGCAAGTTATTGTAGGAGAATGGGCTTGGAGAAATTTTAAGGTCAAGCTATAATGGTGGAACCCAAGAATAGGTGCAGTGGAGAAAAATAATAGACCAAGCTCAATTTGGATCAGAGTAGTAGGTTTACCCCTACTTTCTGGTCTCGGAAAGTATTTAGAACCATCGGCGATCACTGCGGAGGCTGGATGGAGACAGAAGAAGAAACACAGCTAAGGAATCACCTTAAATGGGCTCGGATAAAAGTCAAGGGTGATGGGTCTGACATTCCAAAGGAGATGAGTATTGAAGATGATGATTTTTGCTATACCATGCAGATTTGGACTGAAGCACCAGTAGTGGTGGTTACCGGAGCTGGAAGTTCAAATTATTTTGCACATCAGTCAAAAAATAAATATCCAGTGGATAAAGAGGTGGGTGACTGCACCTTTGAACAATTGACAGATGGAAGTGATGGGAGCCCATGTGAGAGCACAGGTGCACGTGAACAGAGAGAGAAAGCTGGCAAAAAGCAAGTGGGCCTGGGGTTTTTGGGTGGAGTCCCTTCACAGAAACCAAGCCCAAACTTTCTTGTAGGCCAATCATCCAAAGCCCAAGCCAATGTTTCATTTAAACCAACAGGAAAGACATGTGAGAGGCATGATGAAGTTGTTAAAGGATTAAAAGAGATCCAAACACTGGCCTTAAAATTTCTACTAGCTTTCAATGAATGGGAAAGCACTGATGCTCCCAACTCTTTAACTGAAACTCAGTTGAGAGAGGAAAATAAGTCGCATTCCATGGAAATGGAGCAAAGAAGAGAGGAGAGAATTGATCCTGCTCCCTTACAAGAGAGTGAAGATAACTCAGACAAAGGTGAGTGCCAAACAGAGGATTTCAACTTACAACTCCAACAAATTCATGATGATGTACCTGTAGCAATGCATGTTCCAAATGATCAGGAAAGTAATGAAATAAAAGATACAAATTGGGTGAGAGGGGAAATTCTGGATATAAGCAGCAACTATGGAGTAACCATAGAAGGGTTGAGGGAGAAAACACAAGCCTTGCTCATGAAACTTGATGCAAGGAAGGCTGCAAGTGAAAAAGATCAAGAAAGGAGGAAGAAAATAATTGTCTCCCCAAAAAGCAGAGAAATAGGGAAAAATCAACTGAAGAGCCTACAATCCAGCCTGAATGAAGAGGTAGAGGGAGTTAGAAGTAGAGGGAGAGTACTTGCCTTGTCTTTCAGATGAATGTCAAAATAATCACTTGGAATGTGAGGGGACATAACAAGATATCCAACAAAATCTTATTAAGACTGCTATGCAAAAATGGAAGGCAGATGTTTATTGCTTTCAAGAAACAAAGGTGAACAAGGATGTGGAGGCTATTCCTAAACAAGTGTGGCCTTGCAGGTGGATGAAGCGTGGTTTCATTGAAGCTACTGGTAGTAGTGATGGGATCCTGATTATGTAGGATAGTAGGGTTTGGAGCGGGAAACATATAGAATCTGGGCAATACACTATTTCTTACAAATTTGAATCAGTCCAGAGTGCCTTCAGTTGGCACCTAACAGGGGTTTATGCTCCACATACAAGAATGCAAAAGCTGGAATGCTAGGAAGAAATTGCAGCTGTCAGAGAGTTTTGTGAAAGGCCTTGGGTAACTTGTGGAGACTTCAACACTGTCCGATTCATGGTGGAAAGAAGAGGCTGTAGCAGGATCACAAATATGATGAATGACTTTTCCAGCTGGATAGAAGAACTGGAACTGCATGATCCCCATTTAAATGGTGGGAGCTTTACTTGGTTTAGGGGAATTAATCACCGCAGTGCAGCGAGAATAGACAGATTCCTATATTCTATGGAGGAAAGCTTCAAGAACATCAGACAGAGAATTCTGCCTAGAATTGTATCTGACCACAGTCCCATTGTCCTTGAATGTGGGAACTGAGAACAGAAGAAAGCAAGTTTCAAGTTTGAAAACTGGTGGCTAAAGGTGGAGGGATTCAATGAGTTGATCCAGAACTGGTGGAATGATTTCCTGGTAGAGGGGTGCCCTGATTATATTTTTTGTTCAAAGTTAAAGATGCTTAAACAGAAACTCAAGGACTGGAGCAAAACAACCTTTAGGGAACTCACAAACAGGAAGAACAGTCTTCTTAATGAACCAATTGAGATTGACTTGGCTTAGGACCAAAGAGAGCTGTCTGAAGATGAGATGATGATAAGGGCAACAGTTCTTGCTGAATTGGAAGAATTGGATAAGAATGAGGAAAGCAGTTGGAGGCAGAATTCTAGAATACAATGGCTAAAGCAGAGGGATAACAATACAAAGTTTTTTCAGAGAATGGAAACTGCTCACAGAAGATATAATAACATAGACAGCTTGGTGGTAAGGGGGGAGAAAATAACAGAATCAGCAGAAATCAAAATGGAAATGATAGAGTTCTACAAGAAACTTTATTCAGAAACTGAAGAATGGAGGCCATCTTTTGAACTTGTAGACTGCCCAAAGATTTCAACTGAAGAGAAAAACTGGCTCCAAAGGCCATTTACAGAAGCAGAAGTTTTGCAAATTGTAGACCACTGTGATGGTGACAAAGCACCTGGGCCTGATGGTTTTACTATGAGTTTCTTCAAAGCATGCTGGACAACAATAAAAGATGAACTGATGTTGACTATCCAAAACTTCCATCAGAATGAGTTTTTTTGAGAAATCCCTTAATGCTACATTTATTGCTCTTATCCCCAAGAAGCATGGAGCAGAGGAACTAAAAGATTTTAGACCTATTAGTCTGATTGGGGGGGGGGGGGTGTACAAAATAATCTCTAAGTTGCTTAATGAGAGGCTGAAAACAGTGATGGATAAATTTTGGATGCAACTTTGCTAGCAAATGAGCTGATGGACTCTAGGGTGAGGCAGAATACTCCAGGAATTCTATGTAAACTGGATATAGAGAAGGCTTATGACCATGTAAACTGGACATATCTCTTGAAGATTCTCAAGGATATGGGATTTGGCAACACGTGGTTGAATTGGATTAAATTCTGCATATCCAATGTTAAATTTTCACTTATCATCAATGGAAATACTGAAGGATTTTTTAATTCTCAAAGAGGACTGAGACAGGGAGATCCTCTCACCCCCTTCCTCTTTATTTTAGCCATGGAGGGGCTCAATCACATGATCAAGAAAGCTAAGATAAATGGTTGGATGAAGGGTTTCAAGGCTCTAACAAATAGAGGTCATGCCATGGAAGTAACGCATCTGCTGTATGCAGATGATGCTCTGGTCTTTTGTGAAGCTGAGGTATTACAAGTTAGGCATTTGAGGGTTATTCTTACCATTTTTGAAGGTATTTCTGGGCTGCATGTAAACTGGCACAAAAGCCATCTTTTTCCAGTGAATCAAGTTAGGAACCTACAGGAAATAGCTGAGAACATAGGTTGCCAAGTGGGATCTCTGCCCACAAAATACCTGGGCCTGCCCTTGGGTGCTAAAAACAAAGAATTGGAAGTTTGGTGTGAGGTGCTGGAAAAATGTGAAAGGAAGCTGGCTAGATGGTAGAGCCAGTATCTATCTTTGGGGGGGGGGGGGGGGGGGGGGGGACAGAGTGACACTGATAAAATCTGTGATGGATGGTCTTCCTTCTTACATGATGAGCCTATTCCCAGTCCTAAAAAGCATTGACAAGAAGTTTAACCAACTAAGAAGAAATTTCCTCTAGCATTGTAACAAAGAAAAGAAAGGCCATAATCTGGTGAATTCGGATGATGTGACTCTTAGTAAAACTCAAGGAGGTTTGGGGATAAAGAACTTAAGTATACAGAATAATTGTCTACTACTTAAGTGGCTATGGAGATTCTGCTTTGAAGATAGGGCCCTCTGGAAAAGATTCATTGCCCAGAAATATGGTCTTCTAAATCAGTGGACCACTTTAGAAGTTGATAGAACCTTTAGGTGTAGTGTATGGAAGACAATTAGAAGGTTGTGGCCCTTGCTAAATAGTAAAATGCACATAAATGTGAGAAATGGACTAAAAACAGATTTTTGGAATGAAAAATGGATAGGAGATACTAGTCTAAAAGAGATGCTCCCAGACTTATACATCATAAGCCTTCAGAAAAATGCCACTGTCTTTCAATTGTGGAGCAATCAAGGGTGGAACTTGATTTTTAGAAGAGCCTTGAACGATTGGGAAATAGACAGAGTAACAAACTGGCTCCAGATTTTAGGTACCTTCCAAGGCACCTCAATTGGCCCTGATAGACCTGTCTGGGAGTTGCATAACAAGGGAGATTTCACAGTAAAATCTTGTTATTGGAACATGAATAACAATCAGTTAATACTAGCAGAAT
Organism: Lycium barbarum; assembly: GCF_019175385.1. NCBI lineage: Eukaryota > Viridiplantae > Streptophyta > Magnoliopsida > Solanales > Solanaceae > Lycium > Lycium barbarum. The sequence continues at coordinate 23,813,142 of NC_083347.1, forward strand.
GGCCTTAAAAACTAATTTGGAAGGTCAAATTCCTCATAAGGTAGCCTATTTTACATGGTTGGCAATTAGAAGAGCATGCCTAACTCATGAAGCTTTATAAAGAAGAGGTATTCAGATTTGCTCAAGGCGTTTTATATGTGGACAAGAAACAGAGATCAATGGTCACCTGTTCCTACATTGCAAAACAGTTGTAAATCTGTGGAGCATGTTCTTATGTTTACTTGGAGTGAGTTGGGTCATGCCAAAGACCACTTTTGAACAACTGGAAAGGAATTGGAAAAAGAAGATCTAAGGAGAACTGGTGGGAGAATATACCAGCATGCACCTGGTGGACACTATGGAAAGAAAGGAATGCAAGATGTTTTCATGATAATGGCAGCAGCACTCAAAAGATCAGGATGAAGTGCCTTAGTTTACTTTATTTTTGGTGTAAACTGGATATGGTAGGGGAAGTAGAATCTTTAGTTGATTTTATAGGACATCTGTAAGCTCTAGTTTTTTTGTTCTTTCAGGGTAGTCTCAGCCTACCAAGAGATGTAAGATTTATACCTCATCACCATATGATGAGTTTTTTGTGTGGATACAAAGTTACCTTTTCATACTAAAAAAAAAAAACCCCGAGGGGGGAAAAACAGGTATACAATACATAAGGTGTACAAAATGCAAAATCCTCAATTTTAACAGCAGACAATTCATCATGATTCTCTTAACCCGAAAAAAGGGGCTCAGTTTATAACGTCAACGAACCGGTTCCGTTAAAAGTAGTACAGATTTAAACAGTAAACACTCACCATTTGACCGACATCTCAATTTTCTCAATACTCTTTGAATCACAATAACCAAAAAATGACAGATTCCCCCAATTCCAAGAAGTACGGCATCCCAATTTACGGTGCGGGTTGGGTCCCACAAAGCGCCATCAGATCTGCCGACGACGGCGACAAATCATCGCCGGGAAGTTATGTTGTCCTTGCGGGAGGCGGCAGAGAAGGGAATAGCGGCATTCGTAATGCTCTCCTTCTTGCCAAATTCTATTTTCATTCTAATGTCCTCACTGATCAACCTGTAAGTTATTAGTATTATTTGATGTTCCTCTGTGTGATCTTCTAGTAGCTATACGTTTGGCTTTGATGAAAATAATAAAATTAATATGTGCTTTCTGATGAACCTGTAAGCCATAAATTCTTTCTTCTTATGATCTGATGTAACAGTGATACATGTATTTTGTGGTCTTGTAATTCAGTTGCCAATATTGTGATTCTAGAGAATTTCCTACTCAGTTAGTTAGTTAGTCAACAGACCAGCTAGTTAGTTAGTCCAGAACTGTTAGTTTGTTAGTTACAGCTGTCAAGAAAATAGTTAAGCAGTTGGAGCAGTTATTGAAATTGGATCAGCTGTGATCTATATAGCATTGTATTCAATTCATTCTAGAATCATCTATGAAAATATATCATTTCTCTTATCCTACTTCTTCTTCCTAAAATCACCTAAATCCCCCATTTTCTTAACTGTTAAGCTCGAGTTTCCTCTGTTGAAACTCCTCTACAGTTACTTGAATTCTCGATTAGTTCTTAATCCTGCAATTCAGTTATCAGTGGTATCAGAGCCATTGAATCCTCGGCATCAATGGCAAAAGACACTAGGGCAAATGGAGAACAAACTAGTGGAGATTCTCCTTCTGAAATGGGAGAACTGAGAGAGATGATGCAAAAGATGTTAGCAGAATTGGGAACCTTGGCAGGTGATGTATCCAATTTGAAGAAACTGGATCAAACAATACTCAAATTGAAGAATCAACTCACAAATACAGATGAACGTAGGCGAGATAAAATTCCAATGGAACACGAACAAGAAGATCCAATTAGGGTGGATCACTTAGAAGAAAGAAGGGCCAGAACTGAAGAAAGGGTCCAAAGAGGAAGGAGCCCTGCTAGCTATACTTCTCACCATTCGAACTTCTATAGATGGTCAAGAATGGATTTCTTAAGGTTTACTGAGGAAGATTTAAGTTCTTGGTTGTTCAAAATCGAACAATTCTTTGAAATGGAAAATGTTCCAGGCCATGAGAAAGTTAATGTAGCTGCTTTACAATTGGAGGGTGAAGCCATACAATGACATTTGTCCTTTATGAGATATAGAAAATACCTTCAACCTGATACTTGGAATGATTATGTCATGGCGATAGTGGAAAGATTTGGTACAGATTTTGATGATCCCATGGAGGAAATCAAGAAGGTGAAGCAAGTAGGAAGTGTGGTGAAGTATCAGGCTATTTTTGAAAGGAACTTGACTAGGGTCACCTTGTCTCAAGAAAATGCTATCAGTTGCTTCATTGGAGGACTGAAACCTGAGTTGAACATTGCTGTTAAGAGGGCTGAACCTATCACATTAACACAAGCTTACAAATCTGCCAGAATGGAAGAGGCATATCTTGCTGCTGTAATAAAAAGTTCTTTTCCTGCTATGAGTTCAAGCAATGTGGGAAATTCTTCAAGAAGGTTTAATGATCAGAGGGGGCAGTACAACAGACCTATTTTGCCAACACCGAATAGAGGAGGACAACCAACTCAAAGAGGATTCAATCGAAGAACCCTTACACCAGAAGAGATGAATGAAAAAAGGGCTCAAGGACTTTGCTTCTTTTGTAATGAGAAGTATGTTCCGGGCCACAAGTGCAGGAATTTGAAACGACTATATCTTCTTGAGTTAGAAGAACAAGAAGAAGAAGATCAGTGTTGTGAACAAGAATCACCAACTGAGGAGGCAGATCAAGCAATAGAGCAAATCCAAGAAAAATTAGAGATTTCCATGCATGCTTTAAATGGATCACTGGGGTATAGGACCTTAAGAGTTACGGGTTATCACTCTAAGAAACCTTTACACATATTGGTGGACACAGGAAGTTCACACAACTTCATTGATCCATCACTGGTGGAACAGTTGGGGTGTCTTGTTGTTCAAACCATTTGTCAACCAGTTGCTACAGGAAATGGTAGCATACCAGTGGACAAGATGTGTAGGATCTCTTGGTTATTACAAGAAGCAGAATTTTCAGCTGAATTCTTGGTGTTACCCTTGGGCAACTGTGGGGTAGTCCTAGGGGTTCAGTGGTTATTGACATTAGGTGATATCAAAATGAACTTTAGAAATTTAATAATGGAGTTTATGTATAAGGGCAAGAAACATGTCCTAAGGGGTGCTGGTAAACAGATATTGAACATTGGAGCTGGGAAACTAGCCAAGATTTCATCAGGTAACCATACACAACTCTATATGCTTCAGTTGGTACCCAATTTGAATGAACAAAGACAATGGTATTCTCTAAAAACTAAGAACACATCTGTCACTGATCCTGCCCTAGCCAGTTTACTACTTGAGTTTAAAGAATTATTTGCAGAACCAACTACACTCCCACCTTCTAGAGGAGTGGTTGATCATAGGGTAGTGTTGCAAGCTGGTACTGAACCAATCAATAAAAGACCATACAGGTATCCATCAGTTAAAAAGGATGTGATAGAGTCTTTAGTTAATCAAATGCTTAAACAAGGGATCATTCAACCAAGTTGTAGTCCCTTTGCTGCACCTGTTGTATTAGTTGGAAAAAAAAATGGTACATGGAGATTATGTGTTGACTATAGAGATTTAAACAAAGCTACTGTGAAGAACAAATTTCCTATTCCAATAGTAGAAGATTTGTTAGATGAACTTGGAGGGTCTGAATTTTTTTCAAAAATTGATCTCAGAGCTGGTTATCACCAACTGAGAATGGCTACTGAGGATGTACCAAAAACTGCATTTAGGACTCATTCCGGTCATTATGCGTACCTTGTTATGCCATTTGGTCTATCAAATGCCCCTGCAACTTTTCAAGGCCTGATGAATTCTGTGTTTCAGCAATTCTTAAGGAAATTTGTGCTTGTTTTCTTTGATGACATACTGATTTACAACAGAGATATTAAAGCGCATTTGATACACTTAAGGGCTTTTTTTCAAGAGATGCAAAAACACCAGTTGTATGCCAAGCAAAGTAAGTGTTTCTTTGGGGTTGACAGGATTGAATACTTGGGACACTTCATTACCAATGAAGGGGTTTCTACTGATCCTCAAAAGATAGAATCAGTTCAGAAATGGCCTATGCCAACAACTCTGAAACAATTGAGAGGGTTCCTTGGATTAGCTGGTTATTATAGAAGATTCATCCGAGGATTTGGAGTGATTTCTAGAACATTAACTGATCTTTTGAAAAAGGACAGTTTCAAATGGTCTCAACAAGCAACTGGTGCTTTTGAAGCATTGAAATCTGCTTTGACAAAGGCTCCTGTACTTGCACTACCTGACATCACCAAGACTTTTGTGGTGGAGACTGATGCTAGTGGATATGGTATTGGGGCTGTACTGATGCAACAAGGTCACCCTATAGCTTTCATTAGTAAAGCATTATCACCTAAGCATGCTGCCTTATCAGTATATGATAGAGAGTTACTGGCTATTGTTCATGCAGTGACAAAATGGTCTCAGTATCTGTTAGGCCAGAAATTTATCATCAAGACTGATCAAAAGGCTTTGAAGTATTTGATGGAACAAAAATTGCATACCAATTCTCAGCTGCTATGGTTGACTAAGTTGTTACCATTTGACTACACTATTGAATACAAAAAGGGGGTGGAAAACAAAGTAGCTGATGCTTTATCAAGGGTGACTGGTGCTGAGCTTATGGCCTTATTGATTTCTCCTACAGACACTAATCTACTTCAAGCTATAACTGCTAGTTGGGCCACTGATAAGGAGCTCAAAGACTTAATTGAACACCTGCTGGCTACTCCTGATGCTCATTCACAATTTACTTGGTTGAATAACCAGTTGAGAAGGAAGGGGAAACTGGTAGTTGGCAAGGTACCTCAATTGAGGTCTGAAATCATCAAACTATGGCATTCTAGTCCTCAAGGTGGTCACTCAGGGGTGGAAGCAACCTTGAAAAGGTTGTTGACATTATTCTATTGGAAAGGCATCAGGTTGGATGTGAAACAGTTTATTCAGAACTGTGTTGTGTGTCAAAGAAGTAAGTCTGATCTAGCTGCTTACCCAGGCTTACTCCAGCCTCTTCCCATCCCTGAGGTGGTGTGGTCACAGATAAGCATGGATTTCATCGATGGTCTACCAAAATCACAGGGTCATGAGGTGATATTAGTGGTTGTTGATAGATTAAGCAAGTATGGCCATTTCATCCCTCTGAAACATCCCTATACTGCTCAGTCTGTTGCCAAAGTTTTCTTGGATAATATTGTCAAGCTCCATAGTTTACCTGATTCTATCATTGGTGACAGGGATGCTGTTTTCCTCAGTTCTTTTTGGCAAGACTTGTTCAACTTGCAAGGTGTGCAATTGAACACTTCTACAGCATATCATCCTCAGTCTGATGGTCAGACTGAGGTCTTAAACAGGTGCTTAGAAACCTACTTGAGATGTTTTTGTCTTGAAGATGCTACTAACTGGTTTTCTTGCTTACCCATGGCTGAGTATTGGTATAACACATCCTACCATTCAGCTATTAAAACAACCCCTTATGAAGCTCTCTATGGCAGACCCCCTCCTCTCCATTTACCTTACTTACCTGGGGAATCAGCTTCAGCTGAAGTTGATCATACATTACTCCAAAGAGAATTGAAGCTACAACTCTTGAAGCATCACTTGGGCAGAGCTCAACTCAGAATGAAACAGCAGGCAGACAACCATAGAAGTGACAAAAATTTTGATGTAGGGGATTGGGTGTTTCTCAAGGTGCAACCTTACAAGCACTCTACCCTCTCTTCTCAACCCTTCCACAAACTAGCAGCCAGATACTATGGTCCATTCCAAATTCTCAAGAAGGTTGGGCCAGTAGCTTACACTTTACTGTTTCCACCATCAGTCAAAATCCACCCCACTGTTCATGTTTCTCTTCTTAAGAAATGTCATGTTGTACCTACTGAAATTGCTTACCCTCACTGTCCCAATCCTGAATCCATATTACAAAGAAGAATGGTGAAGAAAGGCAACAAAGCAGTAGCTCAAGTTTTGGTGAAGTGGACTGGTTTATCTGCTGATCATGCTACATGGGAGTATTTCAATGTTCTCAAGACCAGATTCCCTGATTTTGATCCTTGAGGACAAGGATCTTTTCTAGGGTGGGAGTACTGATACATGTATTTTGTGGTCTTGTAATTCAGTTGCCAATATTGTGATTCTAGAGAATTTCCTACTCAGTTAGTTAGTTAGTCAACAGACCAGCTAGTTAGTTAGTCCAGAACTGTTAGTTTGTTAGTTACAGTTGTCAAGAAAATAATTAAGCAGTTGGAGCAGTTATTGAAATTGGATCAGCTGTGATCTATATAGCATTGTATTCAATTCATTCTAGAATCATCTATGAAAATATATCATTTCTCTTATCCTACTTCTTCTTCCTAAAATCACCTAAATCCCCCATTTTCTTAACTGTTAAGCTCGAGTTTCCTCTGTTGAAACTCCTCTACAGTTACTTGAATTCTCGATTAGTTCTTAATCCTGCAATTCAGTTATCAAACAGTGATTTTATGCAAATTCAATTGTTATGTAGATGATTGTTTGTGTACGTGTTCGTTATACATGCAAATTTTGTCTTCTTTTGAAAGTTTGGCTAGCTTTCATAGATTCGTGTTATCTGTGATCTTTTTATTTTCTTGATAACCGTGGTGTCCAGGCCAGCTTGCTCACACCTCGACTAGTTACACGGGATACCTGCCACCTCCCACCAGCAGCAGGTACCAGGTAATTCTGTCCCTCAAGGCTAGGACATATAAGAAGAAATCACCTAGTGTTTTTTTGTTCTGTGTGATCTTCTAGAAGCTAAGGTTTATGAAATAGCAGGCGATGTGGATTCCTGACGGCTTTTAGTTTTCAAGAGATCAAATGACTTAAACTGATGGAAACTAACTTAGCAAAGTATTAGTTTTTGTTCATTTATTTGATCCAGGGACTGATGTATAGCTATAGAATTTATGAAAGGATACAATGTTTTGTGCTCTCATAATGGTGTGCTTGAGGATTGGCCCTGGAAGTATGTTTGGAGAACAAAAATGCCACTCAAAGTCTCCTGCTTCACCTGGACAGCTCTTAAGGAAGCAGCCTTAACTCAGGACAACCTCTGCAAAAGGAAAATCTCACTAGTTAACAGATGCTATCTATGCCACCAAAGCTTAGAAAGTGTCAATCACCTACTTCTTCACTGCCCTGTCACCTCTTATATCTGGAATTTGTTCTTATCAATTTTTGGATTATCTTGGAACCTTCCTCAGACCATTAAGGAGGCTTACACTAGCTGGATTTTTTGGAGAGTTGACAAAACCATCAAGAAGGTCTGGGAAATGATCCCAGCAGTCATCTTTTGGGTCGTGTGGAATGAAAGAAACCGCATGTGTTTTGATGGGTTATCAACTCCAACACATTCACTGAAGGCTAAATGCTTAGTTTTTTTGTTTAGTTGGAATTTTCTTACTCCTGTTAATAGCATTGACAGTTTTTTGGACTTTGTTAGCTCCATGGTACTAGTATAGCTTTAATGTAATGGAGACTAACATGTTTTTTTGCTTCAAAAGCCCTCTGGCTTTTGCTTCTGTATTATGGCACCTTCCAGTTGCCCTATATCAATGACAACATCTTACTTCATCAAAAAAAAAAAGAATTTATGGAATCAATATGTATTATGGTCAACAAAATATTTTGAACTTTTGAACATGCACAACATTATTTGGCATAATGAGCTACTCCCTCTGTTTAACTTATATGATACTATTTCCATTTTAAAACATTTGAATATGTTTGACACTTTTCTATTTCTATCTAGCTTCCACAAGAATCACGATTTTCGAGAATCCGAATCATTTTTTTTTTTGAAATTTGTACTTTGATTTGATGAGTTCTTGATCAAACTAACTTTTCAATCACTAATTTACAATTTTTGTCCGACAACCACTAGTATGATACATGAGTCGAAATGAATATTTTAAACTTTGTGCCTAGCAAGCATTGTCATATAATTTGAATTGGAGGGAGTACATGATAAAACCATTTTTGGGCATTAAAATAATCTTTTGTCTTGGGGAAGCTTTTGGTGAAGCCTAAATCCTGCTTGCTGAAAGAAAAGAGGGGCTCAGATGGGTTAACTACAGACATCAGATTTGCTATTTTTCAGCACAGCACGTTATCTTTGTCGAACCTGGTTCTTTCGGATGCTTATAGATTAACATTTCAGAAGTTCTAGCCTTTATTAACTGCTTTTTAAATAAGAGCCTTAACTAGAACCATTAAGTACATCAAAAAAAGCATCAATATATCAGTGAGCTTTATGATTGGTCAATTAACTTTAATTACATTGCCATGTATGCTCTTCACTTTTGTTTTCCTTGAAACATTAGGAGAACATGAGAGATTACATTTATGTCCTCCTTAGATCAGTTTGACTAAAAACATCTGCTTTGTTGAAGGTGGCTAGGTTAGGAACTGGCGTTGATTTGCCTTATAGGATGGCAGTACATCCAGGTGGCGAAGGTCTTATATGTTCATTGCCAAAAAGCTGCAGGTAAGTTGTGCAATGGGATTTGCTTTCAAGGCTTAAGCATACTGTTCATGTTGAGTATTCTCTTCTTTCTTTTCACCCCTCACTTTGTGACTTCTGAGTGGTGGCATGGGCTGAGGAGAGCATAGAATCACAAAAGCATACAGTTGCTGGTAGAACATTTAGTGGCTTATATAGTTAAGGCTGAAGTGATTATCAATCGACATCATGTCTACAAGTTTTTGAAGTTGTTTGTTGACACCCAATTTTGTCCCGCCTCTCCTCCGAAATACCTATTTATGCTTCTAATATTTTTGAAAAATTAAAAAATATATATTTATATTTTTTTCTATAATTAGCCTCTTATCAATACCGGCGTTTCATTAATCCATTACAGTTACTAGCCATCATTATTATTATTAGTATTATTATTATTATTATTCACAATTTTTATCATTTCGACATTTTACCAGCTTACGCACACGCATCGCGTTTATCTTTGCATGATTAAATAATAGTGTTTATTTACTGTGATTTTCAAAATATTATTGCACGGCTATTACAACGCCATTTTTTATTATCTGAGCACTAATAATTACATATTTTATATTAAGTAACATTTTAATCCATATTAATTCAGTCCATAATTAAATCCTAAAACTATTTTGGGCTAAAGCCTAATTTGTGAAACCAACCCAATTTTCGGACCAATCCACATTTTTAATACCCAGCCCAACATTTTTTAGCCCACTATTCATTCAAACAGACCAGCCCATACCCGTTTGATTTGTACCCGACCCGACCCAAATTCCCTTTTAAAAAAATATGAAACCTATTTTTCCTTCAGCCGACACCCCCCCCCCCTTTTCTTTTTCTCCTCTTTCTCTCTCTCTTCGCTCCCTCCTCTCTCTCGTTTCCCCACCACCGCCGCTCCTCTTCATCATCTCCCAACCCCACCACCGCCGCCTACACCCCGCTCCCACTTCCCTCTGTCCCCCACTTCCCTTTGTCACCCGCTCTTCTCTCTCTTCCTTCAAACAAAACTAAAAAAAAACCTATAAATAAGTTGTTGAGTTGAATCAAAAAAGGAAAAAGAAAAGGAGGAAAAACGGGCAATCCCTCGAAATTAGACAGGTTTTAGAACCCCCAAAATTGCCTTACAAAAACAAGTTTCCGGTGGCCAAAAATCCCATGAAAATTAAAGATCTTGAACCCGAAGATCCACTGAAAAAGGGATCTTGAAACCCCGAAATTCTCTAAATATATATATATATATCAAGTTTTCAGTAGTCATAAGAAATTCTAAACGTCGAATCAAGAACATTAAATCAATTTTCTATTTTTTTTCTTGCCTCTGTGTCGCTTTTAATCCGAGCATCACAAACTCGGATTTAACGAGTGTTCAAGGGTGAATCTGAAGCCTCGCACCCCATTTCGCTGCACCTAAAAAAGTTAGTGGGATTGACAATGGAACAACAGTACTGATGAAAGTTTGTTATAGTAACTGACTTCTACTGTCCTGGCTTTGGGTTTCTTTATGGCTGTTTGTGGTATCCAATTCCTTTCCTTTGTCGACTAAGTTTAGCATGTTAAATGTGGGTGCCTGGTATCATTTTTTCTTTGTTTAAGATTCCCATGACTAGGTAGTGTCTAATTCTCTTCATTTCGGGTACGTCATAAGATATAAAGACCCTTTATTTAGTTTGTTTAATCGGTGCCAACTGATTCGGATATAAATCTCAGTTCTGCAAACATATTATGTTTCTCGAACCTGTTTTTTTTTTTATATATATACCATGTTTGATTGTGTGTATACATGGAGTATACTTAAATATACATACATACACACACACACACACACATATATATATATATATATATATATATATATATATATATATATATATATATATATAATCCACTGATTTGTTTGAATTCATATTTTTTACGTGTTTAACATTATTCATTGAGTAGATACTAATCCTTTTCCTTTCATTTTGTGCATGACCATCGCATACGAGTCCGAGGGATTCGTTTTGCTCCTGCATTCGCTGTTGGGCTAAATGCCCAACGCAATCTTCTCAAGTCAGCCCCCCATCAGTTCTGTCCGCAGTAAAAAAAATAGAAAACAAAGTTATGGGCCAAGGTCCATATAACAGCAGTAGCCCACAGCAATTCAAAGAAATTACTGGGCAAAAAGTCCAATAGCAGCAGATCAGCGGCCCAAATGGGCTGAGCCCGTTTAATTTATTTATTCCTCTATTTTTATTTATGCATTTAATTTGTATAGCATGACTAACATTTTTTTAATTTAGACAAACCTTAGTGGGATTAGTAGGTTTAGTTTTGGTAATGGGTAGTTAAACCAATAATTAATTCCATAAGTTTTTATTCTCTTCTTTTCATGTTAAAAATGTCTAATATTTATTTTATTTGGAATAATTGATTTGCAAAATGGCATGACTATATATTTTAAGTAAAGGGAATCATATTTTATTCTTACCATCATATACATTTCAAAGCATCACTAATACGCAAATATAAACTCAAGTATATTTTATAAATATTGTTTTCAAGATTCATCCAATTATATATTTACTTTTTAGCCGAGTATCGTTAAATAAGTTAGTGAAAGGAGAAAGACAATTCATCATCTTTTGCATTTTATTTCTAAAAATAAGTCTAGATTTTCTTCATCACTATATTCACATAATGTAATTTTATCCTAAGGTTAAATTGGCTGGGTCTTCTCTAAAAGCTTCTATCCATATACAAATCATTATATTTTTTGCAAATCTCATTTTAAAATAAAGTTATTATTTAAAGCTTAACAACATTTATAAGTTTTATTTTTGAGTGGACTACTATGTATCTCTTCAAGTTAGTTTAAATAACATCACTATGTTTTCCTTTCAAACCTTAATAACATTTACAACCTATTTTCTTAAGATTTAAGCATTATATTTAATCTAAATTAATTAACCTAAGTTTGGCCGGATAACCGTAGTTAGCGGATTCTAAAGGATGCCTAACCCCTTCCCTTTAGGATAATATAGAGCCCTTACCTAGAATCACATTGGTTAAGCAGACTATTAACGGAGGTTTAGTTTTAACTTTACCTTAGTTAACATCTAGGTGTCTTAATTCACCGTTAAATTAATTAGGTGGCGACTCCTTAAAATAAGCAAAAAATAGGAATCACCAAAATGTTGTACTCCTAATTTAACCCCGGTTAAAAAGGGGTTTGACAGCTTGGCGACTCTGCTGGGGATTTTAGGTTCTTAACCATAACAACTTAGGTTAATAAATGACTTGTTGGATGTTTTGTTTGTTTTGCTTTATTTTGCCTGTATTTTTGCTTTATATGCTTTTAAATGTTTTATTATTATTTTATTCCTTATATGCATTTTTATGTAATATGTATATTTCTGCTTTCCTTAAACTGGCATTCCGCTCATACTTCCTCCACTCCTGGAAAATTCACACAAATTCACACTCTTAAAGCGGTTTCGCGGTTCGCGGCCGTGCACTACTAAATTACCCCTTTAGTTGGATCGATCTTGTGGATTTAGTCGATCGGCGGTGCAGTCGACGGCCACAGACTTTCCACTCCCAAGTTGTCCGCTTGGGGGAGCCTTGTGTCATAGGAAATCCACTCTTAGTCTACCTAGGTAGAGCGAAAACCAAAACCTTGTAAGGACATGCATCATTTTAAACCTAGGAGGCTTAATACCCTTGGTGTATTAAGTTCATTAGTCAACCTTACCAAATGTCCAAATGAGTCTATGACTTTAAGTGACACTATTCACTATCTATGTGCATTATTTGAAGGACAAATATGTGGAATATGTGGACCAAGGACTCTATAGATAAATATTTCAGGAAAAACTGACATTTTGTTGCAGGTTGTCGTGGAGCATTCAATTAATACCGGAGGGTTGAAGACAACTAATAGAAATTAGTGGAGATGGAATATTAGATATCTTAGATTAACTTTGAATTGTATTATTAAGCTGGCATGTAATAATTTTTTTTTTTAATTAGTTTTAGAAGAGTTGTGGAATGATACATAAAAGACATGTTTGTCCTTCAAATATTCGTTAGGCCTATCTCTGGCATAAAGAGATCCCTTGCATTATAAAACGCGATGTATTATGTGCAATAATGTGTTTATATGCAATAATATGTCCTTACCGTATACTGACTCATTTTCTTTTTCTTTTTTCTTGTTTTATCCTTTTTCTTTTTAAACCTATTTTCAAAAAGAGAAGATTGACTTGTGCTAAAAGGGGAATTGGCGGAGCATCCATATTTCACACGGTCTAGGGCCAAGAAATTAGACTCTGACTCATCACTAATCACCTGGTTAACCAAAAAGACTCGTTCTAAAATGGAGCAAAGTTTGATCAATGCAACTACTTCATCTGAGCCATCTCTTAGTTTACCGATCACGAGTGATCCCACATCCTCTAATGAACCAGAAACACATTTGGAGATCATTGCTCGTCTGGAGCGACGAGTTGCTGATTTAAGCCACATGGTACTTCAAAATCGGTCATTTTCTCAAAATCCGCCACGTATGACTCCATATCATGGGGTTCGTTAGACTTTGCCTATGCCAGATTCTCAAACCAAGCAAGCTATTTTACCTCTTCTCGACCAGCTCATCCCGAATCAGGCGCCCACCTCATAATGCGGGTATTTTTAAATTTCAATTTAGGCAACCCACATAGGGTTCGGCCCTCCTTATTATTAAAACAAAAAAAAAACTCAAAAGTTCTTATTTTGCTCACGAACTACGGGATACGTAGGCAACCCGAGGCGGGTTCGGCCCTTTTACCTTTAATTTTTCAATATCTTCGGTTTGTCCAAACCATTTTAGTTCCTATAAGATACATAAGGATTTTTATATAAGATTTTGGTCTTCCCACTGTTTAAATTCATATGTCTTAGTATCTTGAAACTGGGACAAATTTTTGAAATCGGTCAAATCGCTTCAAAAAAAAAAAAAAAAACTTTCATCATAAGTTCTCACTTTTCAATTATTTAGAACCAAGTGTCTCCAGGACTGGAAACTGGGACAATTTTAGAAGTAGCATAAAAGTAGTCTTAAATATTCAACAATTTTAAATAAAGTCCGTTTCATATCTTTCTAGAAATGTTGATAAATTCGAATTCGAGTCCTCACGATCATTTCATCTGTTAAATCCATTAAGTATTTCCCTTCGAAGTCATCCAAATCTCATGACTCTTATTTTGCAAAATACACTTTTATAACTGAAACTCCCCGGCAAGGCAAATATGGAATGAGGCATCGAAGAACGTGGACGCGACCGAAACAAGGATCAATTCAAGGGCCAAGTTCCCCGACATGCACAAGTCAACCAATTTTATTTTAAACTCACAATTTTTCTTTGATGAGAAAGGTTCAATTAACATGAATGTGGTGCATATTTGACTCATCTTAAAATTTAAATTATGGACATGATCAAAGAGTTAGCTTCCTTCAAAATGCAAATATTCTTCAACGTGGATGCAAAGCTCGTGGCACTTCTCGATGGATCAAGGGCATATAATCGTGGAGTTATCTTTCTTCAAGGTGGATACAGACATGGTCACCTATTATCGGGTTAAATTCCTCAACTTTTTCATCACTTTATATATACTTATTTATTTCAAATCGATAACAAGTTATTTTTTTAGAATGTGATATTTACTAAGATGACAAGATCGAGATCTTGCATCATATATTAAATTGTGGGATAATTATAGATTTAACTTCCGTCACAACGGGACATAGATTGGGATATAAACGTGGATACCTTTCTACAATACTATTTTAAAGTGGACGTGGATTTACATTTTTTACATTGTGGATGTGGACGTGGAAGTGGAAGTAGATTTATATTATAAAAAAATAAAATGGTGGAAGGGGATGTGGATTCATATGAACATTGTGGACGTGGAAGTGGATTTATTTTAAAGTTTGTGAAAGTGGAGGTGGATTTATTTTTCTTGCACCGTGGAAAGTGGATTTATTTTTTGAAAGTGGACGTGGATTTATTTTTTGTACCGGATAATACGGATGTGGATGTGGATTTATTTTTACATCGTATAATACGGATGTGGAAATGGATGTGGATTTATTTTGATACCATATAATACGGACGTGGAAGTTGATTTATTTTTTTGTACCGTATAATACGGACGTGGAAGTAGATGTGGATTTACATTTTTGTACCGTGAAATGCGGACGTGGATTTATATTTTTGAACTGTGGAAGTGGACGTGGATTTATCTTTCTGCACTGTGGAAGTGGATATGGATTTACATTTTTGTACCGTGGAAATGGACGTGGATTTCAATTCAGGCACCCACCTTATAATGCGGGTATTTCAAATTTCGATTCAGGCACCCACCTCATAATGCGGGTATTTCAAATTTCAATTCAGGCACCCACCTCATAATGCGGGTATTTCAAATTTCAATTCAGGCACCCACCTTATAATGCGGTTATTTCAAATTTCAATTCAGGCGCCCACCTTATAATGCGGGTATTTTAATTTCAATTCAAGCACCCACCTTATAATGCGGGTATTTCAAATTTCAATTCAGGCGCCCACCTTATAATGCGGGTATTTTAATTTCAATTTAGGCACCCACCTTATAATGCGGGTATTTCAAATTTCAATCCAGGTTATAATGCGGGTATTTCAAATTTCAATTCAGGCACCCACCTTATAATGCGTGTATTTCAAATTTCAATCCAGGCACCCACCTTATAATGCGGGTATTTCAAATTTCGATCCAGGCACCCACCTTATAATGCGGGTATTTCAAATTCCAATTCGGAAGTGGATGTGGATTTATATTATGTACAGTGAAAGTGGATGTAGATTTATATTTCCTTAAAGTAAAGTGGATGTGGATTTAGCTCTCGTCAAGGTGGATATCAATGTCGACTTAATTCCTCTTCAAGTGGAAGCCATAAATTTAATTCATCTCCAAAGTATATTGTGGATTCAACTTTCGAAACAGGGGTTACAAGTGTAAACTTCTCCAACCCTGTCTTATTTACACATATATTTCTTTGTTGCTAACAATTGTTTTTAGCTTGTGGCTTTTGACAATATCGAAGTTGGCATCACACATCAACTCGTGGAACTATTTCTTCGGCAGCGAACTGGGGCAATTTGTCGGGAAGGATAATCAGACTTCCCAACACGGGTCAAGGATCTACCTCGAACACTCGTCTCTAATCACAAGTATTCTTTTGCATTCCAGCAATTCAGTTTTCAGAATTCTTAAGTTCTATCATAATACCCAGTGTCATCATAATTCAACACTAGGACAATATTTTGCGAAGATTCGCGCCAGTCGGAATTCATTAGTCGTAAGGTGTCGTAGTTATCCCAGAACTACACTCGGCCTGATTCTCGTCCAGCCCGAGATATGTAGGCAACTCAGAGGTCGGAGTTCGGTCATAATCCTCTCAAGTTTCCTTTAGTCGGGACAAAATAGGCTATTGAGTCAACGTTTTTGCCCGACAACTCTTTTCATCATTACCGGGCAAAGAGGGACAAGTTGTTGACACCCAATTTTGTCCCGCCTCTCCTCCGAAATACCTATTTATGCTTCTAATATTTTTGAAAAATTAAAAAATATATATTTATATTTTTTTCTATAATTAGTCTCTTATCAATACCGGCGTTTCATTAATCCATTACAGTTACTAGCCATCATTATTATTATTATTATTATTATTCACAATTTTTATCATTTCGACATTTTACCAGCTTACGCACACGCATCGCATTTATCTTTGCATGATTAAATAATAGTGTTTATTTACTGTGATTTTCAAAATATTATTGCACGGCTATTACAACGCCATTTTTTATTATCTGAGCACTAATAATTACATATTTTATATTAAGTAACATTTTAATCCATATTAATTCAGTCCATAATTAAATCCTAAAACTATTTTGGGATAAAGCCTAATTTGTGAAACCAACCCAATTTTCGGACCAATCCACATTTTTAATACCCAGCCCAACATTTTTTAGCCCACTATTCATTCAAACAGACCAGCCCATACCCGTTTGATTTGTACCCGACCCGGCCCAAATACCCTTTTAACAAAATATGAAACCTTAGGGTTTCATATTTTTCCTTCAGCCGACACCCGCCCCCCCTTTTTCTTTTTCTCCTCTTTCTCTCTCTCTTCGCTCC
The DNA here is from genome assembly GCF_019175385.1 of Lycium barbarum. NCBI lineage: Eukaryota > Viridiplantae > Streptophyta > Magnoliopsida > Solanales > Solanaceae > Lycium > Lycium barbarum. The sequence continues at coordinate 23,829,946 of NC_083347.1, forward strand.
CTCCTCTCTCTCGTTTCCCCACCACCGCCGCTCCTCTTCATCATCTCCCAACCCCACCACCGCCGCCTACACCCCGCTCCCACTTCCCTCTGCCCCCACTTCCCTTTGTCACCCGCTCTTCTCTCTCTTCCTTCAAACAAAACTAAAAAAAAACTATAAATAAGTTGTTGAGTTGAATCAAAAAAGGAAAAAGAAAAGGAGGAAAAACGGGCAATCCCTCGAAATTAGACAGGTTTTAGAACCCCCAAAATTGCCTTACAAAAACAAGTTTCCGGTGGCCAAAAATCCCATGAAAATTAAAGATCTTGAACCCGAAGATCCACTGAAAAAGGGATCTTGAAACCTCGAAATTCTCTAAATATATATATATATATATATATATATATATATATATATATATATATATATATATCAAGTTTTCAGTAGTCATAAGAAATTCTAAACGTCGAATCAAGAACATTAAATCAATTTTCTATTTTTTTTTGCTTGCCTCTGTGTCGCTTTTAATCCGAGCATCGCAAACTCGGATTTAACGAGTGTTCAAGGGTGAATCTGAAGCCCCGCACCCCATTTCGCTGCACCTAAAAAAGTTAGTGGGATTGACAATGGAACAACAGTACTGATGAAAGTTTGTTATAGTAACTGACTTCTACTGTCCTGGCTTTGGGTTTCTTTATGGCTGTTTGTGGTATCCAATTCCTTTCCTTTGTCGACTAAGTTTAGCATGTTAAATGTGGGTGCCTGGTATCATTTTTTCTTTGTTTAAGATTCCCATGACTAGGTAGTGTCTAATTCTCTTCATTTCGGGTACGTCATAAGATATAAAGACCCTTTATTTAGTTTGTTTAATCGGTGCCAACTGATTCGGATATAAATCTCAGTTCTGCAAACATATTATGTTTCTCGAACCTGTTTTTTTTTTTTTATATATACCATGTTTGATTGTGTGTATACATGGAGTATACTTAAATATACATACATACACACACACACACACACACACACACACATATATATATATATATATATATATATATATATATATATATATATATATATATATATATATATATATATATAATCCACTGATTTGTTTGAATTCATATTTTTTACGTGTTTAACATTATTCATTGAGTAGATACTAATCTTTTTCCTTTCATTTTGTGCATGACCATCGCATACGAGTCCGAGGGATTCGTTTTGCTCCTGCATTCGCTGTTGGGCTAAATGCCCAACGCAATCTTCTCAAGTCAGCCCCCCATCAGTTCTGTCCGCAGTAAAAAAAATAGAAAACAAAGTTATGGGCCAAGGTCCATATAACAGCAGTAGCCCACAACAATTCAAAGAAATTACTGGGCAAAAAGTCCAATAGCAGCAGATCAGCGGCCCAAATGGGCTGAGCCCGTTTAATTTATTTATTCCTCTATTTTTATTTATGCATTTAATTTGTATAGCATGACTAACATTTTTTTAATTTAGACAAACCTTAGTGGGATTAGTAGGTTTAGTTTTGGTAATGGGTAGTTAAACCAATAATTAATTCCATAAGTTTTTATTCTCTTCTTTTCATGTTAAAAATGTCTAATATTTATTTTATTTGGAATAATTGATTTGCAAAATGGCATGACTATATATTTTAAGTAAAGGGAATCATATTTTATTCTTACCATCATATACATTTCAAAGCATCACTAATACGCAAATATAAACTCAAGTATATTTTATAAACATTGTTTTCAAGATTCATCCAATTATATATTTACTTTTTAGCCGAGTATCGTTAAATAAGTTAGTGAAAGGAGAAAGAAAATTCATCATCTTTTGCATTCTATTTCTAAAAATAAGTCTAGATTTTCTTCATCACTATATTCACATAATGTAATTTTATCCTAAGTTTAAATTGGCTGGGTCTTCTCTAAAAGCTTCTATCCATATACAAATCATTATATTTTTTGCAAAACTCATTTTAAAATAAAGTTATTATTTAAAGCTTAACAACATTTATAAGTTTTATTTTTGAGTGGACTACTATGTATCTCTTCAAGTTAGTTTAAATAACATCACTATGTTTTCCTTTCAAACCTTAATAACATTTACAACCTATTTTCTTAAGATTTAAGCATTATATTTAATCTAAATTAATTAACCAAGTTTGGCCGGATAACCGTAGTTAGCGGATTCTAAAGGATGCCTAACCCCTTCCCTTTAGGATAATATAGAGCCCTTACCTTGAATCACATTATAACGGAGGTTTAGTTTTAACTTTACCTTAGTTAACATCTAGGTGTCCTAATTCACCGTTAAATTAATTAGGTGGCGACTCCTTAAAATAAGCAAAAAATAGGAATCACCAAAATGTTGTACTTCTAATTTAACCCCGGTTAAAAAGGGGTATGACATTGTTCATTTCTATTATTATTCAGTCCTCTATCTGGTTAGTTGCTTTAGCAAACTTAGTCCACAGTAGACCACTTGCAGTATTTAAGCTCGGAACTTTTGCCTGTACTTTCAGCGAGTAGCTTGGGAGCATCTAATAAACATGCTTCCTGTGTAGATGGTTTGAATGGGATTTTCAGAGAGCTGAAAATCGTTCATTGGGTCTGATATCATCTGAGAGAGTACTTGAGCCATTGCAAGATGTTGGACAACAATTAGCGCTAACTTTTAACCATGAAGGTTCTTTACTTGCTGTTGGCGGTGAGGTAGATATCTTCCCTTAAACTATTTCTGGTTGAAATGAAAGTATGGTTGTTGCTTGCCATTGAAGGAAAACTATTCAATATGAAGGCCCTACTGTTTTGTTCATTGTGTATATAATGTTCAAGAAGGCCAGTTTTGTAAGATTCAGTTCTTCTGGTCTACTGGAAACAGCCTCTCTACCTCCCAAGGTAGGGGTAAGGTCTGCGTAAACTCTACCCTCCCCAAACCCCACTTTGTGGGATTTCACTGGGCATATTGTTGATGTCGTTGTTGTTGCTATGAGTTAGATTGTATGTAAAGGAAAAGGAGGAGGCAGTCTGAGTACGAATTATGGCACCACTGGTTTACATCACTAGTTACAAAAAGAAACACTGGTGGTACACATATTCTCTCTGCATTAAACTGTAAAGGTTGCAGAAAGTGACTTGATTGAGAAAGGTTGGGGAGGATAATGGGTAAAGAGTAAGTTAACCAGGAAATGGCTCAATACCAAATAGTTGGGGAGGATAATGAGTAAATATTTTCAAAAGTATAATTTACAAAGCAAATATTTGATTTGTTCTTCTCTATTTGTTCTGTTGCTCTAATAAAGAGAAGAAAAAGAAGAAAAACTGTTCTAATCCTCTATGCTGAACTTTAGCAACTTGGCTTGGTGGTGTACTTTTAGGTAAAAAAATCATGCTGAACGGCTATTGTCCATCCCCAAAGATACCTTATGTTTTGCCAAGTTTGATTTGGAGAGTATTTATTACATCTAGTTTTGATTGAGGCATGATTGATTTGTTTGATCAAGGAGGCAGCTCCTGCTTCTCTCTTGTTGTCCTTGTATAAAGAGTGAAACATGGAATTACATTACCTTGTTTGTGCAGGTAAATTATAATTATCTTGATTATTGAATTTTGGTGCAGTACAGGATGGCAAGTTGAGGGTTTATAAGTGGCCTAGCATGGAAAATATTCTTGATCAGGATAATTCTCATGCTTCTGTGAAGGATCTAGACTTCAGGTTCATAGTATTGCTCAACTTCAATTTAAGCACTAAAAGCAATATGTTAATGGTAGAGGGATTTCGACTCAAATGTTTTCGGTTATATATGTAGCCCAGATGGAAAATTTCTTGCATCTGCTGGACGTGGCCCTTGCCGGATTTGGGATGTCTCAAAATCAAAATCTGTTGCTTCTTTGATGAAGGAAAATGTAAGAATATATATGAATGTCTTTAAAATGCTGGAAGATGCTCAGTGTGTTATATTCCACTTTTTCCCTACCAAAAGAACGGACAAAAGTAATGTCAAATTTTGATTTAATTGACACTAGACTACCCAAAGAGCAGAGTAGATTCATTTTTAAATGTTTTGTTTCTCCTGTCAATTTGCTTTGTATTAACTGGTTCTCTTTTACACGTGGATTCTTATTTTTTAATAAGATAAGAGTAGTTACATGTGGATTCTTATATACTCCCAATCCGAGGAAGTTATGTGGGCATATACCCCAATCTTTCTCTTTGTTGTGTTAGTAATCTGACAAGAAGCATCTTTTGTACCCAGGATGAGATTTTTGGCTCTTGTAGATTCTCACCAATTAACGATGAGAATCAGGTTCTATACATCATCACAATGCGAGGTGGATACGCTATACCGGAAATTTATCTGAATTACCTATTTTTAGATAGTGCTTCACTTGGCATGTATGAAGAATTAACCCTGTATTCTTGTATTTGCAAAGATCAAGGTGGAAGCATTTCGAAGTGGAGTACTACTACGTGGAAGAGGATAAAATCAAAGCGTATTGTTCGTGATCCTATTTGTGCCTTCAATGTTTCACCCAACGGAAAGCTTCTGGCAGTGTAAGACTCTTTGTTAGTTTCTCTTCCACGAATGTCTATAAACACGTATCTCATCGCACCACTGAACTTTCCATATAGCTGAACATTCTTAAAGTTGGAAAGTTCATTTATATAATGTGCTAAACTTAGTGTTGCTTTTCAAAAAGTTCGAGCATTTGCCTACAAAAGCAGCTTATTTAAAAAAAGAAAAGAAAATTATAATCTAAGAGGAGAAAAGCAGCTAGTTGACTTGTCCCAACTCCCAGAGGGGATGGTGGAGAGGTTGACGCATAGGAATAGCATACCTGGAGATTGCTGGTTCGAAACTAAACTACAATTAGTGGATTTTCCTGGTTCGAAGCTATGCTAAGAACAACTTACATTTAGGTTGTAAAATTTTCAGGGGATTTTCCATAAGTTCATATCATACATGATGATCCGCGTGAAACTACCTCAATCTTGTTGACATCTTATAATACTGAATAGTAGAAGTAATAACGATGTTGCATAGAATATGTTCTTTGTAACTTAAATGCTGTCTGGGTTTCACTTTCTTTTGCAGAGGAACAATTGAGGGAGATGTTGTGATAGTGTCTTCCAACAATTTTCAAGTGCAAAATGTGGTAAAGAAGGCTCATCTTGGTCTTGTAACAACATTGAAGTTCTCAGAAGATTCGAGGTCCTAAATGCTTTTCATGCTCCTGTTAGTGACTGTAAAAGCCTGCAGGCAACATAAACAATTCTAAACTTTTTGCTTTTTCAGGGCTTTGCTTTCTGCCTCCATGGATTCAAGAGTGAGAGTGACGATTATAAAGGACGAAGAGAAGAAAAGTGGTGAGTATTTAATTTGCATATCAATATCAGGAACATGATGATAGAGAGTAGCTAGTTTATGTGGGGTGGTTGCTAGAGGTAGCCAGCCGAGTCCCAAAATGAGCCTAACATTTGTAGTTTGTAAGCTTCTATTGTTGATCCTGATTAGTTTAGTTTTAACTCAACCGTCATCTAAGAAAAAAGGTTGATATTATTGATGACATGAACTAGTAGGAAACAACTGCAAATATATATGTGCGCTAGAATTATTCTTTGTTAGCATTTCAGTTGATTTAAGTTTGGTCAAGTCATTATCACCTGTGCATTAATCTGGATTATTTCAACTGGCTGATAATATATATGTGTGTGTGTGTTAGATCTCTTTCTAGTCTTGCCATCAAGTGTCATGCTTTGCGCATGCATAATCAACCATGTTGTTATGGTAAGTATGTCATTAAACATATTGTTTACATTTGCAGGTCTGAGCTTGTGGATCGTTATACTCGTTCTTTTGATTGCAATTGCTGTATATTACGCAGCAAGCAACGGGATTCTTCCATTGGAGCTAAACTCTATATTAAAATGATGAGCTTTACCCAAAGTATTGTGATAGGTGAAACGATGTCATTTTGAAGGCTGTCTCTGGAACAGTAGGCTTAAAGTTAATAGATCTCTGGTGTTTTTAGTATGCTTCCAAGTGTTAGGTAGACAGTTTAAATACTAAGTTGTCATTCATTATATTCTCACTGTACAAAACAAGCTGTTGACTGGGTGTACTCTTCCATCTTGCAATTTTATTTGGGAGATTTATTACTTAAAATTAATGGTTTTAACTCCAACCCCTCTTTTACCTTCATACCATATAAGGGCTCACAATCTTTCAAATTGACAATATTTAGTTGAAATCAAAAGAAGAGTATTTGGAGCTGAAATTGTAAAAGAGGTTCAAATTTTGTTTTGACATATATTTTACTTGTAAAAGAACACCGTTGGTTCACTCGAAATATTTCTCAAACAAATTTTTAATTTCAAATAGTTTATTTCAAGTTGAAGTTGGAAAAATCCTTCTAATTTGTGAACGTGACATTGATTTGCAAAAGGGAAACATAATTGATTTTCGAAAGAAAGATAACTGTTGTGTTTAAAATAATTTGCAGAAACAAGTATTTGTTACACAACAATTCAATTCTTTCAACATCGTACTCAGAAACAATATTTTCCCCAACATAGACGAAAAAAGGTTCCAATTCCAGTTCCACCTTTACTATGAGAACCAATAGAACAAACAGAACATTGAGGAGGAAAAAAAAAAAGAAATAATCTCTTTTTTTTTTTTGGTTCCCCACCCGGGGATCGATGTCCGCATTGGAGTCCAACTGTATCCGAATTCGCATCGCGTAGGGCCCATTCTGAGGAGGCACTCCCTACTAAGGATTTTTTCTATATCAAGGGATCAAACTCGAGATCTCTGGTTAAGGGAGGAGCAGTCCCATCCGCTGCACCACATCCTTTGGCGGTAAGAAATTATCTCCTGAACTTACATGGGTCGAATATATTCCTTTCTTGTAAAACACACATAATCGTGTTTTTTCCTCCTTCCATTTTCTATAATTTTTATAGCAAAGCTAAGCCAAACCGTTGATCAAAAAGAAAATAACGTAAAAGTAAACATAACTTTGTCAGGACATATGAACACTAAAATTTATAAACACATGACATGTTTTTTTGATACATATACCTTTGTTATTTAATCATTGATCAATTAGGATAAACCTTCACTTACTTTATGATTATTAATTGATACAATTTGATATAAATATCTGAGGTTAGCGTGAGTAAATTCTTTTTAGGCTTAATACGTAAGCATGTCCTCATATTTGGCTTCAGATAACAAGTATGGCCTTCCAGCTTTATTATTTAACCATTGATCAATTAATATAAACCTTCACTTACTTTATGGTTATTAATTGATGCAATTTGATGTAAATATTTGGTGTTAGCGTGAGTAAATTCTTTTTAGGCATAATATGTAAACATGCTTTCAAATTTAGCTTCAGATGACAAGTGTGTCCTTCAACTTTAGATGTGCACAAGTAAGCATCTCAATTTGTCTCCACTTTATCAGTTGAACATTCCAACTTGTAAAATGATCATTTAGACAACTCCAAAATTTATATATTACATCAACATTTGTGTTTACGTATTCAACATCGTATAAATTGAGATGCCTACTTGTGCACTTGAAATTGGAGGGAGCTAAGTCGGAGTCCAGGTGTTATGCCTTCTTTTTATGCACAAGGTAGAAAGAAAAAGTCAACAAATAAAAACTTGTGACTGCTGACAAGCACTAATGTTATTAGGCTACGTCTTCATTTTGTAACAGTACTAAGTCCAACATAGGAATAAGATTCCCCATCATAAATCACAATCTTTCCCAAATCTAAGGTCCTTGGGTTCTGTTTGATGCTCTCACACGTGAACCAAGAAGGGAAAAAAAAGCTGATCATTCTTCCATACAATTTTGTTAATTAATCCCCAATAAAGGTTGAACTACCTGTCTTCCAAACACACACATACATATAGTGACATAGAGTCACAGACATATACATCTTTCTTGGTGAGGAGCTAAGAAAAAAAATAGTAGTTGGTTCAAGTCAATTCAGCTAAAAACTGGAAAATTCACCATCTATATCAGTTCTTGATTAAGCCTTCAGCTCTTAAAACAAGGACAAAATTGTACAACAAGGTATGAATTCTCTTCTCAATTCATATGGTTTTGTCCTGTTTTGACTTTTTTTTTTTGGTCTTCCTGTTTTTGGTTATACTATTTCTGGGTAGTTTCATTTAATGTTTTAGGAAATTCATGACATTATAGGGCTTATGTTGTTATATTGTTTCTCTCTCTCTTTTTTTTTTTTGGCTATGTTGGTGTTACTTCATTTTCTTTTAACCACTTTTGGTGCTTTGTGAAATTAGGTAGGATGGAGGGTCTTGGGAATATTGTCTACTTTTGTCATTTTTATTTATTTTTTGATTCTGAAACATATGTATTCACTATTCAGCATCTAATTAGGAATACAAGAATCATAATTAGGTAAAATTCTTCTACTTTAGATATGTTGATATTCCATCAAGTTAAGTTATTCAGCTTATCAACCATGCCTCAATCCCAAACTAGTTGTGGTCGTTCTATCATCGTCGATTTGGTGATTGATGATGCTAACCACAAAATACTAAATCCCTGATGATATGTAAGTCTTTTGGTTAGTTTGGAGAATCATACATATCATCAGTTTGATGCTCTAGTCATATCTTTTGATTGTTATTTGATAGTAATAGTATTTTTGATGGGAATTGAAACAAGATACTTTACTGAATCGAGTTATTGCGTTTTTGTTTCACAGTTCAGCAACATTATTAATCTAATCATGGTTTAATAATAAAAGTGTGATTCCAATTATTTTGTATAACTCCCTCTGTCCTATTTTATTTGACCAACTTAATTCTTTGGCCCCCCGGGATAATATGACCTCTCTCCTTAAACGGAAATTTGACCAATTTTTAAAAGCCGTGGTCATGTATAATGATATCGTAATACATCATTTAATTCAAAGTTTACAGTTTTAAATCACTTTCACATCTTTTAACCGATATCTTAGCATGAACTGAAACACTAATGTAAGAAATCTACAATACATATATACTCCCTCGGAGACTAGAACTGCGGATTTTGGTGTACAGTGATGGTGCCAAAAAATAAAGAGAAAGATAAAAAGTTTATTAGCTGATTTTTAATGAAAGCGGAGTGTTGATCGTTGTTGAATGAATTGCCTCCTAATTGAGTTAGTTTAATCACATATCTTGCTTCATGTTTTTGTTTGAATTATTTCATGGTGTTATGGAGATTTCTATTGAGAATATTGTCCTATTATAGAACTTTCATATCGGTGATTCTAACAAAATCAGCAACGGGCGCTGATGGATACAAAGAATTAGTGCATCCATAAGTGAATAGAGGCCTAACGTATCCAAGATGAATTTCATAAAAGTGCAACTGTCGAAATGGATGTGTGCTCCCAACGGGTTCGATATGTTCTAATTAGACAGTGGCGACTCACTTGTGTGTGGCATTTTTGGGATTAGCGGAAGCATAAGTTGCATATGCCAATATACTTGTACTTTATTCCCATCTTAAATGTTGTACTTTGTTGCTTTTGCTTCAAATACTTCCTTTCAGGTTGGGTATGTCCAAGGATGATATGACAGATGAAGTTTCCTCTGAAAAATTACAGCAGAAACAGGACCCTTACACTGCCATCAACAGATCGGAGTCGAAAGAGAAAGGAAGCTGTGAATCAATGTCAGCTGAAGTTACATCTGGTGAACTACAGAAGAGACTGAGCCCTGATGCTTTGGTAAATCCGCAAACTAATCGAGATGAAAGTGCACACCCTACAACATGTCAAGAAGTATCGGGTGAAGTCCAGCCAAGAAAGAGTGTCGTTGAAGGGATTGAAAAATTACAGCAGAAACATGACCCTGACACTGGCAACAGTTTAGAGTCAAAAGAGAAAGGAAGCTGTGAATCAAAGTCGGGTGAAGTTGTTTCTGATGAACTTCATAAGAGACTGAGCCCTGATGCTTTGGCAAAGGTATCACAAACGAATCGAGATGAAAGTGCACATCCTACGACATGTCAAGAAGTATTGGGTGAAGTCCAGCCAAGGAAGAGTGTCGATAAAGGGATTGATGTGTCACAATCCAATCAAGAAGATAGTTCCCTTTCTAATGTACCAGAGAAAGATTCAGAAAATGTGCATCAGAAAAAGGGTCCCGAGATTGAGGGTGGTGCATCAGAATCTGAACCATGCATAAAATCTTGTAAATCAGATTCTCATGTAAAAGAGGAAAACATTTCCCTAGTACCTAGAAAGGCTTCAGATTCTTCAAAACAAATACAAAGTCAGAAAATGGAAGAAGTTGTATCTCAACCTCATCAAGAACAAGCAACTTGTTCAACAAGGCGTGAGGAAGCTTTGTCTAAGTTGCAACCAAGGCGGAACCCTGATACGAGTGTCCAGGATTTGCCATCTGATCAAGGAGTCACTCCCTCCAGAGAACCTGAAAAACCATCTAAGAATTTGCCATCTGATCAAGGAGTCGCTCCCTTTGGAGAACCGGCAAAACCATCTGAAGATGGATATAACTGGCGAAAATATGGTCAGAAACTTGTTAGAGGAAATGAGTTTACTCGGAGTTATTACAAGTGCACACACCTTAATTGTCTAGCAAAGAAGCAAGTGGAGAGATCACATGATGGGCATATTACCAATATTCACTATGTCACAAAGCATGAACATCCAAGACTACTAAATAGTCCCCATATCTCCCCTGAATTTGTAGTGCCTTCACAAATGAAACAACCAGACATGCCAACGGGAACACCACGTCAAGGTACTCAATATTGGCTGAGTCAATTACTTTATTTGGTCTAGACTAGTAGGAATTGTAAATTTTAACTGGTGACCTAATTAGCTGAAGGTGAGAAATCTATTGCGCTTGATCAAACATGTCAATCTATCGAACAACCGGAGACAGCAGCTGTTCTATCAGCTAGTGGTAGTGCACAAGATACAGTCCCGAAGCCACTTAAATCAGGAAATGAGGTTGATAATAATGGTGGTCCAGACTCAAAGAGACGGTATGTGAAAGTCAAAATCTTACTTATTTGTCTTCAGTTTTTAAGTCTAGACACTCTCTTAGAGTTGATAGTTGAGCAACTGTTTTGCAACAGGAAGAAAGAAGTACCGAGGAATGATGAAATCACTCCACCTATGAAGTCTCATAGTGAACCACGGCACATCGTTCAAACAAGGAGTGAAGTGGATATAGTCAATGATGGTTATCGATGGCGCAAATACGGGCAAAAATTTGTGAAAGGAAATCCAAATCCTAGGTAAATATTTCCTTGTCTTAAAAACATGTTTGTAAGTTTTTTCCCATGAAAAATAGCTTTTTCTGATGACCTCTTAACCTTGAGTTCTTTTATTGTACTGATTGTTAACAAAGCATTCCTATTCTTCCACTGTGAACTGTGAAAGGAACGAAAGCAATTGAATGTTACCCATCAGAACAATTGCTGTCATTGTGTCATGCCGAATGTCCACCATTCCTTTTTAAGTTGTCCCAAAGTAGTCCGAAAATGGAATAACTCTTGCACGGGTCCCTTTCACTCTTCTTGATACCATTTCTAAAGTTACTTTCTTTTTAATTTCTAAAAATACTAAATCCTCCTATATGGCCTTACATGATCCTCCTTTAACCGATTTGACTTACGATTTTTCCCCAGTTACCTTCTCTAACCCTAACTTTGTAAGGGTAATATCTTCAAACATTCGGCCCATTAGTAGCCTGCTTTGATATTTCTTTCGTCAGTCTATCAACATGTCCCGTTCCTGTCAGAAGTTATGTTTATTTTCTAAAAGTGAAATTGGAGGATATAGATAGTTACTTTACGATCATATCTTGCGTGGTAATCAATAGAATGAAACACTAGACCTATTTAATCAGATTAAAAGAAAAAGAAAAAAAAAAGCATTAGGCCTACTCACTGCAGTGTAAGTCTTGTATATAGAAGCTGAGATGATCAGTTTCTGTTTCACTTTCCCCCAGATTCTATTTTTCCAATATGCATGTTGTTGTGGGTCATACTCTATGTTGCTCGGACTCTTTGAAAATGTCGACGGGTGCATGTCGAGTCCTCCAAAAGTAAGTGCATTTTTGGAGGATCCGACACGGGTGCGGCAATATTTTTGGACAGTCGGAGCAACATAGATCACACTTCTTGTCTTTGCTAATGTTCAAATTTTTGTATGCTCTTCTTGTTCTCTGGTTCTTCTGCGTCTCTCTCTCTCTCTCTCTCTCTCTCTCTCTATATATATATATATATATATATATATATATATATAAATTTTCATATTCTTTGATCTGCAGAAGTTACTACCGATGCTCGAGTGCTGGTTGCCCAGCAAAGAAGCATGTGGAGAGGGCATCACATGATCCAGAAGTAGTGGTTACAGCATATGAAGGGCAGCATGACCATGATATCCCACCTTCCAGAACTGTTACGCAAAATTCATCAGGGGCTGATTCTAATACAACCAGAATAAGTGGAGAGTCCACATCTCAATCAGGTGAAAGCAAACATGTTGGCCTTGACAGGGCTGTCCATATTGGTGCAAATTGAGCATAATGCCAAATAATAAAAATTCCAGATTTAGATAATCCTACATCAGCAAGTCCTCTAATCTTATCTTTTTCTTACTTATTGTAATTGGTCGATTATTCTCTATTGCAGGAGAGAAGAAAGGATAAAATATGTATTAGGAACCGCTGATTTAACCTCATCATTGGTGTGCATTCCTAAATTTTACTGTATAAGTTGTGTTGTCAACAAACATAAGAGAGTTCAGATTTGATCATATGTATCTAATTTGTTGCCAGTTGATCAGGCTACTTTAGCTCCTTCAACTAATTTTTATACATAAATAAGATGCTCAAAGATAGTTTCTTCAATTCTTGCAATATCTAGCTGGTTTATACACGGGGAAAAGAACTCTCATTTAAACTAATACTTAACATCAGAATTTATTGTGGTGTCACTGCAATACTTAACAATATATTACTTCAAATATATTGATAATTTCTCAAGTATGAACGGCAACGAAAATAAAGAAATTTGTCATGACGTGGATTTTATTCAGAATTTAGTTACAATAATTGCCATGTGGAGGGCGGAGATTGATCGCAAGTTATTTAAAAGTTCTGGATTCACTAAGCTGAGAGTTGCGCTTAGTGATCAAGTCTCTGGATTCACTAAGCTGAGAGTTGCGCTACTTAATGCTGCAACATTGAACTTCAGTCGAGGTAGTGAATTGCTGGAGATATTTAAAAGTTCTGCTTCCTTTTGTTTGCTTGTTACTTGGTATGTTGAGATGTACTTAGGGATATGTGGTGGAGATGTGCAGGCTTTACGTTTGATTGTCGAGAAACATGAATTTAGCTTAGACGATCCTCAAGCACAAAAGATAAATTTAACAACTGAGGTAGCATTAGACCTTGGTGTTAACTGGAGAAAGAGAGAATGCTGTCCTAGTCTTCACTATCATGGAATCAACATGGTATTATCAGTCGAAAATATCATTTTGTTGCATAGTGATTTCAGTGGCCTGACTTAAGGTATTGCACCCGTCAGTGCAGTTGCTACACAGAAATGGGCTGGTGTTTTCCTTTTTGCTTATGTTGCCGGCTGGACAAAGCTTGATTTGGGAAAAGGATTAAGCGAAACAATTATTTCTGGTATTGAAGCTCTTAATTGTGTCTCAGCTGGGCCAAACGATAATCTCGTAACTGCTATTGTAGGCTTGCGAGTTTACATGAAAGTACAGCCACTCATTCAGTCAGAGAATGATGACATTTACTGCTCTATATTGCAGTATCCTCGTTCACATTGGGAGAATTATATATTGACGAGGGAAGCACTTAACATGGTATTGGTTCAAGCATTAACCAAAGAAAGGCATAGGTCACCAGATTACATAGACAATGTGTATCCAAGGAAGCATTTGAAATCCTTTAGATCAAAGTATGTGTGCAGTGGGCAAATTTACCTCCTGAGGATGCAAACTTGGGAGGATTATAAGTTTCATCAAGGCAAAGTTTCAGCTTTTGATTCCTAGATCCTTGAGGACAATGATCATTTTCAAGGGGTAGAGTATGTCATGACCTGGATTTTATTCAGAATTTAGTTACAATAATTGCCACGTGGAGGGTCGAGATTGATCACGAGTTATTGAGCTTCAAGGGTGGGGATTAGTCAGCTTTGCCAGCTCAGCCAATTCGATTAACACAGTATATAGTAACCGACTAACATAGGAGAGAAGGAATCGAATTATCGAGCTAAGGAGTAAATGTCAATTTTTCCCATTTTCAGTTGTTTCCGTTATTAGCTTAGCTTGTATTTCAATTCAGTTATCAATATACTCAAAAAGTGTCCCGAAAAATACTTATTATTTCAAATCTCTTTTGAGATCATGACAAAATTCCACTCCCTTTAAAAAATATAAGAATTTTTGATAATTTCTCAAGTTTGAACGGCAACGAAAAGAAAGAAATTCCACTCCCTTTAAAAAATATAAAAATCTCTACTAGAGTAAAACGTTCTGAATATTCAGGAGGTCCCTCATGTTAACTTGTTTGTTTTTGTACTTTTTGGTTAATGAACCGCCCCTCTATCCTTCACTTAAATATCAGTGTGGCGGTTCGAACCCATGACGTGCCATTAACTCATACATCACACGTTATGCTCTTACCACAAGACCTAGGCCCTAGGGGCAAATAAGTAAGCGCAAAGAAAGTTAACTGGAGCCCAAAGGTCCAAAGCCCTCATGTAAACTGGTTTTTATTTATGGAACTACATAAATGACACCTAAAAGAAATCTTCCAAGACCAACATTGCATATCAATGGTACTATGACAAATGGATAAGTGGATTCCAGGAAATAAGCTTCAACTTTGATTGATCAAGTGATACGCTTTATTTGTACATAATTCTACTTGGTAATAAAAGTTTTTTGTTTACCAAAAAAAGTAATACACTTGACAAGGAACCTATTTCTCACTATTATCACTTCAGCTATTACAGAGAGGAAGAGTGTTGAGGGAATGGGAGAAAAAAAGGACCAAAGAGAACATTCTTGCTTCCAGTTTGTTGAATGACATCCTAAAAAAGAACCATTTTGTTATTTCCAGGCACAAGAAGCAACCAAATCTCTGTTCATCCAACCAAGGTAAAGAGCCCCATCTCTTTCTTCAAGCCTATACTTATCAGAGTAGCTGTCTAGCAATGTCTTGATCGTAGCGTTCACCAATGAACTCAATGGATATGGGCTAAAACCAGCCATTCTAAAACGCGACTTCCACTTACCAAGAAGTTCATGCCTCTCTACCCTTTCAATTCCCTCACATGCAATAATGTTAACAACGTCCCTCGCTAAACAATGTTGCTCAACATTGATTCGCTCCTTGTGTCCCCTTGGAAGAGTCATATCGATTGATTCAAACATGGCTGTATAATAATCCAAAGTTTCAAGGAATCGAGGAAAGAAAGCAGCAGTGTTTGTATTAGATTCTTGCTCAACAAGGGTAACCACCTTGGGGTTGAGACTTTTGACCATCCGTAATAGTCTATCCCGATGATTTTCAGTGCTCACACTTTCGTCTGGCATGTGATGTAATGTGAAAGCAAAATTTACTGCCAGTGCTTCGCCATGTTGAATTCCAAGGTTTTCTAACTGAACATCAGAACCAGACATGGCAGCAGCGTGAAACTCGAAAGGGACCTTGAAAGACTTAGCGAGTTTAGAAAGCCTCTGGCCCACAATGTTAAGCCCTCCTCCACGAGCATAAGCTGAAGTGGAATCATCAATGCCTGTTATGCGGATATGTGGGGATCCACCAGGACGAGCTGCAAAAGCTTGGATCATAGGGACCCACTGACTCCCTTGAGCAATCTGGAAATCAATGATATGAACTCTATTTTCATACTTCATTGCTTCTGCAATGGCACCATTAGCAGACATGTATCCAAATTTGAAGTACGGGCAGATTTCATAAAGAACGTGCATATAAGACAACAGCTCAAAACTTGCGGGTTCTTTGCATCTCAAGGATTTACATATTGAACTTCCTGATTTAGCCAACCTTGCAACAAGCCCTTCTAAGACATACGCTCCCAGTCTCTGAATTGGTTCGCCTGATACAGACACCATTTGACGCAACTCAGATATCAACACTTGTGCTGTTAGTAATTCACCATCGGAAACTGCTTTTGCGCAAGCGATAAGAACCTGTTTCAGATCCCGTCTAGGAAAGGCCTCCATCATTTGCCGCCAGCTGTCAATTTCTTGGGAAGCTATACTGCTTGACAAGGAATTATCGTAACACTCCAGGAAGTCCGAATCAGGTCCCAGCATTACGGTTTCCAGTTCTTTTAGCTTGTGCATGAAATCATTCACATCATCTGTAATACAAGATCCGCTAATGGGGGAGCCATAGTTAGTCTCAGGGGATTGGCGAACATCTGACAGGTACGTCTGAGATTCTTGATGGCAAATCGAGCTTCCATTTGATGAGAAACTAGTAGTTGATGGTGAGTGGTAAATAGAGTGATTACCACTCAAGTGGCTGTCTAAAGTTTGAAACTGAGGCAGATAATAGGCCTCTGCCTTCTGCACAGGTTGATAGTAAAGAGTATTAGACATGGCTGATCTTCTGCGTCGTGATGCTTGCATTGAAAAGATTGTTCCTGCCTCGTCTATATATGACCTATGCAGTTTGGTGTGCACGTTTATTGGGCGTCAAGGATTATTCATTTGACAAAGTTTCATGGTGCCGCAGTGAAGTATTTTTAATCTTCACAGTGAGATCAACCTCAGAAGCTGAGCATCATTCAGAATTTGTAAAGGAAAGGACAATCTCTAGCAGCAAAACATGACAACCTACAAAATAGATGTACAATATTTATTAAAACTCAAGAGTAAGAGACTAATAGGCGCATACTAATTGAGGTCTATTAAAGTCAGTTAACGACTGCAAGTGTTATGCCAATAATTCCTGCTATGTAACATTGAGTAAGATAACTAAATCAGCTACACATTATGCTATATATACACTTGAAACCAACCTAAAATTTGCTTACTACTATCTCTGAGCAATCTCTATGAAGTAACAGATCCAAAAAAATGATGAATGCTTGCAGGTCAATTACACATCAATTAGAAATCATAGATCTACATCATCAACTAAGTTGGTCAGTGGTCAAAATGTACTACTGAACTCACCTAAAACTTCTTTAGGTTGTATTACTTCATCTAATTTATATCGTGCTGCGACAGATGATCTGAACTCTGTATACTATTGAAAGGTTTTAACAGATACATATTTAAACTAGATTTGCATTCACTGTAAGAACCCAGTGACCAATGTACTCAGTGACATATTCACAGAATTGTCTAATGGTCAATGGTCCTTAAACTTTAAGTTTGTCCCACTTGAGAAATTCTTACCTTTGATCTGTTTCCCTTGAAAGTAATAAACTAGTTACAACACAAGTCCTTTGCAAAGATCCACTATATTCTCAATTAGCAAAAAGGACAAGGATTTGATAATTTGTTTTTTTTTTTTTATAGGAAATCTATCATGAACAGTTTACTGTTATTGAAAACTAAAAAGGGGAGAAAGGGAAAAAAAAAAAACCAATGATCTGAACCAAAAAAATGAAACTAAACAAAGAACTTTTCTTATTAAATAAAGCATTCTAAGAAAGAACAAATACTGTTATAAAGTACACTGAATGCAGCAAGAAAGCTCACAAGTACAGACAATGCAACCAATCAAATAAATTTAACACAAAACGTATTAATTCCTCAAAGTAAAAGTTGATTCATGAAAATGAAAATAAAGATAAAAAAAAAATGAGCAGAACATGAACCAGACAAAATGGTCCATGTATCTACATCCTATTTAATTATTTATTTAAATATTCAGTATTCAGAGAAAGAATTTAACCTCTTTCCTTAATCAGTATATATCAGTTCAATTAAAAACTGAAACTAGCTTCAAATTAAATGCAAACGTTTCCTTAAGCTGCCATAAATTCCAAAACAACAGAATAAACAAACTCTTTGCCATTCTTGATTAAACCCCACTTTAAAACAAAGCTTAATTTTTTCAAGAATCCATTATTATAATACAAAAAGAATAAATTGTGAGTGTAAAAATCTCACCTTTGGCAGATCTATCAAGAAAGCATTCACAGTAACCAAGTTGAACAAAAAAAATAGATTTTTTTTTCTTGATAATTTCCTCAAATTGAAAAAAGAATCTAAGAAAGATTTAAACTTTATTTAATTGAAGAAAAAAAAAACTGACATGGGATAACAAAACAAAGAAGCTTAGAAGTAACTGCAAAGAATTTATGAACAGAAATGAAGTTTCATATATTATGAATTAGTAGTTGGCATACCAACCTTAAACTGAAGAATCTCAAGTTTTGGTTTTTTTAATAATCTTGTCCCTTTATTACTACTATACTCAGAGAAAGGTATTTATGCAGATAGAAAAAATGGAAGAAGGAATAGAGGACCCTATGATGGTAAAATTCTGTCAATTAAGTGGAGTATTATAAACAGATTAAGTTAATTATTAAACCCTCAAAGTTAAGGAAAAGTACAAGAATGCCACTATGGTTTTGTTTGTATTAATGGATCTAGGGGGTCCCTATATGATGATGTTTAATCAATAATTAGTAGGGATAGGCAAGTGCAAGATGGAGTGAACACTGAACCATAGTTAAGCTACGAATTTCGATAAGGGTATTCAAAGTTAAATATATATGTATAAAAAGTAAATTTTTGTCCATATATACAATTATGATTTTATGATAAAGAGTGTTCAGCCGACCACCCTTCAATCTAAGTGGTTTCGTCACTATTATCTCGAATAATTGTGATGGAATAGATCATATCTCTTCATTTTTAATTAATAATTAAGGATCTCAAGTATAAGTATTGGAAATGATTTTTTTTATATAAGTTGCTTTTCCTTTAATAGGTTATATGCAACGTAAATCTATATTAATCGGACCTGTAAATTTTGAATATCAGATAATTACAATATCTCATTAGTTGGTAGTAAAAGAATTGCACAATGTTTAGACAAAGTTCTATGTATTTATCCACGCGAGTCGTAACTCTGTTTGGATGGTTGTTACATATTGTTTCAATGTATCGTATTATATTATATTGTATCGTATTGTATTGTTTTTATGATTATAAGTAGAGTTACAATTAAAAAGTAAGATAAAGGATAAAATAAAATTATTAGATAATAAATAAAGAAAAATAAGAAAAAGGTGCAATGTCACAATGCGATCACACCAAATCGGTCATTACACAAAATAGGGTTTTTCGTCGTTACATTGTGATGAATTTAACATACAACAAAATTTAAGTAATAATAAAAACAAACATAATATTTAAACTAACAACACAATACAATAGGTAACAACAATCCAAACAAGCTATAGGGTCTAGACTAGATGAAGAGCTTGGCTTATGGTTAAATGCATACTTTTTAATAAATGTTAGATAAATACCTCATTAACGGTTGACAATTTAGCATGATTATAGTGTTAATTAAATCTATGAAGTTAATAACCTATTCAATAGTAGAAAAGTTTATAAAAAAAATTAAGTTAATTATAAACCATAGAATTTAGGAAAAATACAAAAATGCCACTATGGGTTTGTTATTAATTGATCTAGGGGCCTAAAATGCTCTCTAATCAACAATTAGTGGTCATGGGGTACAAGGAGTTACTCTTTGATTGGTATCTCCCATTGTTTGTGGTGTGATAGACTCGATCTTTTCATCTTTAATTAAACATTTTGAGTATGAGTATTGAAAATGAATTTTTTAATTATCTTCTTTTTTATTTTAATAAATTGCATGTGATGTAAATTTAAATTAATCGGATCAGTAGATTTCATATATTAGATGATTAAAAAATTTCATTAATTAGTAATAACAGAATTACACAATGTTTAGACAATATTCTGTATTGCGTTTTGTGAGTTAGATGTATTTGTCCACGTGAACATTAGTGTCTAGACTAGATGAAGAGCTTGCCTTGTAGTTAATGCCTTTTGTCCCTTGATTTTATATGTACATATATATTTTTACAAATAAATATTAGACAAATACCTCATTAACGGTTGAGAATTTAGCACGATTATAGTGTTTAGTAAATCAATGAAGTTAATAACCTATTCAATAGGAAACTTTAATTTTATTTCATGATTTTCATTCCAAAGTTGATAGGTAATCAGAAACCACTAAAAGTTGTGGTGGAATATATAGGAACAATAACAACAAGTAATAATATACTTAGTGTGATCTTACAAGTATACACATATTTTATCCCTATTTTTATTTTTTATTTTTTATCTTTTATGACATAGGGAGATGGGGAAGGAGACATGGGAAAGGAAATTACAACGTGGGAATTCGAACCCTCACCATCAAGGTGAAAGTTCATATAGACAACCAACTGAGCTATTAGGTAGAGAAACTGTTTTTAATAGACTCTCGGCTCAAGAAAACTGTTTTAAAAAATTGTGGGATAGATAGCACTTTTCATTATCAATCAGAGATTTTGGTTCAAGCTCTGAAATGAACAAAAGTTTGGTAGAAAACGCTTTCCCTTTAATGTGTCTAACACATCACGAATCTAAATTCTTAAACCTCAAAATGAGTGCCAAGCAGCCGGTGAAAACTCAAAAAAATAAAAAAAGGTGAACACAGAGAAAATCTAGCAGTAAACTATTTTTATTTTTTTTGGTTAAATAGCAGTAAACTATGGTCTTCTTTGAATCCATGACATTTTTATTCATATAACGAGGCTTTGATCATCGAATTATCTCTGTGAGTATGATTACTCTTGACTTAAATATCAAATAAGTATAATTTAGTATTCAAGTTCAGTTACAAAGGAAACAAGTAGGAAAGATCTTAGAAGAAGAGAAGAAAACATAAGTTGATAATTATTCAGATAATGAGGTTTTGATCATCGAATTATCTCTGTGAGTATGATTACTCTTGACTTAAATATCAAATAAGTATAATTTAGTATTCAAGTTCAGTTACAAAGGAAAAAAGAAAGAAAGTTCTTAGAAGAAGAGAAGAAAACATAAGTTGATTTGAAACTGCCATTAAAATAGATAGGAATATGATGGTAAATATTTATTCGAATTTGGTGTTTACATCAGTAAATGTCAAATATGTGTCTTGCATACACAAATTAATCACTTATTGGTTTGATGTAAATATTTACTGCGACTATGTATTTTCGGGGATTTAAGTGTATGTGAACTTTGAAATGACTTGATCAACCCAACCCTTCCTTCAATATCAAATCCAATTCAAATTTTCCTGCACAAAAAGACTACATTCTGGTTCATGGTCAACATTCCAGACAATTTAACAAAATTAGAAGTGCCCACTCCACACGTTACACTAATTAAGATGGAAGAGTAAATTGGGACTTTTAATACATTTTTTTTGGTCCTTTTTTTTTCTTTTTTTTTTTATTATTGAAATAAAAAGATATCTTATATTGACTTGCATAGAGCTAACGTTTATCAGAATACTTCAGATTTTTCCAACCACAAAAGTGAAGGTCTGTACACGGTTAACGGCATCAACTCATCAAGTAGTCAAGCATCAACTAATCAAAATACTACTCAGTAACATTTAAATTAGAATCAGTTATATAAATTTTTTGTTGTTGTCGATTATATTCTAGGAGTATTTATGTTCATTTTCTTACTAGTAATTTGACTTTTAAGAAAATTAGGAGATCTCTAAATTTGACGCTTTGTATATCTATCTACAAAAATAAATTTCTAATCAGAATAAAAAGATTCTTGGCAAACATTAAAGTGTACTAACAATAACTAGACCTCAATTTCATTTAAGGGTCTCCCATGTATGTAGGTTCTTCTTTCATAGTTAATTTTGTATCAATGCCAAAAGAATATATATGTAAGTATTCTGAGACAACTTTTTCCACGTAATTTTAAATTTGTCTCGTCAGATTCTTCTATTTGAAAAATTATAGATGCCTCAAGTGTAGGATAACACAATTTATTAAAATGTTAATCTTATACATCATCTTACAACATTCGTCACACATTAATAACTTTGAACCTGGAAATTGAAAAAAACAAATCAAGATACATGCACGTCAAGTTAACAAGTCTACATAATAATTAACAAAAACAATCGCTAAGATGGTAAAACATATTTTTATACGAAACTATGAAATATGCATGTACCGCAAAGTAATTACGTCGACAGTAACTAAAACATTTGAATATAGTAGGTTGCAAATGTTTACTTAATTTTATTTTATGATGTATGTCATAGTCATGAAGTCAGAGCTACATATATTTGCTAATTGATAATATGAAAACCGTAGCAAGGTCATATCCGCAAATGAAATCGGTTGTTTTAACTTTTATAGTTAATTAAGGGATTAGCAACAATTAAAACTTAAAGGCCAATACCATGTTAATGTTAGCATAGTGGTAAAAGTGCGACGTACTTCATTGTTAATTGAAAATATAAGGATGAATTAAAATATCATACAACGCATGATGATGAGCGTCACTATAATAAATATCACATCTTAATGTTTTTATTGATAATGATATCTTAAAATATGATTTAGATTGGATCGTACGTTGATCATTTGAGATTATCACTAACATAGATAAAAAGTAGAAAGTGACAAATTTGTCCTGTCTGAAATAAGAGATTTGCATTGGATGTTTTCCTAAGATAATTAATAATTAAAGATAAGAGAGGAGAGAAAAATAAGGATGTTTATTATTTGGATTAAACCAATTGAATACCAGAGATCGAGATTTTACTTCGATAATTTGTCACTTTAATTATTTTTGTAGAATTTTGGTTATTCAATAAAAGCTCAAATAACAATGTTATAAGACTTCCAAGTTCGAATTGGCTTCCACGATAAAATTAAAATTGGAAATTGGAAAATTGAATAAAAAAATAATAATACAAAATCAAAACGACTAACTAATTACACACCTTCTAGAGGAAAGTTGAATGAAAATATTGATCACTTGTTTATGTGTAGCACCATTGCTTTGGATTGATAATGTACTCTCACAAATTGCATTTAAAATTCTATGTACCCTCAAAAATACATATCTCATAAGCAATACGTTTTCAAATAGTAATTACTACTAAATGACGAAAATGTTAAATTTAAGTATCTGCATACGCAATATATATCAGTATGCAGAATTTTTTATTACAAGGTTTGTAGCATAAATTTCCTATTATACTGGTATATAATGCACGTGAAACTACTGATTAAGATTCTAGCTAGTTAGGGAGTCATTAATACAAGATGCTATAATTTTACAAGGTGAAATATATAAACGGCCCTCAAAATTTGTCTGAATTTTTTATTTAGAAAGCTTGACTAATTGAATACTTGATTTGTGCCAATTAAACATTTATTTGACAATCCATCAACAAAAATACAACACGTGTGATTTTCAAACGCAACGACATAATAAAGAAGCCGATCAACAAATAACACCAAGAAATAACCCTTAATTAAGAGGTGTTATGTACACATGTTGTCGTGTCAGTTAGGGGTGTACATGGACCGGGTTGATTCGGATTTTTTAAACACCAAACCAAATTAATTGTGTCGGGTTTTAAAATTTATACACCAAACCAAACCAAACCAAACCAATAAAATTCGGGTTTTTCAACCTCGGATTTTCTCGGGTTGTTCGATTTTCTCGGATTTTTCGGATTTTTTTTTTCGGAATAGTCTTGATACAAAACATATAACTTTTACTTTAAATATTTCTCTAGTCCTAGTAAGATACAATTATATAATTAAGGTGTTTCTTAAGAAAATAACACAAAATGTGAGAAGAGTGATGACATTGTATTAAAATATTTAACAAAAGCTAATATAATCGGTTAAAATAAATATTGCTAATTAACAGGCCATAAAAGAAAATGACCATAATCTAAAAATACTAAGTCATGCTAAAATAAGTATTAATTATATGACAAAGAAAAAAAACTTAAGTTATGTATTTTTACTCTCTAAATCAATTATGCAAAACTAAAGAATAGATATCCAACATTATTGTCATTTCTAGTGGTAAATTGAATTTCTTTTGTTAGGATTAGTGTTGAGTTGGTTTTGGTTTGGACTTTATTTGAGTTACTAACATCCATAGGATATAAAACTTATTGACATTCAAAATTCTAAGTTCAAGCTTGAATAATATGATAATAGATAAAAAATTACGAAAAAAATTAAGAAATATTTATAAATTACTTTACAAATAAATATTTTTATGTATAAAATATTTTAAAAATTGAATACATGTAATGTCGGGTTGGTTTGGTTCGGTTTGACTTTTTTTAGTTAAAACCAAATCAAACCAATTATGGTCGGGTTTTTTTTGTCCAACACCAAACCAAGTCAAACCAAATCACTAGTTGGGTTTTTTTCTCGGTTTGTCGGTTTACTTTGTACACCCCTAGTGTCAGTTTTGTGTGTTTAACTGCCACATTTTTAACTAACATCAAATTTTCAATGGATCACGCTCTTAGATAAGATTGTTCACTATAACAACCTAGTTTTCTTTAAAACTATTTTTTTAATGCATAACAACTTTAAATTTTACTCATATCAGCAATTTCAACATTTATCATTATAACAATATATTTATTATAAAATTACGATTTTTATCACAACCTTACTCAAAATTTACGTATTTTATTATTTTGTTAATAATCAAAGCAACTTTAAAAACACATATGTCTTTAGAGTTCAATTTTTTGTATATACAACTTGTTTTGCATTTATTAATATCGTATTAGTTTTTTACAATTTTAATAAGTGACTATGAATATCTTTTGAGATATTAAATCTAAATAATTGTGTTTATCTTTTATAATATTAAATTTTTGAAAAGATGACTTTTGGGTAATATTTTGTCTATAGTGGCAAATAAGACATAAAACTCAAATACTATTATAGGTGTGTAACATCCTATTAGTATAACAAATTAAGAATATTCGGACAAACCAGATTGTTACGGTGAAGTTTGACTGTAGCACAATTTAAACGTTGCACAACTAGTGAACAAGGTGATCTTCTCATGTCTTCATAGGGACCAGGGAGAAATCCATGATTCCAAAAATTTTATGGATTTGAGTTCAAGATTTTATTACAACTCAGTTAATTTATTGGGTTGCAATTAATTATAATTCTTATTTGATGAAGTTTTATTATATGTATGTATGTATGTATGTATACATTATTGCTTTAAAAAAATATGTATACACTCCCTCTGTCGTCTCAAACTAATTAAGTGTCATCTGAGGAAAAAGAATTGTCCCAAGATAAGTGCTACCTTAAGCAAAGAAAATTTGTACTAAAATAAGTGTCACCTTAAGAATTCAAGAAAAAAATTGGCAAGTGTTTTCAACTATGCCCTTAGCATAAAAAAAGTAGTCCTCTAATTTTAATATTGCTCAATTCTCAAAAACATATCTAGTAATGAATAGGGAAAGTTTAGTAAACTCCATATTGTACTTTTTAATTTTTAATGAGTGTGATTATTGCTAAGATGACACTTATTTTGAGACGGAATGAATATATAATTTGAGTCAAAATTAATAAATTCGAATAAACACATAATTTACCTTCTACATCCGCCATGAGCCCTGATACATGCATAATCTTTCCCCTTTTTTGCCCCTTAAATGTATGAATAAATCAAGCAGCTCAGAGCTTTGAATCAACTTTTATGAGCTTTTGAAGTAATTTCACGTTGGGATTAATCAGTTATTAATTCAAATTTAATGTAAATTCTTATTCTATTGGGAATTTGTGCTCCTAACTATCTATTCGTAGGATTCTAGTTTGCACAACTTCTTGTGACAAATGCTGCAAACAAGCATTTACAATTAATCGTCTTAAAAGATCAATGCATAGTGGTAGTTGCTTTAACACTAACCCAAAGCTTTGAATGAACAATAATAGTACACTACAAACTCTAGTTAAGCTCAAAAGTCAGAAGCGGAGCCAGGATTTGAAGTTTATGTTTTCTGAATTCTGATTATTTTAAGTATTAAGTTCTAAATATATTAATAAAATTCTTAAGACAAATACAAAATTTAAACTAAGGCTATTGATCTCCGCTGAACCCGCAACCACCAAACAACATCTAGCTCCATTTGCTTAAAAGTTATTCGAAAAAGGGCCAAAATTACCCATGAGCTTTGGGAAATTGTTCATTCATACCTTTCGTTATACTTTAGGGCCAATTATACCCTTACTGTTATACTATGACGTCAATTATACCCTTATGTCTAACAACTGCGACGTGGCATCATCTCAGCCCTTCAAAATTATTTTCCCCTCAAATAATTTTTTACCCACTAAAATAACCCAACCCGACCTGAATTTTTTTTTTCCATCCAAGGGGTAATGGGTTGGGTCCGTATCACTTTGGCTGGAAAAAAAAATTAGGGTCGGGTCGGGTTGGGTTATTTTAGTGGGTAAAAAATTATTTGAGGGGAAAATAATTTTGAAGGGCTGGGATGATGTCACGTGGCAGCTGTTAGACATAAGGGTATAATTGGCCCTAAAGTATAACGAAGGGTATGAATGAACTATTTTCCAAAGTTCAGGGGTAATTTTGGTCCTTTTCCAAAAGTTATTTATGATATATAGGAGTAACATGCAAATGAATGGAGTGCGTAATTATTGTGCTCAAGAACTCAAGTGGGACAAATTAAAATGGTTACTTCACACATATAATGCACTCCCAATAAGTTGTTAGCAACACCTTTCGGTCAGTTGTCTATTTATCCAATGAACACCAATTTTATTACCCAATATAGTGGATGTGTCAATTCTTCATTTTCGTTTTATCCAACTTTGATATGACAGCCATTATATTTTTTTTCTTCATATAATATGAAAATTGTTCAAGTATAGTCATACTGGTGTTCTAGTAATATTAATTACTAATAGAAGTCATTCGAAGTAGAGTAAGTTTTGAAGCGAGCCAAAATTATATGGTTGTTTGGACATATGAATTGGGAAATTTAGATAAAAGTACTAGTAAGTATTTGATTTCACGTGAAAATGATATTTATGTTTGAACATGAATATAAATTCGAGTTGTTTTTGAATTTTTGAGAGTGATTTGGAGAGAAAATTATGAAAACGCCTTTTTGGAGTTCTTCAAATCTTAAAAAATTGTAACAATTCTATGTCCCATTAACAGTTTTCCCGGAAAAAAAAGGCAAAAATATCCATGGCCAAACGCGCACATATATGTAGCAGCCGTAGTTTTTCTAGTAAGGATCGTTCTAACCTATCCTTTTCCAGAAGAGACCGACAAAATAAGAGAAGGGATCATTTTCATTATTCTTCGTTCAATCTTATTAAGAAAACAAAAAGTTCATTTTACGAAAAAGAAACTTAAATCACATATACCCCTGATGTTTATTGTTCTCTTATAAATAATAAGAAAAAGAGCTAGCAATAAAAAAACGAATTAGCAAACAAAAACAAAACCTACAACTTATATGTATCTAGTTCAATTTCCAAATTTTCCGAACAACGTCACCTTTTAGTTAAGTACAAAAGTTATAAATCCATTCGAAGGCAATACTCTTTGAAAAACAAAGAAGATAAATGAGTAGTTCAACTTTACGACAGTGTTAACCAGATTCCAAAAACTTGGGCACGTAATAACTACCAATGTACTTGATTAGGTCTGATTATAAGCCATCCGATTATGGTCCTTAGTTAAAAGGAATTGAAGAAATTATAGAACTCCATACTTAATTGTCAAGCTAGCTAGGAGTACAATTAGTCCAGTGAACTAAAAGCTTGTTGACTTCGAATTTTCAAGAATTCATTACCCAAGCAGAGAATTATGTGTTGATGGAAGGTAGCAAATACTCAATCAATATTAGCAAATTCAAATTTTTAATCGTGGATTCTCAAAGTCTTTAATTTAGAATTTGCTACTTTGTGAGACTGGATGCAAATGTATCTTTATATGCTGTACGTACAAGAGCAAATTAGAAGGTTATTTTGATACAATTACATTGAAAGATTAATCTCCTTCTTGTCATAAATCGAAGCTAAAAAAGTAAACTTTAAAAATATTGCTTAAAAAAAGGCTAAACTAAGCAACTTGTGTAGATTGATAAGTAGTTAGTAGTTAATTACTAGTATTAACTGTGTTTTTAGCTTGGGGAATAAAGGTGATAGTAGAAACCTATGACCTATGACGAGAATTATTAATTAAAAAATAGGAGAGGCTGGCTAATTAGAGATTTGAGTTAATAATATGATTGTGACCCACACGGTTAAGAAGAGAGGCAGCTTTCATTATTAGATGGGAAGATTACGTAGGATTAGGAATAAGTGACTTCCACTTCAGCTAACATGCGATCCTTCACCCACCCCACCTCCTTTACTTGATCTTTGAAGGTTTTTTTTCTTTTTTCCCACTTGGTGTTCGGTCCCATATTATTGGAGTTCGATTATATCTAGATTCGCGCCGGGTAAGACTCATTTCTAGGGTTAGCATTTCTTACCAAGAATTTTTCTATATCCAGGCTCGAACTCGAGACTTCTGGTTAAGGGAGGAGCGCAGACTCATCCACTGCACCACATCCTTTGGTGGTCTTGATCTTTCAAGTTACATTTAAAGCCTTTCATTACTTTTAGACAATTAATTTTTTTATCCAAATTAATAGAGTTATAATTATATTTTTCACTTTTCTTTGGATGTAATTATAATTTATTTCAACAGAATATACATTTTTGAGCAAATTTTTTTTAAAAAAATGGCTTAAACTCCATTTTTTTTAGCTGAATAAGAAGAAAATTCAGCCAAAATAATGAGTTTCAGCCAAAAAAATTTATAAATTGACCTAAAGATGATTCAAAAAATTGATATATTTAAAAATATAATAAAGTATATTTTATTAAAGAAAAATGGCAAGTGAACAAAAATTCACGGGACAGTCTCAACGACTCAACCCACAGGTGAAGTTTTTTAGGGGGATCGAGGCTATCGAAATGTCAAATTCATGAGGTAATTAGAACCATGCAAAATTTAAGTGTCCACTGAATAATATGTGTCAAGTTTAGAGAGCATCGAAATATTTTATCCTTAATAATTCAAATAAATCATTCTTGTCTATTCTCAGTTGCTATATCGATAATCTAATACTATCAATTAGTAGCCGATGAGTGTTACTTGCCTTTGTTCCATTAAGGATCATTAGGATATAGGAGGTTAGGAGGATTGTTTTTCGTAAGACTGTTCTCTCGTGATTAAAAATTCCATCTCCCATTTTATTTTATTCTTTGCAAAAATTGAAAAGGAAAAGAAATTCTTCTTTAAAGCTACTTAGTTAATTTTTTTATCTTTCATTAAGCTCTTAGTTGTTAAAAGAAAAAAAGAATGATAAGAACAAATCACTATTAATTGAGAATAATTAAGTAATCTCATGTTAATATATTGATTTGTCTCTATCTACTTGGAAGATGTGATTAAGTTCCTAACTTGTTACCCAATTTGGGGATTAAGAAAATCACTTTATTTATTAATTTGCATGTAATCACGCAGGGATTCCCCCTCTTGCATATGGGTTACATTAGCAAAAATAAAGAAATAAGAAAAAGGGAATGTTGTTTCCCCTTTGTCTCCTCTTTTGCTCTTGCTTACAAAAGTTAATGTTTATCTTGTGGACCTACAAATTCTTATCTTCAATACCGCACAAACCCTCTTTTTTCTTTTTGTCTAATTCCTTTTTTCTTCATCGGGTGCTCGGTATCGACTTTAGCATTTTAATTAATTTAAATTCACGTCGTGTGATGACTTCGCGTCGAGTGATTAAAACAGAAAGCACTCTTTATAAGAACTTCCTTCATTTTCAAGCTCAAACTCCAAACTCTAAGTAAAAATAGAGAAACACTATCTATCTCACCATTATTCTTGGTAGTTTGATCTTTTCATTCGGCTCCTTGTGTTTCCAAACAAATAGTACAAATATAATATTCAATTTTTTTTAATCAAGAAGATCTCAAATGCATATCGTGATCTGATATCCTTGTTTTCAGATTATTATTAATAAGATCTTATTGCGGTATAATATCTTTATATTATTTGGTAGCATATTTGTAGGGAAATAATTACCATATATTAGTTAGTTTTCTTGTTTCACTAATTACCATATATTAGTTAGTTTCCTTGTTTCACTAGGATCTTAGTTTCCTTGTCTCACTAGGGTTCAAGATTGTATCCTATATATATTCTCTCTTGGTGAATGAATGGAACAAGTCAAGATTGTATAGTTTCTACATGGTATCAGGCCACACGTTTTTTTTCTTCTCTTCATCGTAAATTTCCATGGCCGGTGACGCCGTACCTCCTCCACCACCACCCAAAATTGAGTCTAATTCTCCCTATTTTCTCGGTCCTCAAGACCGACCCGGGGACTATATCACGCCTACTCGTTTCAAGGGCGCATCAAATAACGCTGCCGTCGGTCAGCACTTTACTTCCGAACAATGGAACGCTATTACAGGATTTTTTGGTAATGCTACAATTCCCGAAAATCGCTTGAATGGTAAGTTTGATGTTTTTTCTTGGATTATTGACACTAGTGCTACTCATCATGTTACCGGTGAGAAATCTTGGTTGTTTGATGTCCATACTGTTGATTGTCCTATTGGTTTGCCTAATGGTGAAAAAGTGCTTGCTTCTTTGGAAGGTTCTGTCCGACTGTCAGATAAAATCACCTTACATCATGTCCTTTATGTGCCTTATTTACGTTGCAACTTACTCTCCGTCCCCAACTTACTGATAATTTACATACTATTGTCTCTTTTAATTCTTATATGTGTGTTATTCATGACCCACTGAAGGAGCTGATTGGAACGGGAGTTAGGAGGGACGGACTATACTATTTTAGCAAACCGGACGTGGTGCAACATGTGTCTACTGTCGTGGCAACGTCCGCATTGGAATTGTGGCATCGACGATTGGGGCATCCTTCCGAGAGAGTAGTTAAGTTGCTTCCTCATGTCAGTAGTGATAAGAGTAGTTTAGCAAAGGATTGTGAAGTGTGTTTACGTGCTAAGCATCCTAGAGACAAATTTCCTTTAAGTGCTAATAATGCATCTAGAATATTTGAGAAAATACATTGTAATTTGTGGGGCCCATATCGCCATGTTTCGTCGTGTGGAGCTCGTTATTTTTTAACAATTGTTGATGATTTTTCCCGAGCTGTTTGGATTTACTTGTTGGTTGATAAAACAGAAGTGTTTCCGATGTTTATGGCTTTTGTTGCTATGGTTGATCGATAATTTAATCAAACAATTAAAGTTGTACAAAGTGATAATGGTACAGAATTTAATTGTTTGATCGATTATTTTTCCGCCACTGGTATTTTGTTTCAAACCTCTTGTGTGGGTACTCCGCAACAGAATGGGAGGGTAGAGAGGAAGCATAAACATGTGTTGAATGTTGCGAGGGCTGTCACACCCCATTTTAACCGGGTCGATTTAGGGTAGTATGACGTATTGGTGATTCCTATTTATTTATTTGAGGAGTCGCCACCTAATTAATTTAACGGTGAATTAGGACACCTAAATGTTAATTAAGGTAAAGCTAAAACTAAACCTCCGTTAATAGTCTGCTTAACCAATGTGATTCTAGGTAAGAGTTCTATATTATCCTAAAGGGAAGGTGTTAGGCATCCTTTAGAATCCGTTAACTACGGTTATCCGACCAAACTTAGGTTAATTAATTGAGAGTAAATATAATGTTTAAATTCGTAAATGTTGCTAAAATTTTAAAAGGAAAATAATATTAGTGAAAATAAGATTTACAGAAAATATAATATAAAAGAAAACTTAAAATGCCATTTTTTTTAAAATAGGACTTATAAAGGTTGTTAAGGCTTCCAATGAAAGTATGACAATGCTATTTAAAATATAATAACTTTTTAAGAGAAGATTTAGCAGATGTGAACTTTAGATAGAAATTATATTATGTAAAAAAAGAAGCCTCGACTTGTTTTTAATATGATGAAAAGGGGGCATGAGTTTTCTCTTTTTATTAACCTATTTACCTATATTCGGCTAGGAATATGTATAATTGAACTAATCATAAAAATAATATTTATAAAATATACTTGAGTTTATATTTGCGTATTAGTGACGCTTTAGAAAATGTATATGATAGTAAGAATAAAATATGATTCCATTAACTCAAAATACATCGTTATGCTATTTGCAAATTAATAAGTAAAATAAATATTAGATGCTATAAATAGTTTTGACATAAAAGAAAAATGAAGCTTATGGAATTAACTGGTCTTTCTTAAGTTAATTACCCTTTCACTAAAAACTAAGTCTCATATTAATCTAGTAAGGTTCATTTGGCTAAGGAAACAAACAAGTAAAGTGTTAGTTGCGCAAATACAAATCAAATACATGAAATGAAATAAAGGAGCAAATGATATTAAAATGGGCTCAGCCCATTTTAGGACTGGTGAGAAACTGTTCACGCTATTGGGCCTTAGCCCAGAATTTCCGTTTCTTTTGTTTTGCTGCGGACTGGCTGGTCGCGGAAAAGATTTCGTTAGGCTTTTAGCCCAACACCGGATGTGGAAGAAGAACGAGCCTCCTCGGACTCGTATATGATGGTCATGCATAAAAACGAAAGAGAACGATTAGTATATGACCAATAGATAAGATTAAACATGCATAATATAAGTTCAAAACAGACTAGTGAACTAGGTACATACTGTGTATATTTAATGTACACCTCATATATACACATTCGTAAAGCTTTTGCCCCCGTCTTCCCGATGTTGCACAAGTTCGGAGGGATTTCACGAATCCCATGCATGGCTAACACCGGGGAGGGTTCAAGCTTAACCCATAATGACCCTTCTAACCTCCCCATTAACGTTCTGACCACAATATACTCATAATATACACTCGTATACATATTTCATATATAGGAATATCCACTGAACATGAATTCAGAAATAAGCATAATTAAAATTGAAATGAAACTGCACTGTACGTGGAATCTGCCAACACAAATGCCATTCCACGAGATACACATAATATAGATCAAGTATATTCACCATACTCAACCATTTGAAGAATTTAAATAGAGCATTTTACATATATGGCACAGGCAGAGTGTAAAAGATATGCACTAGTAACACACAGCGCATATTGAACCCAAACATGACGGATTTGTGGTATACGAAACACCCACTGAATTCAGGAGGGGTATTTATAATATTCCGACACATTCTAGTCCACATTTTTTCATATTATCAAGACAAACACTAATGACTACATCAAATATCACCCCTGCCAATCAGCTCATGATTCATTTCTACGTTCAGCAATTCTAAATTCAGTCAACGTAATGCACTATTTGAACACAAGATTTAATATATCGTGGAATGACAAAGAAAACAGCAGCCAAGGTGAAAGAGAACAGATGAGTTTCAGCATAAACGCAGAATTCTAACAGGTGCTGAACCATTACTTCTTAACATAAAGTAATTTATAGTCATATAGGTAGAAAAACAGTTCAATACGGGGTTCAGGGTTAAAATCCTTTTCCAGAATTAGTCTACATTGGTTCAATATCAACATTCTATACCAGATATGGGCATTTTCAGTTCCAAGCTCAACCATCAGCATTTATGTTGCTCTGAAATGGGAACTAGTGACTCTAGACTATCATTTATATATCACAAACCCCAGAAAGGAAATCAGATAGGAATAGGGAGAGGACAAGCATGAAAAAAGAAAAAAATGCTAAATGAAGTTATGTTTTCATATTGAGCTAGAGGGCAAAATATTCAGAGTATACCTGGTATACCTGAAAGGTATACACTGATATGCGACCTTGGTATATACTTGGGTGTATACTAAGGTTCATATACTACGTATACTTCGAGGCATATCATACTACAAACAGAAAATCAGATAGGGAATACGCGAAGATAAGTCAACATGAGTATTTGGGGGCATAAGTGTAGCCAAACAGATTTCAAAAAAAAGACATACATGCTTATCCACACACACATATTGCTTTGGGCAGACCATATCAATCTCATTTACTCTAATCTCATCAAAATTTGATTTTTTAACTAAGTCATGTCTTTAACTAATCATCCAAAGTGAACACACTTCCTCAAATATAAGACTTCAAAAGAGGAGTTAGCTTTTAAAATATGAAATTCAATCAAGCATAGAAATGCCCTTTTTCTGCAGCTTTCCACATGCTTAAAAGAAATTGTTCCTCCATTAGTTCCCAAAAGAGATTTTAAGGCTTCTGCCAAAGGGCGTATTCAGACAACAAATAAAACCAACTAAGTCAAGCACTTAAGATCAATCATAGTTGAACTAAACCTTTTACACATTAAACCAAGCCTGACTTCTCCTAGCATACAACATTATGCCTATAAAGGCTCCACATCCAGATTTAAATGGGCTAAGAGAGAAGACACCCGAGCTCGTTATATATATATATATATATATATATATATATGAATACACAACAGTTCCATCAACTTGATTCAGAACCAGATTCTATTACTAAAGAGACATTATCATATAGTAAAGAAGATATTTTCATCAAAGAAATCTTAGGGGAACTACTATTAATGTCAAACAGAGGAGCAGCATAGCGAAGCTCCTGATGACATGAATAACTCAAGGTGGCCAGGATGATCAGGAGGTTGGTTACTAAATGATGTGCAACTGCAGGACCAGTGCAGTTTAGATTATAGCTTAGTTTGCAGAGTGTTACTGGGGCACGACACTGCTGTCTACAGCAGTCAGGAACCACAGCTGGTTGCTGTAGAAGTAAGAAGTTCGAAAGCTACTTTTGAGTATGTTTCAAAATACTTCTTTAGATTGTTTAAATCTGAAACAACATCTAACCTCCTCAAGACCATATAAACCAGCCCAAGAACTGAAACTGATGTATGTTAATAACTCCAAACAACACATCAATTTTACCTTATGCTAATTTTAAACCAGATTTATTCATCTTATCCACAAACTATCATTCTTATCATAGTACGAACTGGATATGCTTTCTCTCTGTTACAATTTCAGCCCTCCATATTACTATGTCATTACTAAATTACATTAAACAATCTTGTGTTATAATCAGAAGCAAACAGAAATCCATCACAGACTTAACCATTAGTCATGCCTGACCTAACAACAAACATTCAAACAAGCTCAAAATATCCTACTAACTAATTGTCCAGGTTTATACAACGATATGCAACTTAAACCAATCTAGCACGATTAACTCATGCATTTGAATTTACTGAAGCCAATCTATCACACATAATATATGTAATTACACAAGCAGAGCTAAACTCGATGCTTCAAATATCACACAAAAACTAATTAGGTCCGGATTAACATCAACATACAGGCGGGCTTATCAGGCTAATCCAACTAATCAGCATATTTAAAACCTAACAAAGATTAAGAAAGCATAGATTAAGCATAAAATAAAAGAAAAAAAGGGAAATTACCTTCTTCAGGTGCAGCGAAGTGAGGCTTCGGATTCTTCGATCTACCTCAAAAAAAAACACCACGAATCCCGAATTCGTATACACTCGAACTAAACAAATACCAAGGGCAAAAACAACAGAAAAAATGGTTTAATTTTTGACTCGATATCCAGAAATATTGCAACTATTGAGGATTAATATATTTTAGGGAATTTTGGGGTTCAAGATCTTGTTTTTTTTTCTTTTTTTATTTCGAGTTTTTGATCTGATTTAAGTAAGGGATCCTGGATTTCCAAATCTCGTTTTTGCAAGGCAATTTTTGGGGGGTTCTCAAACCTCCTCCTTTTAGGGGATTTTTGCCGCTCCAAACAACAACAAAAAAAACTACAAAATAGGGGGGGTTTGGGGTTCAGGAACTGTGATTCTTCGGTCATTTCCTGCGATTCTCACCCCCTATATAGAGTAAGGAAAAAGAGGAGCGGAGGTGATGATGAAAGAGGGAAGCAGGGGCGGCGGTGAGTGGAGAGTGGGGTAGCGGGAGGAGCGGGGTGGTGAGGACGAAGAAGATGATGATGAAGAAGAGGCGCGGGTGGTGGTGGGGAAAAGGGAAGAGGAGCGGCGGTGGTGGGGTTAGGTGCGGCGTGGTGGGGTGACGATGAAAAGGAAGCGGCGGTGGTGGGGAGAAGAGAAAGGAAGGAGCGGCGCTGAAGGGAAAGAAAGGGAAAGAAAAGAAAAGGGGGGGGGGGGGGGGTTTAGGTTTAGGAAGGGAATGGGCCGTCCGGGTCGGATCCGAAATTTGTGGGCTGGGTCAATTTCTTTTGGACTGGTATTAAATGAATGGGCTAGATTTTATTTTAAGTGATAATGGGCTAGTCCGAAAATAATGTTGTTGATTGGGCTTTGACTTGGGTTGGGATGAATTAACAATGGGCTGGTAAATTAAAAATGTGGACTGATTTTGTGAATTGATCCGAAAATAGTATGAGTTGGTTGGGCTACTACATTTTAAATAAAAGACCTATTTAAAAACTTGTGTTAAAATATTACTCGATATAAGACATGCAATAATTAATGCTCAGATAAAAAATGGCGTTGTAATAGCCGTGCAATAATATTTCGAAAATCCCCAGTAAAATAAATACTATTATTTAATTATGCAAAGATAAATGCGATGCGTGTGCGTAAGCTGGTAAAATGTGTTGAAATGATAAAGATGTGAATAATAATAATAATAGTAATAATAATAATAATAATAATAATAATAATAATAATAATGGCTAGTAATTGTATAGAATAATGAAATGCCGATATTGGTAAGAGGCTAATAATTATAGTAAAAAATAAATATATATATTTTAATTTTTCTAAAAATATTAAAAGCGTAAATAGGTATTTTGGAGGAGAGGCGGGACAAAATTGGGTGTCAACAACTTGTCCCTCTTTGCCCGGTAATGATGAAAAGAGTTGTCGGGCAAAGACGTTGACTCAATAGCCTATTTTGTCCCGGCTAAAGGAAACTTGAGAAGTATATGACCGAACTCCGGTCTCTGAGTTGCCTACATATCTCGGGCTGCACGAGAATCAGGTCGAGTGTAGTTCTGGAACAATTACGACACCTGAACCCGATTAGCGCGAATCTTGCAAAATATTGTCCCAGTGTTGAATTATGATAACACTGGGTATTATGATAGAGACTTGAGAATTCAATTGCTGGAATGCAAAAGAATACTTGTGATTAGAGACGAGTGTTCGAGGTAGATCCTTGACCCGTGTCGGAAAGTCTTATTATCCTTCCCGACAAATTGCCCCAGTTCGCTGCCGAAGAAATAGTTCCACGAGTTGATGTGTGATGCCAACTTCGATATTGTCAAAAAGCCAACAGCTAAAAACAATTGTTAGCAATAAAGAAATATATGTGTAAATAAGACGAGGTTGGAGAAGTTACACTTGCAACCCCTGTTTTGAAAGTTGAATCCACATTCGGAGGTGGGTGCCTGAACTGAAATATAAAATACCCGCATTCGGAGGTGGGTGCCTGCATTCGGAGGTGGGTGCCTGAACTGATATATAAAATACCCGCATTCGGAGGTGGGCGCCTGAACTGAAATATAGAATACCCACATTCGGAGGTGGGCGCCTGAACTGAAATATAAAATACCCGCATTCGGAGGTGGGTGCCTGAACTGAAATATAAAATACCCGCATTCGGAGGTGGGTGCCTGAACTGAAATATAAAATACCCGCATTCGGAGGTGGGTACCTGAACTGAAATATAAAATACCCGCATTCGGAGGTGGGCGCCTGAACTGAAATATAAAATACCCGCATTCGGAGGTGGGCGCCTGAACTGAAATATAAGATACCCGCACTATAAGATACCCGCATTCGGAGGTGAGCGCCTGAACTGAAATATAAAATACCCGCATTCGGAGGTGGGCGCCTGAACTGAAATATAAAATACCCGCATTCGGAGGTGGGTGCCTGAACTGAAATATAAAATACCCGCATTCGGAGGTGGGTGCCTGAACTGAAATATAAAATACCCGCATTCGGAGGTGGGTGCCTGAACTGAAATATAAAATACCCGCATTCGGAGGTGGGTGCCTGAACTGAAATATAAAATACCCGCATTCGGAGGTGGGTGCCTGAACTGAAATATAAAATACCCGCATTCGGAGGTGGGCGCCTGAACTGAAATATAAAATACCCGCATTCGGAGGTGGGCGCCTGAACTGAAATATAAGATACCCGCATTCGGAAGTGAGCGCCTGAACTGAAATATAAGATACCCGCATTCGGAGGTGGGCGCCTGAACTGAAATATAAAATACCCGCATTCGGAGGTGGGCGCCTGAACTGAAATATAAAATACCCGCATTCGGAGGTGGGTGCCTGAACTGAAATATAAAATACCCGCATTCGGAGGTGGGTGCCTGAACTGAAATATAAGATACCCGCATTCGGAGGTGGGCGCCTGAACTGAAATATAAGATACCCGCATTCGGAGGTGGGCGCCTGAACTGAAATATAAGATACCCGCATTCGGAGGTGGGTGCCTGAACTGAAATATAAGATACCCGCATTCGGAGGTGGGTGCCTGAACTGAAATATAAAATACCCGCATTCGGAGGTGGGCGCCTGAACTGAAATATAAAATACCCGCATTCGGAGGTGGGCGCCTGAACTGAAATATAAAATACCCGCATTCGGAGGTGGGCGCCTGAACTGAAATATAAGATACCCGCATTCGGAGGTGGGTGCCTGAACTAAAATATAAAATACCCGCATTCGGAGGTGGGCGCCTGAACTGAAATATAAATCCACGTCCACTTCCACGGTACAAAAATGTAAATCCACATCCGCTTCCACAGTGCAGAAAATAAATCCACGTCCACTTCCACAGTTCAAAAATATAAATCCACGTCCGCATTTCACGGTACAAAAATGTAAATCCACATCCACTTTCACAGTGCAGAAAAATAAATCCACGTCCACTTCCACAGTGCAAAAAATATAAATCCACGTCCGCATTTCACGGTACAAAAATGTAAATTCACATCCACTTCCACAGTGCAAGAAAATAAATCCACCTCCACTTTCACAAACTTTAAAAATAAATCCACTTCTACGTCCACAATGTTCATATGAATCCCCATCCCCTTCCACAATTTTTTTTTTATAATGTACAAATATAAATCTACTTCCACGTCCGTATTATACGGTACCAAAAATAAATCCACTTCCACTTTCGAAAAATAAATCCACATCCACTTTCCACGATGCAAGAAAAAAATAAATCCACCTCCACTTTGAAAATAAATCCACTTCCACGTCCACAATGTTCATATGAATCCACATTTATGTCCACATCCTAGTCCACGTCTCGTTGTGACGGAAGTTAAATCTATAATTATCCCCACAATTTAATATACGACGCAAAATTTCGATCTTGTTACCTTATTAAAATACCACATTCTAAAAGAACTTTGTTAGCGACTTGAAATAAATAAATATGTATAAAGTGATAGCAAAATTGAGGAATTCAAACCAATAACAGATGACCAATGTCAGTATCCACTTTGGAGAAGGTTAAATCCACGATTATATGTACTTGATCCATCGAGAAATGCCACGAGCTAAAACAACTGTTAGTGATAAGAATATGTAAATAGCTGGGTTTGAAAGAGTTATGCTCACAGCCCTTGGTTGAGAAGATGAACTTGTGTCCACTGTTGCAATCGAAATTTCGTGACG
This sequence comes from Lycium barbarum, assembly GCF_019175385.1. Classification (NCBI taxonomy): domain Eukaryota; kingdom Viridiplantae; phylum Streptophyta; class Magnoliopsida; order Solanales; family Solanaceae; genus Lycium; species Lycium barbarum. The sequence goes on from NC_083347.1 coordinate 23,869,833, forward strand.
AGTGGCATGACGACCACCGTTTAGCGCGAGCTACCTTTGCATCAATGTTGAAGAATATTTGTCTTTTGAAGAAGGCCAACTCTTTGATCGTGTCCATAATTAAAATTCTAAGAGGAGCCAAATACGAACCACATTGATATTGATTAAACCTGTCTCATCAAAGAAAAATTGTGATTTTAAAAGAAAATTGATTGACTTGTGCATGTCGGGGAACTTGGCCCTTGAATTGATTTTTGACTCGGTCGCGTCCCTCGTTCTTCAATTTTCATCACATGTTTTGCTTTGCCGGGGAGTTTCAGTTATACAAAGTGTATTTTGAAAAAATAAAAGTAATGAGTTTTGGGTGACTTCGAAAGGAAATACTTAGTGACTCTAATAGATAAAATGATTGTGGAGACTCGATTTTGACTTTATCCACATTTCCAGAAATATATTGGTGGACTTTTTATTTAACATCGTTAAACGTTTAAGACCATTTTTATGCTACTTCTAAAAATTTGTCCCAGTTTCAATCCTGGAGATGCTTGATTCTGGACGGTAAGAACTTATAATGAAAGTTTTTTTTTTTTTTTTAAAAGTGATTTGACCGACTACAAAATTTTGTCCCAGTTTCAAGTCCTGGAGGTACTTGATTCTAAACAATCGAAAGTGAGAAAGTTGTAACGAAAATTTTTGAAAGCGATTTGACCGATTTCAAAAATTTGTCCCAGTTTCAAGATACTAAGACACATGAATTTAAACGGTAAGAAAAAAAAATCCTTATGTATTTTATAGGAACCAAAATGTTTGGACAAACCGAAGATATTAAAATTTTAAAATAGAAGGGCCGAACCCGCCTCGGGTTGCCTACGTATCCCAAAGGAATCAGGCCAGACGTAGTTCGTGATAAAAATAAAGACTTTTGAGTTTTTTTTTTTTTTTTTTTTTGATAAAAAGGGGGGCCGAGCCCTATATGGGTTGCCTACGTATCCAAAAGGAAATCAGGCCACACGTAGTTCCACCCATACAACAAAAACACTGAAATATTTTGAAAAAGTGGCCGAACCCGATGTGGGTTGCCTACGTATCCAACAGGAAGTCAGGCCAAACGTAGTTCCAACCATAAACAAAGATACTGAAATGATTTTAAAAGAGTGGCCGAACCCGATGTGGGCTGCCTACGTATCCAACAGGAAGTCAGGCCAAACGTAGTTCGTTATAAAAATAAAGACTTTTGAGTTTGTGTTTTTTTTTTTGATAAAAAGGGGGGCCGAGCCCTATGTGGGTTGCCTACGTATCCAAAAGGAAATCAGGCCACACGTAGTTCCACCCATACAACAAAAATACTGAAATATTTTGAAAAAGTGGCCGAACCCGATGTGGGTTGCCTACGTATCCAACAGGAAGTCAGGCCAAATGTAGTTCCAACCATAAACAAAGATACTGAAATGATTTTAAAAGAGTGGTCGAACCCGATGTGGGCTGCCTACGTATCCAACAGGAAGTCAGGCCAAACGTAGTTCGTTACAAAACAAAAATGACAAACTCTGAATTCAAAAAAGGCCGTAACAAAACATAGAGGCAACATGACAAAAGGAACTAAATGTTCTAGTTGATGCCTCCGGCCTATTACAAAGGAAATTTAAACTTAAATTACTGAAACTCCCGGCGGGCTGGGGCTAAGATAGAAGTCCAATTCTGCAACTCAGGTCCTGGCTCAACAGCCTATAAAGTCAATATTTCAGCAAAGTCTTTGATTATCACAGCATGATCATCTTCATCTTCCACGAACAGGTTCTTGATTCCCTCCACGATATCATCATAGGCAACCTCAACAATTAGATCTGAAGGTTTTGAGAAAGTTTGATCAATGGTAGGAATAGGTTTTGGCAATGGAACCTCTTTCTTTTTATTCTTTCGTGCTTTCTTCACTTCTTCCTCAGTTGGCTCATATCCCAAACCGAATGTAAACTGTTGCGTAGGGAGAACGACTGGCTCAACCCGCCCATTTAATGTCTTCCCTAGCCCAAATCCAGGTTGGTACCCATTTCTCAGCATTTCTTTTGCAACCATAATCGCGGCGCATGACCTTTTAAACTCTTGAGTTTGACAGACTTCACCCACTTTAGTGACATTCACAACCTCCCAAGCGTGGTAAGCTGCTCCGTCGAACCCTCCTTCTGCCTCAATGAATGGGATGGATTGCTCTCGATAGAAAGACGTATCCCCTTTTCCATGTATACATATTTGTTGCTGATCCCACTCGAATTTGACAGTTTGGTGCAAAGTAGATGGTACAGCCCCAGCCAGATGTATCCACGGTCTTCCTAACAGCATGTTGTATGTCGTGGAAATATCTAGTACTTGAAAATCCATAATGAATTCAACAGGATCAATCAACACTTTCAACTCTATTTCTCCAATAGGGCGCCTTTGAGCCCCATCAAATGCTCGAATATTCACATCACTTGTCTTGAGCTCACTAACATTATATCCGATCTTCTTCAGACTTGTTAATGGACAGATGTTAAGTCCAGAACCCCCATCAATCAACACTTTAGCCACAAACATGTTACGACACTTGACAGTTATATAGAGCGCTTTGTTATGCATGCATCCTTCTGGCGGCAGTTCTTCATTATCGATACTGATTCGATGACTGTCAAGCACGCGCTCGATCATCCCAGCTAACGCCTCACTAGTTGTTTCACTTGGAACATATGCTTCATTCAAAATCTTCAAGAGTGCATTTCTGTGCACATCCGAACTCAAAAGCAAAGAGAGAACAGGAATTTGGGCATTGGTCTTTTTCAACTGATCCACAACTGAGTACTCACTGCCTTGATCTTCCTCAAAAATTCTTCTGCTTCGAATTCTGTCACGACCCTTTTGGGAGGTACATTGGTTTCCTTAGCTTGCCCCAATCTAGCTAGCTCTTCTGGGGAATAGCATCTTCCAGACCTTGTCATTCCTGATGTCTTAACCTTGTTAGTGATCGCGTCCTTTCCTCGACATTCCATCACAGTTTGTTGATAATTCCATGGTACGGCTTTTGTATCGAGCACTGGTAACTGATTTGGTGCTTGAACTACTTCCACAGGCGTTGATGAAGCTCCTAATATCTCGATAGGTACAAAACCCCTTATCACTATAGCCGGAGAAGCAACGGCTACAAGACCTTGATCTTCCACGCTATCCACAGGCACTGTGAATTTGGCTGGATCGTCATCATTTTCATCTATTCCAATCATATTTATCGTGGCCCCATCATGGGTCGGGAGTGGATTGTTAACCACATTTGGTGCCGGTTGTTTGACCATGATCTGTTTGGCTTCAATAAGATCTTCAACCTTATGTTTCAATGCGTAACAACTATCAGTGGAATGACCTTTTACCCCGAATGATATGCACATGTTTTGGTGGGATCAAAACCTCTAGGTAGTGGATCCGGAATTCTACCTTCCACAGGATATACTAAGCCTGAAGCTTGCAGTCTTTCAAAAACAAAGCTCAGTGGCTCTCCCAATGGTGTGAAATTGCGAAACGGTTTATTTGGGCGAGGTGCGGGTGCAATGTTTGGTTGCTGAGGTTGTGATGGTGGAGCTGGATATGTTGGTGGTCGTGGAGCTCGGTGTGCTGGTTGTGTGTGGTAAACAGGGTAGGATATTTGTGGTGATTGAGGTTGGTAAGATGACAAAGCTTGGTCGTATAGATGTGGAGAATATTGGAAATATTGTGAGTGGTGAGCGTTAGAATGATATCGCGGGGGTCGTTGATGGTGGTATGATGTGTTTCCCAAAGTCATTACCGATGCTGCTTCTTTCTCTTTTTTCTTTCCGTTTCCGAGAGTACCAGTTTGTATGGCCCTACTAGTAGACTGTAAAGCCGCAAGACTTGTTATTCTCCCTGTCTTAATGCCATCTTCGATCATGTCCCCGGCTTTGATCACCTCTGCAAAAGTCTTTCCACCCATTGTCACCAAACGTTCATAGTATTCCGGCTCTAGCGCTTGAATGAAGAAAGTAACCATTTCTGTCTCCTCCATGGGTGGGTGTACTCTAGATGCTTCTTCCCTCCACCGTATAGCATATTCTCGAAATGATTCGGTGAACTTCTTCTTCAACTTTGTAATTGAGATTCTGTCAGGAGCGATCTCAACATGAAACTTGTAGTGATCCACAAAAGCATTTGCCAAATCATCCCAAGTACGCCATTTGGTTGTATCTTGCTTAGAATACCACTCCAAGGCTTTTCCACTCAAACTCTGATTGAATAGTTTGACTCTTATCCCTTCATTCTTTCCTACGCCAATCAACTTTTCACAATAGACTTTCAAATGAAAGAAAGGGTTTCCCGACCCATCAAACTTCTCAAATTTCGGAATCTTGTAACCTGGTGGCAATTCTACCTCAGGGAATGCACATAATTCTTCATATCTCACGCTTTGATTACTACCCAGTCCACGCAAACTTCTCATGGCATCTTCCAAACTTTTGAGCTTTCTGTTTATCATTTCGTCATTAACTGACCGTGCCTCGTTCTCGACTTCGACATAATGATCAACATCTGTGCGACATTGTCCTTGGATTTGTGTCATGGGTGGAGCTGTGGTGTAAGTATATATGGGTGGAACTTGATGCGTATTGGTAACATCATGTGTCGGCGGTATGAACTGAGCTTTTGAAGAGGTGGCTGTAAATAAAAGGGGAGCATTTTGAGTGAGGGGTTCGGAACGAACCGACTGGGAGGTGGTAAAATAATTTGCTTGGTTAAATTCGTCCAAATTTGTGAATGGAGGTGGCATAGGCAAAGTCTGACGAACCCCATGAGATGGAGTCATATGTGGTGGCGTTTGAGAAAATGACCGGTTGTGAAGTACCATGTGACTTAATTCAGCAACTCGTCGCTCCAGACGAGCAATGATCTCCAAATGTGTTTCTGGTTCATTAGAAGATGTGGGATCACTCGTGATCGGTAAACTAAGAGATGGCTCAGATGAAGTGGTTGCATTGATCAAACTTTGCTCCATTTTAGAACGAGTCTTTTTAGTTAACCAGATGATTAGTGATGAGTCAGAGTCTGATTTTTTGGCTCTAGACCGTGTGAAATATGGATGCTCCGCCAGTTCCCCTTTAGCACAAGTCAACCTTTTTATTTTGAAAAAATAAATTTTAAAAAGAAAAAAGATAAAACAAGAAAAAAGAAAAAAGAAAATGAGTCAGTATACGGTAAGGACATATTATTGCATATAAACACATTATTGCACATAATACATCGCGTTCTATAATGCAAGGGACCTCTTTATGCCAGAGGTAGGCCTAACGAACATTTGAAGGACAAACATGTTTTTTGATGTGTCATTCCATAACTCTTTCTAAAACTAGTTTACAAGAGTAATAAAAATTTATTACATGCCAGTCAATAATACAATTCAAAGTTAATCTAAGATATCTAATACTTCAACTCCACTAATTTCCTTTGGCTGTCTTCAAACCTCCGGCATTAATTTTGGATGCTCCACCACAACCTGCAACAAAGGTCAGTTTCCTTGAAATATTTATCTATAGAGTACTAGGTCCACATATTCCACATATTTGTCCTTCAAATAATGCACATAGATAGTGAATAGTGTCACTTAGAGTCATAGACTCATTTGGACATTTGGTAAGGTTGACTAATGGACTTAATACACCAAGGGTATTAAGCCTCCTAGGTTTAAAATGATGCATGTCCTTACAAGGTTTTGGTTTTCGCTCTACCTAGGTAGACTAAGAATGGTTTTCCTATGACACAAGGCTCCCCCAAGCGGACAACTTGGAAGTGGAAAGTCCGTGGCCGTCGACTGCACCGCCGATCGACTAAATCCACAAGACCAATCCAACTAAAAGGGGTAATTTAGTAGTGCACGGGCGCAAACTGCGAAGCCGCTTTAAGTGTGTGAATATGTGTGAGTTTTCCAGGAGTGGAAGAAATATGAGCGGAATGCCAATTTAAGGAAAACAATAACATACATATTACATAGAAATGCATATAAAGAATAAAACAATAATAAACATTTAAAAGCATATAAAGCAAAAATACAGGAAAAATAAAGCAAAACAAACAAAACATCCAACAAATTATTTATTAACCTAAGCTGTTATGGTTAAGAACCTAAAGTCCCCAGCGGAGTCGCCAAGCTGTCACACCCCATTTTAACCGGGTCGATTTAGGGTAGTATGACGTATTGGTGATTCCTATTTATTTATTTGAGGAGTCGCCACCTAATTAATTTAACGGTGAATTAGGACACCTAAATGTTAATTAAGGTAAAGCTAAAACTAAACCTCCGTTAATAGTCTGCTTAACCAATGTGATTCTAGGTAAGGGTTCTATATTATCCTAAAGGGAAGGTGTTAGGCATCCTTTAGAATCCGTTAACTACGGTTATCCGACCAAACTTAGGTTAATTAATTGAGAGTAAATATAATGTTTAAATTCGTAAATGTTGCTAAAATTTTAAAAGGAAAATAATATTAGTGAAAATAAGATTTACAGAAAATATAATATAAAAGAAAACTTAAAATGCCATTTTTTTTAAAATAGGACTTATAAAGGTTGTTAAGGCTTCCAATGAAAGTATGACAATGCTATTTAAAATATAATAACTTTTTAAGAGAAGATTTAGCAGATGTGAACTTTAGATAGAAATTATATTATGTAAAAAAAGAAGCCTCGACTTGTTTTTAATATGATGAAAAGGGGGCATGAGTTTTCTCTTTTTATTAACCTATTTACCTATATTCGGCTAGGAATATGTATAATTGAATTAATCATAAAAATAATATTTATAAAATATACTTGAGTTTATATTTGCGTATTAGTGACGCTTTAGAAAATGTATATGATAGTAAGAATAAAATATGATTCCATTAACTCAAAATACATCGTTATGCTATTTGCAAATTAATAAGTAAAATAAATATTAGATGCTATAAATAGTTTTGACATAAAAGAAAAATGAAGCTTATGGAATTAACTGGTCTTTCTTAAGTTAACTACCCTTTCACTAAAAACTAAGTCTCATATTAATCTAGTAAGGTTCATTTGGCTAAGGAAACAAACAAGTAAAGTGTTAGTTGCGCAAATACAAATCAAATACATGAAATGAAATAAAGGAGCAAATGATATTAAAATGGGCTCAGCCCATTTTAGGACTGGTGAGAAACTGTTCACGCTATTGGGCCTTAGCCCAGAATTTCCGTTTCTTTTGTTTTGCTGCGGACTGGCTGGTCGCGGAAAAGATTTCGTTAGGCTTTTAGCCCAACACCGGATGTGGAAGAAGAACGAGCCTCCTCGGACTCGTATATGATGGTCATGCATAAAAACGAAAGAGAACGATTAGTATATGACCAATAGATAAGATTAAACATGCATAATATAAGTTCAAAACAGACCAGTGAACTAGGTACATACTGTGTATATTTAATGTACACCTCATATATACACATTCGTAAAGCTTTTGCCCCCGTCTTCCCGATGTTGCACAAGTTCGGAGGGATTTCACGAATCCCATGCATGGCTAACACCGGGGAGGGTTCAAGCTTAACCCATAATGACCCTTCTAACCTCCCCATTAACGTTCTGACCACAATATACTCATAATATACACTCGTATACATATTTCATATATAGGAATATCCACTGAACATGAATTCAGAAATAAGCATAATTAAAATTGAAATGAAACTGCACTGTACGTGGAATCTGCCAACACAAATGCCATTCCACGAGATACACATAATATAGATCAAGTATATTCACCATACTCAACCATTTGAAGAATTTAAATAGAGCAGTTTACATATATGGCACAGGCAGAGTGTAAAAGATATGCACTAGTAACACACAGCGCATATTGAACCCAAACATGACGGATTTGTGGTATACGAAACACCCACTGAATTCAGGAGGGGTATTTATAATATTCCGACACATTCTAGTCCACATTTTTTCATATTATCAAGACAAACACTAATGACTACATCAAATATCACCCCTGCCAATCAGCTCATGATTCATTTCTACGTTCAGCAATTCTAAATTCAGTCAACGTAATGCACTATTTGAACACAAGATTTAATATATCGTGGAATGACAAAGAAAACAGCAGCCAAGGTGAAAGAGAACAGATGAGTTTCAGCATAAACGCAGAATTCTAACAGGTGCTGAACCATTACTTCTTAACATAAAGTAATTTATAGTCATATAGGTAGAAAAACAGTTCAATACGTGGTTCAGGGTTAAAATCCTTTTCCAGAATTAGTCTACATTGGTTCAATATCAACATTCTATACCAGATATGGGCATTTTCAGTTCCAAGCTCAACCATCAGCATTTATGTTGCTCTGAAATGGGAACTAGTGACTCTAGACTATCATTTATATATCACAAACCCCAGAAAGGAAATCAGATAGGAATAGGGAGAGGACAAGCATGAAAAAAGAAAAAAATGCTAAATGAAGTTATGTTTTCATATTGAGCTAGAGGGCAAAATATTCAGAGTATACCTGGTATACCTGAAAGGTATACACTGATATGCGACCTTGGTATATACTTGGGTGTATACTAAGGTTCATATACTACGTATACTTCGAGGCATATCATACTACAAACAGAAAATCAGATAGGGAATACGCGAAGATAAGTCAACATGAGTATTTGGGGGCATAAGTGTAGCCAAACAGATTTCAAAAAAAAGACATACATGCTTATCCACACACACATATTGCTTTGGGCAGACCATATCAATCTCATTTACTCTAATCTCATCAAAATTTGATTTTTTAACTAAGTCATGTCTTTAACTAATCATCCAAAGTGAACACACTTCCTCAAATATAAGACTTCAAAAGAGGAGTTAGCTTTTAAAATATGAAATTCAATCAAGCATAGAAATGCCCTTTTTCTGCAGCTTTCCACATGCTTAAAAGAAATTGTTCCTCCATTAGTTCCCAAAAGAGATTTTAAGGCTTCTGCCAAAGGGCGTATTCAGACAACAAATAAAACCAACTAAGTCAAGCACTTAAGATCAATCATAGTTGAACTAAACCTTTTACACATTAAACCAAGCCTGACTTCTCCTAGCATACAACATTATGCCTATAAAGGCTCCACATCCAGATTTAAATGGGCTAAGAGAGAAGACACCCGAGCTCGTTATATATATATATATATATATATATATATATATATATATATATATATATATATATATATATATATATATATATATATATATATATATATATATATATATATATGAATACACAACAGTTCCATCAACTTGATTCAGAACCAGATTCTATTACTAAAGAGACATTATCATATAGTAAAGAAGATATTTTCATCAAAGAAATCTTAGGGGAACTACTATTAATGTCAAACAGAGGAGCAGCATAGCGAAGCTCCTGATGACATGAATAACTCAAGGTGGCCAGGATGATCAGGAGGTTGGTTACTAAATGATGTGCAACTGCAGGACCAGTGCAGTTTAGATTATAGCTTAGTTTGCAGAGTGTTACTGGGGCACGACACTGCTGTCTACAGCAGTCAGGAACCACAGCTGGTTGCTGTAGAAGTAAGAAGTTCGAAAGCTACTTTTGAGTATGTTTCAAAATACTTCTTTAGATTGTTTAAATCTGAAACAACATCTAACCTCCTCAAGACCATATAAACCAGCCCAAGAACTGAAACTGATGTATGTTAATAACTCCAAACAACACATCAATTTTACCTTATGCTAATTTTAAACCAGATTTATTCATCTTATCCACAAACTATCATTCTTATCATAGTACGAACTGGATATGCTTTCTCTCTGTTACAATTTCAGCCCTCCATATTACTATGTCATTACTAAATTACATTAAACAATCTTGTGTTATAATCAGAAGCAAACAGAAATTCATCACAGACTTAACCATTAGTCATGCCTGACCTAACAACAAACATTCAAACAAGCTCAAAATATCCTACTAACTAATTGTCCAGGTTTATACAACGATATGCAACTTAAACCAATCTAGCACGATTAACTCATGCATTTGAATTTACTGAAGCCAATCTATCACACATAATATATGTAATTACACAAGCAGAGCTAAACTCGATGCTTCAAATATCACACAAAAACTAATTAGGTCCGGATTAACATCAACATACAGGCGGGCTTATCAGGCTAATCCAACTAATCAGCATATTTAAAACCTAACAAAGATTAAGAAAGCATAGATTAAGCATAAAATAAAAGAAAAAAAGGGAAATTACCTTCTTCAGGTGCAGCGAAGTGAGGCTTCGGATTCTTCGATCTACCTAAAAAAAAAACACCACGAATCCCGAATTCGTATACACTCGAACTAAACAAATACCAAGGGCAAAAACAACAGAAAAAATGGTTTAATTTTTGACTCGATATCCAGAAATATTGCAACTATTGAGGATTAATATATTTTAGGGAATTTTGGGGTTCAAGATCTTGTTTTTTTTTCTTTTTTTATTTCGAGTTTTTGATCTGATTTAAGTAAGGGATCCTGGATTTCCAAATCTCGTTTTTGCAAGGCAATTTTTGGGGGGTTCTCAAACCTCCTCCTTTTAGGGGATTTTTGCCGCTCCAAACAACAACAAAAAAAACTACAAAATAGGGGGGTTTTGGGGTTCAGGAACTGTGATTCTTCGGTCATTTCCTGCGATTCTCACCCCCTATATAGAGTAAGGAAAAAGAGGAGCGGAGGGAGCGTAGGTGATGATGAAAGAGGGAAGCAGGGGCGGCGGTGAGTGGAGAGTGGAGAGTGGGGTAGCGGGAGGAGCGGGGTGGTGAGGACGAAGAAGATGATGATGAAGAAGAGGTGCGGGTGGTGGTGGGGAAAAGGGAAGAGGAGCGGCGGTGGTGGGGTTAGGTGCGGCGTGGTGGGGTGACGATGAAAAGGAAGCGGCGGTGGTGGGGAGAAGAGAAAGGAAGGAGCGGCGCTGAAGGGAAAGAAAGGGAAAGAAAAGAAAAGGGGGGGGGGTTTAGGTTTAGGAAGGGAATGGGCCGTCCGGGTCGGATCCGAAATTTGTGGGCTGGGTCAATTTCTTTTGGACTGGTATTAAATGAATGGGCTAGATTTTATTTTAAGTGATAATGGGCTAGTCCGAAAATAATGTTGTTGATTGGGCTTTGACTTGGGTTGGGATGAATTAACAATGGGCTGGTAAATTAAAAATGTGGACTGATTTTGTGAATTGATCCGAAAATAGTATGAGTTGGTTGGGCTACTACATTTTAAATAAAAGACCTATTTAAATAACTTGTGTTAAAATATTACTCGATATAAGACATGCAATCATTAATGCTCAGATAAAAAATGGCGTTGTAATAGCCGTGCAATAATATTTCGAAAATCCCCAGTAAAATAAATACTATTATTTAATTATGCAAAGATAAATGCGATGCGTGTGCGTAAGCTGGTAAAATGTGCTGAAATGATAAAGATGTGAATAATAATAATAATAGTAATAATAATAATAATAATAATAATAATAATAATAATAATAATAATAATAATAATAATAATGGCTAGTAATTGTATAGAATAATGAAATGCCGATATTGGTAAGAGGCTAATAATTATAGTAAAAAATAAATATATATATTTTAATTTTTCTAAAAATATTAAAAGCGTAAATAGGTATTTTGGAGGAGAGGCGGGACAAAATTGGGTGTCAACAAGGGCTCTCAGATTTCAGGCCAATTTGCCTATTTTTTTCTGGGGTGAATGTGTTCTTGCTGCATCTCATCTCATAAATCGTACCCCCACACCCAAATTGGAAAAGAAAACACCTTTTGAAATTTTATTCAATAAACCTCCTTCTTTTGATGCTATTCGTACTTTTGGGTGTTTGTGCTTTGCTCATAATCAAAAAACTCAGGGGGACAAATTTGCTAGTCGGAGCAGAAAGTGTTTGTTTGTGGGATATCCATTTGGTAAGAAGGGGTGGCGGTTGTTTGATCTTGATACGAAGGAATTTTTTGTCTCTCGTGATGTAAAGTTTGTGGAGAATGTGTTTCCTTTTGCTTGTCCGGAAGATGTTAATATTTCGTCTAGTTTTTTTGATGAGGGTACTGAAATTGATCGTGATTTTATGGTGTACGGGGATGAATTAGGGGGCAAAGTTGATAGTTCGGAGGCTGCCGAGCAGTAGCCGCAAACCATTGCCCAACAAGCGCCTGCTGGCAGCCAGGCCGAGCTGCAGCCAGCGGCCACTGTCCAGCCCGCTGGGAACCCAGCGCCAGCTGGCAGCGAGGCTGAGCGGCTGCCAACAGCCACTGCACAGCCCGCTGGGAACCCAGCGCCCGCTGGCAGCGAGGGGGGGGGGGCAGCAACACCATACCCCAGTCACGAATATGGAAGGTGGCTTGGGGCGTGGTTTTCGGGAGAAATTTCCCTCTGTTGTGCTTCGTAATTATGTGATACACTCAGTTTTTGCTAATAGTCCGTCCCCTACAACTCCTGTTACCAATCAAATCTCAAGTACTCCCTATCCTTTGGCACACTATATTAATTGTGACAATTTTTCTGTAAATTATCGTAAGTTTCTTGCAGCTATTATTTTGGGTAAGGATCCTAAGACCTTCAAAGAAGCCATGAAACACGAAGGTTGGAGACATTTAATGAAAGAAGAGATACGTGCATTGGAAGACAATGGTACATGGACTTTGGAACATCTTCCTCCGGGTAAGAAAGCACTTGTAATCAGTGGGTGTACAAGACCAAGTTTTTGTCAAATGGAGATGTGGAACGGCTCAAATCGCGCTTGGTTGTGTTGGGAAATCATCAACAAGCGGGGATTGACTACAATGAAACTTTTGCTCCGGTCGCCAAGATGACTACTGTTCGAGCCTTCCTAGCCATTGCAGCATCCAAAAATTGGGAACTTCACCAAATGGATGTTCATAATGCCTTTTTATATGGTGACCTTGATGAGGAGGTGTATATGAAGCTCCCTCCCGGGTTTGAAAGTCCAGATCCTACGTTGGTGTGTCGTTTGCGCAAATCGCTGTATGGGTTGAAACAGGCCCCTAGATGTCGGTTTGCAAAATTGGTAACTGCTTTGAAAGGGTACGGTTTCCTTCAATCTTATTCTGATTATTCTCTTTTTACATTTACTAGAGGGAATATTCAGATTAATATCTTGGTTTGTGTTGATGATCTTATTATTTCTAGGAATGATTCCGCTGCACTTGCAACTTTCAAAGCCTATTTGAGTGATTGTTTCAAAATGAAAGACCTTGGGTCTCTCAAATATTTTTTGGGTATTGAAGTATCTCGTAGTTCATCAGGGTTGTTTTTGTGTCAACGCAAGTATACTCTTGATATTATCTCTGAAGCAGGATTGTTAGGTGCAAAGCCAAGTGGGTTCTCTATTGAGCAAAATCATAAACTTGGCCTTGCAAATGGAGATTTGTTGTCGGATCCGGAGGTCTACCGTAGATTAGTCGGGCGTTTGATTTATTTGGGGGTCACTCGACCGGACTTGGCATATTCTGTTCATATTTTGTCTCAATTCATGCAAGAACCCCGGATTGAACATTGGGAAGCGGCCTTACGAGTGGTCCGTTATTTGAAAGGCACACCAGGACAGGGTATTTTGTTACGTGCCGACAGTGAGTTGACTTTGCAGGGATGGTGTGATTATGATTGGGCGGCTTGTCCGCTTACTCGTCGTTCGTTGACAGGTTGGCTAGTATTTCTAGGTCAATCTCCCATCTCTTGGAAGACAAAGAAGCAGCACACAGTTTCTAGATCTTCTGCAGAGACTGAATATAGGTCCATGGCTGCGGTCACTTGTGAGTTGAAGTGGCTGAGAGGTCTGTTGTTGAGTTTAGTATACAACATCCCAAGGTGATCAAATTGTTTTGTGATAGTCAGTCCGCTTTGCACATCGCAAAAAATCCGGTTTTCCATGAACGAACAAAGCACATTGAGGTAGATTGTCACTTTGTTCGTGATGCAATTAATGAAGGTTTGATTTCTCTGTCACACGTTTCAACATCTTCACAATTGGCAGACATTTTTACCAAAGCTCTCGGCAAAACTCAGTTTGACTTCTTGCTTTCCAAGTTGGGCATTTTTTATTCCCATGCTCCAACTTGAGGGGGGGGTATTGCGGTATAATATCTTTATATTATTTGATATTATTTGGTAGCATATTTGTAGGGAGATAATTACCATATATTAGTTAGTTTCCTTGTTTCACTAATAGTTTCCTTGTTTCACTAATTACCATATATTAGTTAGTTTCCTTGTTTCACTAGGATCTTAGTTTCCTTATTTCACTAGGGTTCAAGATTGTATCCTATATATATTCTCTCTTGGTGAATGAATGGAACAAGTCAAGATTGTATAGTTTCTACAGATCTCGTGTTTTTTTTCTTTTTTAAAACAGAAATATCCTAGGTAGGAATTAAGAAAACGAAAAGGAAAGAGTCTTATTAGGATGCAAGGTTACAAGCTTACCACAAAACTCATATACTTATTAATTAAGGAACTTATTTTGTATTTTAACTTAATGTGGGTGTTTTTCTTTTTTCTCTTTTTATTTCAAATGTCTTCCATCCACGGCATTTTTACTCTATTCAATCTTTTTAAACACTTATTTTAACAAAAAAAATATGAAGTGCACATTTTCGTTTTAAGTTTCTTTTTTCTTTCGAAAAGATGACCATGCTGAGCAATGTTTTCAAAAGGGTGTATTTCTTGGACTACTTCCTTTTTTATTTTTGTTGTTCGTTTGTGTACTTTTTTCCTTGATTATTTTGGAGGATATATATTTTTTAAAGGGTGCCAAGTCATTGAATAGCATGCGCCTAATACTGTATAATAGATGTTAGATCTTAAAAATATGATTGAATAATTTATGTTATTTGTCTGTCTGCGCACGCGTGTGCAACTAGTTTATATGCGAATACAATAATCCACGGTTCAAACATGAGATCAAAGACTCTTCGTATTAGCTCCCCACTACCATATATATACTACACAAAAAGATGTGGTGAGCGGGTGCTCCTTCCTTAATCAAATGTCTCGGGTTTAAACTTCATGTATGAAAAAATTATTAGTAGAGAGTGCTCCCCTTGAATGAGCCTACGTGGCGTGAATTCACATATAATCGAGCTTCAATGCTGGTACCACACATCGGATGAAAAAAAAAAACAAAAAAAAAAAAAACCCCACCACCATGGAAAGCCATTTACAATATATGGGACCCTTCTCAGTGAGTCAGTGTAGCATAACTCACATAAGATGAAGATTTTTGAAAAAAGTAGTTTGCCTTTTCTTTTTCTCAAGTTTCCTGGGTAAAGATGTAGTCTCATTCAAATTATATATTTGCGGGTTCGGCAAAATTTAGTGTTTCGATCCACTAAAAGAAACTGAAATTAGATACGAACTTTGTTGCTAATTCATCGAAAATTGCTCGTAAGTCGTAAATAATAGAATTTTTTGCTAATTCTTCGCTAAATACGGTTAGCGGCGAATTTTACTATTAGCTAGCTGTAGAA
This sequence comes from Lycium barbarum, assembly GCF_019175385.1. Lineage (NCBI taxonomy): Eukaryota > Viridiplantae > Streptophyta > Magnoliopsida > Solanales > Solanaceae > Lycium > Lycium barbarum. The sequence goes on from NC_083347.1 coordinate 23,885,392, forward strand.
TTATTTGTCACTAATTTCTGTTTTTAGTAGCGATCGAGTTGAACCATATGTGTGTAAAAGAAAACATGTGTATAGGGAGTTAGAAATACATTTCAATATTTATGCTCTCAATTCTTGAGCCGAGGGTCTTCCGGAAACAGCTTCCCTACCTAAGGTAGGGATAAGGTCTGCGTACACTCTACCCTCCCCAGACCCTACGTTGTGGGATTCACTAGGTATGTTGTTGTTGTTGTTGTATGTAGAGGCCGATTTACCGTTTAAATAATGGGTTCAACAAAATATAGTAGTTTTGACCCAGATCTTTTATTTGTGTTTAGAATCTACTTTAATATATATAAATAATCTATTCAGAACTTCGTTCAATAAAAAAGGTTGTGATCCATAATGCATAAACTGAATATTTTGAATCTGAATCCAAATTAAATTGGTATGGACTCACTTTTATATCCAAACGAGTATGCAACTGTCCCCATGATGCTTGACTTGCAGATATATAAACGCGACAATCAAGAAAATAAGATATTACATGGAACTAATTTGAAGATTTATTAGAACTTAAATTTATCATCGTGTATTCCACTTTTAATATGCAATACTAGCTTTCTTGTAATTCACATGAAGACTTTATCAAGTGATGTTCTAGGCATGTCGGGCCTTTCGGGGTTGAAACAGAAAATATAGTAATTCTGTTTGTCCTATAATTTTACTGCTAGAAATCTGGGGCACACTCGAAGAGGAAAAAGCAATAAAAATTGTCAAAATTGTGAGTTGTGACTTGTGACAGCTGATACTAGTAGTAAAGTTCAAGACTTTACTGTCAAAATTTGGATGGACATACTGATGAAGTCGAGATCACTAGTGCTTAACTCTTTCAAGTTAGTACAAAAATTAGGCCATTTCTTAAACGGAAAAGGCTAAAATGTGTCATCGAACAATCGGAAATGACTCATTTATGCCATTTGTCAATAGTTTGGCTCATTTATGCCAGCGTCGATATCAAAATGACTCATCCATGTCATTTTTCATTAACGCCCGTTTTACAATACGTGATATGACATTTGGCCTCCAATTAGAGATCCACGTTGTTTAATTAAACCAGCACAAATTTATGGGTCGGGTTTTAGTTTAATTTAGGATGTAATTTGTGCTGATTTAATTAAACGACGTGAACCTCTAATTGGAGGCTCCGTGTCATATCTGGTATTGTAAAATCGATGTTAATGAAAAATGGCATGGATGAGTCATTTTGGTAATGACGATGACATAAATGAGCCGAACGATTGACATAAATGAGTTATTTCCTATAGTTCGATGGCATACTTGAGCCGTTTCCGTTTCTTAAATCTGGCTTTTTTCACCTGTACGAAAAATTAAAGATTTACAGATCTTCACTTTTCTTTTTGGCTTTCATTGTTTATCATTTTGTATTGTAATATCGTCGCAGAGTATATATGTTATAAACTCTAGGATAGTTACGTGATATTTGATCTTGTTTAGCTCTTAGTTTTTGCAAAGCATATAAAGGGTCGACATGTTTTACCTCATCAGAATTAGTAAATTAAGATTTGCCCCCTTAGTTGTACTAATTTCTTTTTAAGTTATTAATAAACCTTAAATCCTAAGCCCCACACAAGAAGAAGAAAAAAGATGTTTTCTCTGTCTCAATTTATGTCTTTTACTATCTTTTTTGTCTGTTTAAAAGAAATCACTTTTTATATTTACTAACACTTCAACTCAAACATATAATAACATGTTTAAGATCACAAAAAAAAAACACTTACTTTCATAAATTTCGTGTCCATTCAAACTAACACACGTATAAAAAGAACGAAAGAAGCACTAACAAATTAAAGGAGATAGTAGATTAATAGTAGTAGTGATATTAGTGCTAGACAATACAAACAAGAATTTTGTGAAAATCAAAGAAACGAATCACAAGAGGAAAGTCTTCATAAATAGAAACATCAATTGACTTTGTGAGTCATTTTGCAATCAAAGTAAGCGACAGACAATGTTGTCTTTTTCAGGTTTTTGACACTTCAATTCTTACGACCATTCCTGTTAGCTTATGCATACCCTGTTATCTTTGTCTTCATCTCTTAGGACCTCACTATCCTTTAACCAAAAAAGGCTGTCCAAAGACTAACATGGGTCCAATTACCATATTCTTGCTTTGCATTTTGGGTCTCACATGGACCCCCTTTAGACCTCCACCCTTCTTTCCACCTAGTCTTTTGGTCCTCTATTTCCTTTGATTCCTTTTTTTTTCTCTAGGCGTTCGGTATTTAAAATATATATATTAGTCCAATTAATCTAAACTTGTATCAAGTAGGTCTACTGGAGGAGTAAAATGCTCATTACTAAAACTAAAATTTGAGGCTTCATTAATGCCGGAGAAATCTTACCCATCACACCATACCCGTTGATGTTTAGTTCATCTTGTTTTTCACTTATAACTTGTTTGGATGGTTGTCACATATCGCTTCATAACGTATTATATCGTATTCTATTGTTCTGTATTATTTTGATGAATACAGTTTTTGGATAAATTTTATTATTTTTGGTCATTCCATTATGATAGACACCAACAATTTGAAGAATAAACTTATAGTGTTACAAATAAAAAGTAAGTACTCATAGAGTTATTATTAAAAAGGTAAGAAAAAGGTAAAAATGATTATTAAATAGTAAGGACAAAATATGAAGAAAAAAAGTTAACGACGCAATCACACAAAATTGGCCAAATAGAATAAAATGAAACTTATCATTGTTACTTAACAATGAATTTAATAATACAATACTGTTTTATTCAAATCACAATCAAAATAAATTTTGTATTTAAAATAACCATATATAACAACCATCCAAACAAGTTGTTAGTCTCGGTCTTTATGCCTTTTCTTTGGGTTGAGCTTCTGTATCACCTAGAATTTGCTATCAAAGAAAGGGAAAGTGGAAGAAAAATGGAGGTAAAAAGGAGAAGAAGAGACCACTTTAATTTGGAAGGTACCTTTTTTGGCTTATCTCTCTATCTCTTCCCTTTCCGCGTTAATATATTCCTTTCTTCTGTAAAGGTAGTAGAAGGTCAATTAACGCTTACTTGGCACGTTAAACTCAAAGAAAATAGCGTACTAATATAACCTGGTTGTCGTTAATAATGCAGTGGCTAAAAGTCACAATTTGAATCATATGAATCCGAATGGTCATTGAAAAAATAACTACAGGTAATGCACATGATCAGTTACTTAAAAATACAATATGTTACTATATACCATGTTAAATTTCACTGATACTGTAAAAAGAATTTACACCTTTAATTTGAGTATAGAAGTGAAATCCTTTTCTTAATGCTTGAGCTTCTATAGAATTTCAAGTCAAATCATATTAAGATAGTTGTGAATGGGGTTGGTAAATCTGAAATTTTGCATTTGATTGGGTGATAAACAACTTCACTTCTCCTAACCAAAATGGATTTGTCAAAGGTAGAGCTATATATCTGAAAACATTGTCCTTGCTAGGGAAATTATCAGTGATATAAATAAACCTAGTAGAGCTATAACTACAGGTAATGAATATGATCAGTTACTTAAAAATACAATTTGTTACTGTATATCATGTTAAATTACACAAATACTGTAAAAAGAATTTACACCTTTAATTTGAGTATAGAAGTCAAATCCTTTTCTTAATGCTTGTGCTTCTATAGAATTTCAAGTCAAATCATATTAAGATAGTTGTGAATGGGGTTGGTAAATCTGAAATTTTGCATTTGATTGGTGATAAACAACTTCACTTCTCCTAACCAAAGCGGATTTGTCAAAGGTAGAGCTATATATTTGAAAACATTCTCCTTGCTCAAGAAATTATCAGTGATATAAATAAACCTAGTCGGGGAAGGAATGGTCTTGAAGCTGGATATGACCAAAACTTATGATAGAGTCTCATGGAACTTCCTCAGTATGGTTGTAAAGAGACTTGGTTTTTCGAAAATTGGGTGAATTCATCAAAAACTACTTATCTAACAACTGGTATTTTGTGTTGATTAATGGAGGAAAAAATAGTTTTTTCAAGTCCAGTAGGGACTGAGACAAGATGACTTCTTATCTCCCTCCCTTTTCATTCACAGTGTTGAACTTCTATCTCAATTGCTCAATGATCTTCAAAGAAAACCTGGTTACAAAGGTTTCTGGATGAATAGTGGAGGACCTCAGATTAATCATTTGACTTTCGCAGATGATACAATTCTTTTCTGTAATAGTAGTAAAAGACCTATTCAAATTTTTATGGATGCTCTTACTATGTATTAGAATGTCTCTGACCAACTCATAAACAAGAACAAAAGTTGCTTTGCAGTGGGTCTAAGATTGGACTTAATGCCATCAACAAGATTAAGTAACATATAGGGATGAGATACCAAATTCTTCCTATGAATTATCTGGGGTGCACACTCTATACGGGTAGGAAACTCATATAGAATACTTCTCTGGTTTTGTTTGTAAGGTGATCAACAAGATAACAGGTTGGCATGCTAAGTTCCTGTCCACTGGTTGAAGGACAACTTTAATTAGACATGTCCTACTTGCTATGCCAATCCACATTCTTACTGTTATTAGTCCACCAAAAGGATCCTTGAAGCTTATTGAAAAATATATTAAATAATTGTTTTGGTCTGGGCATGAAATGGAGGCAAACACTACTGGATTTCTTGGCAAAATCTTTGCTACCCATACAAGGAGGGGTTGCTAATTTCAGGAGCCTTCATGACACCTCTAGAGCTTTTAAAGCCAAGCTATAATGGTCTCTCAGAACTGCTAACTCCCTTTGGAGCCAATACATGAACTTCAAGTACTATAGAGAGCAACATCCTACTATTGTGGTATGGAATAAAGGTGACTCTCAATGCTGGAAAGATCTTTGCAATATCGGGAGCATAACTGAAAATAGTATATTTTGGAAGCTTGGAAAAGGAAATTTATCCTTTTAGTTTGACAACTGGTCTAGTCTTGGGCCTCTTAATCAGCTTTTGAATATAGATTCTTCTTATAGCAATTTAAAGGTCAAAATGGTTTGGAAAAGAGGACAATAGGACTGGAACTGTTTATTATTCACGGACAGTGGGACTGGAACTGTTTGTATATTCACTCCCTTTAGAAGTGACGAACAACATCAATAAACTTAATATAACCCTCAGCATTTATAATGAGGATAAGCCTATTTGGACTGATACCCCAATTGGTAAGTTCACTATGGGATTAGCTTGGAAAAATATAAGACAAAAAGGAGTCACAATGATACTCTGAGCGAGCTTTGGCACAAATGCACCCCCTTCAAAATGTCATTTCTTACTTGGAGAGCAATTCAAGATAGACTACCAACAAATGCTAGAATTGTAAGATTTGATATTCATAGTGATCATGGATGTTACTGCTGTGAGAATGCTAGTGATAACATTAATTCAGATATTGTGGATCATCTCTTTTCCTCTAGAGATCATGCTAAGAAAGTTTGGAGTATCTTTGCTGGACCATTGAGGATACATTACAAAAATTTACCACTCAAGCTCATTCTTCTCAACTGGTGGAACCTAAAGACTGCTAATCCCATTACAGATTTTGTGACTAAGATCTTGCCTACCATCATTGCTGGGAAATTTGGAGATCTAGATGCAACTGCAATTATGAGGAAACTAAAGCTTCAATACACTTCACAAAAACTAACATTTTATTCATTGTTTTGCAGGCTACTAAGAAGCAGTTCAGAAGAGCAAGAATAGGAAACTCTTGACATAGTTTGTACAGAGTGATGGAAAATACAACAGCTCAGAAGTCAACAATAGCAGTGAATTAGATTTTTTTTTTAAAAAAACACCAAGATTATGAAACTTAATAGTGATAATAGCTGCAAAGAGGGCCAGTGTGACAGTGATGGATTGATCAAAGATTACAAAGGAAACTTCATATTTTCCTATATTATTAATCTGGGGCATGGTACAAGCAACACTGCTGAAGTTGCAGCTCTTTTATATGTAGCTTGGGGAGAGACTGATTCATTATTACTAGCCAAGTGCATCAACAAAGAATGGAAACCTCCCTGAAAAATTGCTAGAGAAGTGCAGGACATTCAGAGATTAGTTGAAGTATATGCATTCAACATTAGTCACTGTTTCAGAGAAGCGAACAAACTAGCTGATAAGCTAGCCTGCCTGAGCCATAGGATTGATGGAATCCAAACACTCTTTTGCTAAACGTCCAAGACTAGTTAGAGGGTTAATAAACTTAGACAGATCTTCATAGTCATAGTTTAGTTTCCTTAATTTACTATGATCATACTTTTGGTGCTAACCATAGAAGCTAGCTTCTAAGATAGTCTCATCTCAATGATCATATAAAAATTTGGGATGCCAAATACAAAATTGTACATTTTGCTCATCAATGATCAATTGAGACGGTTTAGATAATTTAATAAAAACTTCACTTCTCCTAACTCCTAATTTTCTTTTCCTTCATCATTTTCACTTAAAAAATATTCATTGCATCACTATGTTGTTAATTGTGCATTTTAAGAGTTCTTCAATTTTTTCAGATCATTTTACCATCATAATAATTATTCATAGGTATTGAACCACTCATGTCGTTTTCAACTTCTTAATTAATAATCCGATATTTTCGATAGTCAATAAGAGTAAATTGGGGTATACATAGGTCGGGGTAGTTTAGGTTTTTCAATTACCAAATCAAATCAATTGTGTTGATTTTTAAATCCATAAGTCAAACCAAACCGACAAATTAAAGTCGGGTTTTTGAATTTTGATTTTTCTGGGGTTTTTTCAGTTTTCGGATTTTCCCCTGGTAAAGTCTTCATACACAAAACATACTAACTTGTGCATCAAGTATTTCATTCCTACTAGGATACAACTATATAAGTACTACTAATTACATGAATAAACACTAAAGAAAAATATAAAACTAAGTTATACATTTTCATTATCTAAACCAAACTAAAAAATAGATATCCAACACTACTATCATTCCTAGTGATGAATTGAATTTCTTTTTGTTAGCATTAGTAATTATTTGATTTCAGTTTGAGCTTTATTTGAGTAACTAACATTTATGAGTTATAAAACTTATTAAGGGCAAAGAAAAGTATATGTACATAGTAAGAGGGTATATTTACAGAATATGATGAGACTTTTCAGTTTATAAAATTATCAATAGTTTTCTTATAAAATTTATACTAATCAAGTAAATTAAAAGGCAGTGAATAAAACACAGTAAATAAATTAGACGTCAATCATGGAAATAACGTGAGGAAACTGATCTTCCCTTATTTTATCAACTTTTTTCTCTCCATTCAAAATTAAAAGATATTGTTCCCTGATTTTCTCCACCTTGATCTTTCCTTATTTTATCCACTTTTCTCTCTCCATTCAAATTAACAAATATTGTTCCCTGATTTTATCCACCTTTTGCTAGAAGTCCATTCTAATTGGTAATTCTGGGTTGTATAAAATTTGTATAAAAATTATATTCTTCAAATATCTACAACAATATACATCTTAAAAATAAATTTCATAGAACTAATTATATAATTTATAACTTTAAAATACAATTTTCATACAACTTCACATACAATTATAATACAACTTAATGTAATTTTGCTACATCTTCAAACATGTATTTATATATATATATAATAAATTTTATAATTGATACAAACCAGATTCCATACGCTTACACATTTTAAGACTAATTTATATCGAATTTATTCGCATTTCATACACATCGTGACCACATATATCTCAAAAATGATATATATCATATTAATACAAATTTCATACATATATTAGTTTTTAACATTTTTAAGAACTACAGTATATATAATTTATGCAGATGTCATATGTGCGGTAATCATATATATATCTCAAAACGATACAAACCAACTTTTATATATATATTTAATACGCAGATCAGTAATCAAAAGCTTTGTATTATTAATGTATGCATAATCTATCAACATTTGTAGAGGGAGGGAAAGAGAGAGAGAGAAATCGTTTAGAAAAGAAGAAGAATCTGATTGGTAAGTATCCTAAAATTAAGCCCATATTTAAAAATTAAGCCTAAAATCGTGGGTATTTCATTAAGCCCAAATCTGGTATATATTTTGTAATTTTGTTGGTATGTTTTGTAAATAAGAAAAAGTATTCTTATGTTTTGTAATACATAATCTTAAGCAGTATTATTAGGTCATTTTCCCACTTATTAAACCATTCAAAAAATCTAAATCCAAACTTGAAATAATATGTTAAAATAAAAAAAATTAAGAAATATATATAATTACATTACAATAAATATATACAAAATACTTTTAAAATTTATATACATGTAATGTCGGGTTAATTTGATTTTGATTTAACCTTTTTAGTTAAATCAAAACCAATTATGATTAATTTTTTTTTTTTTAATACCAAGAAAAATCAAAGCGTACCATAGTTGGATTCCTTTTTCCGATTTGTGGGTTTTCTTTGTACACTCGTGAAAGCTAAGAATGCAAAAGTATCCTGAGGGAATCAGAATGGAATTCTGAAGTGAGATTGGATAATGATTGACTGCAACGTAGTGGACCCAGCCCACTTCATTTGAGCCGGTTTATAAGGTTGGGCTTGTCAACCCTCATAACTCATAAGGGTCATTTGCAATTTTTTTCCCTATTTTGTGCTGGTTTTTCACTTTTTTTCTTTCAAAGCAAATAATTTTTTCACACGGTATAAATTTATATTTTCGCATCATATCCCACAAGTTATTCTACCCTCCCTTAAATAATTTATACCCCATTAGGAATAAGTTTAATTTTCAAGGAGAAAAATTAAAGACCAGCTCCTTTAAAGGACAAACCGTGCAATTATTTCCCCTCATAACCATTTGTCTTGATAGTTTAACAGGTGTGTGACAATATATCCACTTTTAGGATTACTAATTGAAAATTTGAAATGTAACCAATATTTGCAAAGTAATTGAAAAATAGCTACCGTCATCGCTTACATATCAAAGTGAACGCTGACAAGTGCTTGTCATGAAGTGAGGTGGGTCATTTGCCAAATCATCCATTATTACGTTAGGTTCATATCATTTGTCTTTTAAAATTTCCGTACATTCCTTAAGAAAGATATTTAACCACCTTAATCAAAAGAGTACTTGTTTGAATTATCCTTTTTTCTCTTTATTATTGATCTACTAATTGCGTGAAAAGAAAGACATTAAATGACTTTATTTCCTTGAACTATTATTAGTATTTATTTATATGCAAAACTTCTTGACACTATTTTTCCTTTTCAAATGGAACATCATTTTATTTTGAACATAGTTACGAGATACGTTTTTGTATTTCTATGAGAAGCTCAACGGAAACCACGATTCACAGTAGTAAGTCGTCGGCATATCGCGCGTAACAAATCCTTATTAAGTAATCGGTTTTTAAGCCCCCCCTCCCCCCCCCCCCCCCCCCCCCCCAAGAAAAAAGAAATGCGGTACCGGCTATGTTCACACGCTCGACACAAATCTGTCATTCAGAATGGTATTTCCTACCGATCCATGCCATTCTTCGTAGTATACCTAACAAATCGGGAGGTGTAGCCGCAATAGCACCAGTTTTTATATGTTTGTTGGCTTTACCCTTTCTTAAAAGTATGTATGTACGTAGTTCAAGTTTTCGCCCGATTCACCAAGGAATATTTTGGTTGCTTTTGGTGGATGGAAAAGCCGAGAGTGGGCATTCGAGCCGTCGAATTGGATATGAAAATTTTGGTTTGGATTTTCAGATGGAAGAAATAACAATCCAAATCCAATCCAATCCAAATAAGTACGGATCGGATTGGATTTTTTAAATTCGGTTTCGAGTTAATCGATTTGGATATTTCGGATTTTCGGTTTTGACTTTTGAGTCTTTAAGACAGGCTTGTTAGGAACGAAATTCATGTGACCCAGTGACCAAGTTACATGTCTTAGAATAATGCAAAACTAAATATGTGGATTCAGCAAAGAGTTGTTACCACTAAACCAAAAGTTATCAATTATTCCATCTGTTTCATTGGAAGCTGTCTTATTCATAAAGTAGTGAAGTAAACTCCAGCTTTGCAAGCTATTGTGTATTTAATTTAGTAGAAAATTCTATAATGGACTTAATATTAGAGTGTAGGACCATACGGTACTAATCTATTGAACCTTTGGACTAATTAGCATTGGGCACATATAATATGGGTAAGGCTAAATAAAAGGTATAAAAATCTGAATCCGAAAATCCGAATTACTAAATTCGATATCCAAAAATTTTAAAAATAAAATTCGAAGTCCAATCCATAATCCCAAAATCTAAACCAAATGTCAAAAAAAATCAGATTTCGATTTGAATTTCGGGTTGACCCAAACTATGCCCACCCTTACTTACCGCTTAGCTTGGCAAGTAGTATTCCAACATGTAAGCAAATCAAGAAGTAAATTAGCATTTTAAGTTGGACCAATAGTCATAAGTGACCCGTATTTAGAAATCAAACTTTATAATAAATCTCACTGTTATTTAAAGATTTTGGGAATGGAATAGAAAAATACAACATATAAAGCATATATAAAAAAAAATTGAATAGGGATGCGTTCCTTTCCGACTTTTATTGGTGCCCTAAAAACAGCACATGAAAATTGAAGCCCAAATATGGATTGGTGTAACTTGCACTCAATTTTTTTAGGGAATTTTACGCTCTATGCCAATTATGAAAAAATATTTACCCCTTTTAGTCCATCTTTTTTTAATTACCCGCCATAGCCATTTTTTTCCTCTTCACTTTTTTACTAGTCTTATACATTATTATACACTTTTATACAAGATTTATACATTGTCTACAGTAGATGTATAAAGTTATATATTGTTGTATAATATTGTATACTAGTCTTATACATTATTATAAACTTTTATATAAGGTGTATACATTGTCTACAGTAGGTGTATAAAGTTGTATATTATTGTATAAAGGTAAATATTCAAGTTGGGCCATGAAATGTTGGGCTATAGATTTGTAATTTAAAATATGGGCTATGAATATGTAATTTTGACCCATAAATTGTTTATAAGTGAAATATCCCCTTCTTTTTTTTATATAGGGATGTTGGCGCAGTATATACCCAGGCTACTAAAAAAAGTTACGCAAATATGCTCATTTTTAAAGATTATTACACTTCATACTATTTAGGAAACTATATTTACAAAATAATCAACACACGTTTACGTTATATACATTTGGAGTATACAATTCACATGTTGTATACCTTAATGATATACAACAACAAGATTCAACTGTTCTTACTATTTTAATTTATATCTTATGAATTTATACCCCGAAGATATCAGCGTATATAACTGCTACAATATAATTTTTTTTACGGAACGAACTTTGTAATGGGAATGGGTATAGGCAGATAAATGATTTATTCTGCCTGGATATTCATGAAAAGCCTCCTTTTATGACTTGAATACTAGTAGGCAAAGAAAAGTTTTTTTTTATTCTCTTTTCAAAAGTAATATCTTCTACATTTCATTTATAAATAATTGTCTGCTACTATGAATTTCCTACGAATTAAAAAAAATCACAAACTACCACATGGAGCTTAATTTTGATTTTTTTTTAATAAATCAATAGAAGTGGATGGGAATAGAATCTAACTACTTTTCAAGTATGAAGTGTGTTTGAGGCTAAGGAATGGATGAATAAAAAAGTTTATGGCCCTGGACATGTAACATCTGTGTCACATAATTGAACTATAGTAGATATGTAGGTCCCATAATCTATAATTAAATCCACATAAGATCCACAAATAATCTAAACCAATGTCGCACTTCACCACCACTACTTTCATGAAAGTCAATCACTATTAAAGAAGTCACAAGTCTAATCTCAAATTGCAATATATTTTTTTCTTTTACAAAATATAAAAATAAAAAGATGAAAACGACAAATTATTAAGCACAAAGTCGTCACATACCATAAGTTAGAAGCAAGCCACTTAATTTGGTCAAACTAATTAATTTTGGCATCAAAAATAAATTTAAAGAAAATAACTTGCATGACTTCCGCAAATCAAGGGTCCAAAAATATTTGGGGGAGAGTTGGGGGTAGGAGAGGGGGGGGGGGGTGTCCAACTAAAGAACATGCAGGTTAGGACCACACACACTTCCATATTCAACTTCTTCATTTATATACTTTATATAGCAAATGAAGAGAATGTTCATTTCGTTTAATGGCTTAAGAGGGAATACAAAAAGTGAACTGGCTTTGTAATGCTCTTTAGCTGGCTCCATTCTCCCAGTTGCCCTTACAACCCCACTTACAATAATTATCTCTTTTTCGAACTAGAATATTTAACTTATCAGCATAATAGATGGCATAAATTTAGTTGAAATTCCAACAAGTGAACCAAAAAAATACTAGCATGTGATTCTTTTCATCTGTCTAAATTTAGGTGGTCAGATGGATTAGTCATAGGCAGCTAACTAATCCATCTGACCACCTAAATTTAGACAGAAATGGATCAAACTTACTGGCTCGCCTTAGCTTATGACTAATCCATATGCAGTGAGCTAGTAGTTTTGATGTAAACCCTGTATATTTCTTGAGAAATCCACTGAATATGTACATATTATATAACTTCAAAACCAATGAACTTCAAATCCAAAACCCATAAACTTTAAATCCTACATCCGCAGAGTACAACGAAAGTTAACCCGACAACCAACATTATAAAAACAAATTTTGACATAAATGAGAGTTCAGAAGTAAACAGACTGCAATGAAAACAATGTATATAACTTTATTGTTAGCAAAATTAGCATTTTCTGTTTAGTAGCAGAGAGTTCTATCTGCCCCTATTATCTTCTTCTCAAACTTAGAAAGAGACCATAATTACATTTTAACTTCTAAAACCTGCAAGCCTCAAGCTTGCATGCTCCGTATCATTAACTTCAGATGAAAGCAGAAAACCTATTTCAACTTGTTACATGTTGGGATTCTTTTTCTATATCATTTTCTTATCATGTCCACCTAAAATAAAGGAAGAAATTTAAACTTCTTGCGCTTTCTGCTGAGAAACTAGTTTAATTACTGTTTCTATGGAAATATGTCGGATACTTTTAGTGTCGAACCAACGAACTGTTTTGCCAAAAATCAGTCCTCTGGAATCCTTGTGTGTTTCTGAACCTAAGTGACAGTTGAAATGCCATTCCTTATTGGAGATGCAAAAGGGCTATCTGGTAGATTCAATCCTTGACCACTGCAATATCCCAAAGAACAACTTAAGTGAGAAAAAATCATCAACAACAAACTCAAAAGGACACAAACAACATACACTTTAAAAGGACCAAAGGGAGAAACAGTGAATTAAGAGGAAAGGACAGTATCGAAATGACTTACCTTTCTTGGTCACAGTGATTTGTCTTAGCATGCCTAGTTCTGTCCTCGGTGGTGGAACCATTGTTCCATACATCTAGCATGTCAGTAAAACCCTCGACCGATGGAAACTCCAGTTGTTCACTTTGGCCTATATAGGGGGAGCAGGAAAAGAAAAGAAAAGAACAATGTTAGATGAAATGGATAAGTCAAGGATATCCTTATATACAGCTGCAAATTTAACAACCTTCTGAAGAAAGCTTCAAATCCTCTACTGAGTAGCCAACGCACATTTGATGGTGTTGCAACTCAGGAAAACGCCGCCTCTCAAACTCAATTGCACGCTCATGTTCCTCCATGAGATGTTTCTTCAATAGCCTTGAATTTTCACATACTCTAGGTGCTAAAAGAGCAGAAAATGATATAAATATAACTTCTACGACAAAAAATTAAGAAAAGTGTCATGCAGAAGGTAGATTTCCACTGTTTGAGTTGAAATGCATCTTACAAGATTGGTGCTCCGATTCTGCATCAGTGAAAGATGAATTATAATAGGAACCTTGATACGCTTTCTCCAGGGATTTTTTGCTGATATAAGATAAAGATCGTATCAAATGCAAATCAACATTGGAGGGAAATATGTAAATATTAATTTGAATTGTATGAAAGATGCTTGCTGAAAATTATGCATAGTGAGATAGAATAAACAAATCAAATAGAATTAATTGGAACACAATTGAGCCAATGCTCCTCAAGTACTCTATTGTCAGATAGATTATTATCATCAGATACTTCAATAGAAGGGAAAACTGGTGGATAGGGAAAAAATTGAGATTCATTTAACCAGCAACCACAGATCTGAAAATGCAAGTTCACATATAATCGAGAGTAGTCAAAGAGCAAACACTGCTAATTTCAATAGATTAAACTACAAACATAAATGGCATTAGCAATGCAATATCATTGCATGCTCAGGATTCCACATCTAAGGTTTAAGTAAGGTACATTTGAAATGTGGATCTTTGACCAATAACCGTCAAATATGCAAGTAAGTGATTAGAAGCCTTATAGAAAAAGAAACCAGGAAATATACCTATCTCCATCCTTGGGCTTTTCCCTGTAAGGTTTCACCAAAACACGTGCTCCACAAACTAAATGAGGATTCCCCTTTGCCAAGATCTGCTTAACTGTCTCTGGGAAAACAAAAGTTACAAATCCAAACATTCTCTTCTGTTGACAAGGAATCCTAACATCTTGGACTGGTCCAAACTGACTGCATAAACATGAGAAGGCTCTAATAATTTATGAAGAATGGAAAAAGATGACTAATAGTAGGTGTCAATTCACTTGGAGTCGGCCACTTACTTGAAATAGTTGGAAACATCTTGCTCACTGAAGGTACTCTCAGCCGGAAAAGTCAGATAAATCTGGCGAGAACCGGCTACAATTGCTCCGTGATCATTTCTTTCTCCACTGTACTCCATGTATTTTGGAATATCCTCAGCTAAAATAACGGCATGCTGTCCGTGGGGCCTGTCTCAAATATACAAACATTTATATCAAATACAGCCAGAGTCAAAGAACACAATCCACCAAAGGAGAGAGCTATACAAGTTGCACCTGTCGATGACACGAATACTGTTTCTTAGTCGAGCGAGGAGCTTAGTCAGGCTATATCCAGCTTTCCCGTGTCTCTGGCTTTCTGTGAGATAACCCTCAGCCTGAAGTGTTCTGCCAAATGTCTCATAGTACAACATGGGCAATGAAGCAATAGAAACCGGGAGACCCCTTCTAGATTTGAGAAGCTCAGTCAGCTCCATCTCTAGTTTCTCCAGAGATCCAGGGGAGAAGATATGTTCATCGCTTCCTACTTCATTTAAATTTGCGTTGAATCCTTGGGAAAAGTTTTCTGGAGTTGGTTGGCCATGAAAGTATCTACAATTGCTTCCATGTTTACAAAAGCCTTTGTTAAAGTAATGGCAAATCTTAACAGGAAACTCAGGCAAGCTTGGAGACCTTCGACTTGATCTTGGACCTAATGCAGGTCCAGCAAAATAGTGGTCATGGTCCGAGTGATCATCCAAAGATAAGAACTGAAGTTGGTTTGGGAGTTGACGTTCGTCGGTCATAGTATGAAGCGGATGATTTTCAGAAGGTCCTTGAGGGTCCCAGTAGGGATTTCCAACTAAAAGAGTCGGAAAGGGGTGAGGTGAAGCTGGTGAGAATGGAGCAAATTTCAAGGGAACGTCTACAGATAATGCTCGGTTGACCAAGGGAGGTGAAAGAGGACCAGAAATGGACGGTTTGGATGACAATGCAAGATCGTTCTTAGCTTTGTTAATCAACGAATGGATCAAATTGTCGGGACTAAAGGCTAATCTAATCATGTCTTGTTCACCATGATCTTGTAAGAGGAGATAACCAATGATCTTAGACACATTTTCTGGCTCTAGTTTCTGAATTCGATTATATACAACTTTTGTAGACTCGGAAAAGTCCATGTTCATCTTCAACCTAACAAATCAACATGGATGTTGACTTAGTCGAAAATCATTACTGATAAAACAATAAACATAAAATATATTCCAGCATATACATCAAAGAACAGCGCTTATCTAATTGCAATGGCACCAGCATACATTTCTCCATGAGAAAATCAAATATCCTTGAATCAAGGAGGGAAAAAATAACAGAAGAGAACATAATCAAAAATAAATCTTGAAAATAAGAGGAAATTAAAGGAAGACACCAGTGGTCAGCTTTATCTGACACCGTTGATGATAACATTAGCCTAGCCACAACTGGAAATAACAATAAGCAATCATCAGTTTTACCAAAAGAGGCAAAACACTAAAAGTTGTGGAGGATTCAAACAAAAAAGGAGGTTAGCAGATATCACCAAATCTTGAACATAAAAATCAATTCTTGTTTCAAGAAACTTGCTAATTTTTAAAATTTGCTTTAGAAACCAACCTAACACTAGAATTAAAGCAAAAAGGACATTGTTATTCGATTTTATTTTATTTATTTTTTAAAAAAAAAGGAAAGTTAGCAGATATCACAAAATTTTAAACATAAAAATCGATTTTTGTTTCGAGAGAACTAGTGAGTAATTTTTAAATTTGCTATAGAAACTAACCTAAAGCTAGAATTAAAACAACAAACAGGACATCCTTATTTTTTAAAGAAACTGAGATTTAGCATATATTATCCAATTTGAACATAAACGTTGATTCTTGTTTCTGTAACACCAAAAATGAGTTTTTTGACATTTCTCTGAAAACAGAAACATCAAAAGTTGTCTCTTTTCTTCATTGAAACAACATTCAAGACTTCAAACTAGTCACAAAATAAAAATAAAAACACAGCCCCTAGAAGAGAGAGTGACAAAAAAAAAAAAACATCAAAAACACCATTTTCAAGAATAACAAAATAAAAATACCTTCAAAGTGTCTGAGTGGAGTAGAGTACAACACTGAAAAAGAAAATTTAATCAAAGCAACCAATCCATGTTTCTCAGTTCTCAAATAATTTCCTCTTGCTCTTCTTGTTCTGACTATTTCTTAATCTCATTTCTATAAAATAAAAAATTCATATAGTACTCTCACAACACTACTACTCTTTGTTCACTAACCAAAAAAAAAAAAACAAATGACAGAAAGGATTGGCTTTAAAGGGATCAAAACCAACTTTTAAAAATCATTTACTCAAATTCTCTACTATAACCAATAACCCCACATGTAACAATACCAAGTACTACAACCAGTATTATACGTATTTAAAGATTAAGGAATTTTAAATTATGGGAGTCTTTGATACTGATTGGAAAAAAATGGATAACTTAAAACTTTTTAAAACAAAATTTTGAAATGACTCCATTTACAGGCTGTATCTGTCGTTACAGAAAAATGCGGGAATTTATTAGGAAATGCGCCTGGATTTTCTAATTCAATTAGAACGTTACTTACATAATAACATTACATAAATACCCCTCATCTATTTGTTTTTTCGGATTTATCTATGTGGCTAAGCCTTACCCAATTATTTTTTAAAATAATTCAAATAAAATATTTTTAACCGAACAGCAAACAGGTTGGCTTATGTAGGATACTATTTTTGTATCTTGAGAATGTCTAGTGTGTTACTAGGTGTAACATAACATAATCGTCTGAGTGCCGCTAGGGATGCCACGTCATAACAAGTTCCTTGCATTTAAAGGAGTTGAGGAAAAAGGGACATGGGAATATTTGTTGTTTACTATAATTGTCTTATCGTCCTAATTATGATTATATTGAACAACAATAACATATCAGTGTAATCCATAAGGTAGAGTTGGGATGATAGGGTGCCGAGTGTATGCAGATGATATTCCTCCCTCGAAGAGATAGAAATACTAATTTTTATATAGACCCTCGGCTTAAGTAAAACATTTCAAAAAAGTAGAAAAAAGGGAATACAGAAATAAAAGCGGTAACAACAACAAAAATAGTGCAAGATGGAAATTAAAGCAGTACATAGCATTTAGGAGAAAGAACGGTAACAACAACAAAATAATGTTCAATAATGATTATATTGAACATTACCTTTAAAAAAAAAAAAGTACAGTAGTTAAGACTTGAAATAAGATATTCCTTCGAAATAATGTCACCTATACTGGTCAAACAAAAAGAAATGAGTGTATATATTTGTGTAAAGATCCCAAAGTGAGTAAGGAAGGATTACGTTAAATAGTCATTGAACCGATCATTTAAATTAAAAATAGCCGATTGATATTATATATATGTGTCTCTAATTCATATATAGCGGCTAAAAAGATAAATAATAAATTCATCCGGCTATATATATAAAAATAATTATAGCGAGTATGAAGCGGATCCAAAAGAGAATATATGAATTCACAGGAACGTAGTAGCTATTATTCCTATTTTGTATATCATGTATAAAAAAATTTATTAAATATTTATAAATTCGCTGTACGAACTCATAAACTTTAAATCTTGAATTTGCTTGTGTTAACACTATAAAAATGAAATTTAATTAATGGGCATTCTGAACTTTGCTTTCTATCCTTTACAGTGAAATGGCTAAGTAGCTATTATGGTTAAAATATATGATTGTTTTACTTGAAATGTATTAATTACTTCCTCCGTCCTATAATAACTGTCACCTTAGCAAAAAACACGCATTTTAAGAAATCAATCATGCAATGTAAATTTTACTAAACTACCCCTATATAATAAAAATAAATTACTTTTCCCTTTTGATTAGAGCATGCATGAAAAGTAAGCCCTTTGATATTGAGACTCCAATAATACCAAGTTTCTATGTGCTTTTTGTCTTGAATACATAAATTTATCAGTTTTTGTCTAAGGGCAAAGTTGAAAAAAAATTGTCAAAGCATTGATTTCCTAATGTGACACTTATTATGGAGATTTTTTTTTTTTAGCTAAAGTGACGCTTATTGTGGGACGGAGAGAGTATATTTTTAGCTTTGGTTCAAATATATGATTGTTTTACTTGAAACTAACTTTTACTTGAATGGGGCCCTTAGTTCAAAAGTTTAATGTTTGTGCGTAAACCTGAATGGTTTATAGTTGAAGGAGTATGATAAATGGCATGCATGCAATCCATTTTCTTTCCTATAAAAATAATGAAGTTTTGCATGTGTGTCACTTGTCAAATTTGCTCTTAACATGCGACAGTATTTGGATTTTGGAACCTACTTTAATACTTTAGACTTTAGGCCAGAGTACAGATAGAAAAAAAATCCCAACAGAAAGTCTCCTCCACATATGCTCAGAAGTAGGGACCACACATTTCTTACTCAAAATCTACCTGGCAGCTTGTGGGCCCACCAGTTTGGTGTTTCTATATTGAAAAAAAAATCCGAGAGGGAAATTTGGTTTAGTTTTGAAGAATATGTCAAATTTGCACATGTACTAATGGAAATTGATTAACTTTTTCCTCCATTAGACTTGACAAGCTTGAAATAGAAACCTGAATAGCAAGTATGGCTAGTAACAATTTTTTAAATTTTTCTTTAACATTCTAGTGTAATTTTTACTCTGAAGAAAAAGCTTTCGAGTTTGCACTTTAACACCTAAACTCTAATTTAAAGGCAGTTTTAAATTTTAGTAGATTAAGGGATAAATTTGAGCTTTTTTCCTCTAAAAATTTGAACACGTACAGATCAGCCCATCAATTTCACATTAAAGTTCCATCAATAACAAAAATAAATACGAGACAATTTGCTAATGTCAAAAATATAAATAAATCAAAAGTATATTATATTTAGTGAAGGGCATTATAGTAAAAGAGAAGTAATAATTTTAGAATTTTTTTAAAAGTAAAAAAGAAGTTACTGATTAAATGGGTGTTTGTAGCCGACGGTAGCGGCAATAGAAGAGGTATCAATCACTTGTTATATAGTCCAACAATTGACTAACTTAGTAAAAGTTGAGCAAAATGTGCTGTAGATTTAGCTGTACGCCAATGTAGGAATCATACAAGACTTCGTTAGATTTTAGGGATTTTCTTATTTACCGTTTCTACCGGATATACATTTCAGGGACATCTGTTAAGCTACTAGATGCACATATATTCAAAAAAGGGAAAATTACGCTCTATGCATATTTTAACAATATTTACGTCACGTAGCCAATTTGTGTATAAACACCTTTGATACAATATTATACACTTTGTACAAGATTGATACATTATGTATAATGCTCCCCCCCCCCCCCCCCCCCCCCGCGCTCTCCGGTATAATATTTGAATATCACTTATTAATTTTATATGCATGATTCGTAGAAAGCTCGTATGGTTTAGGACTTAGATTATGAGGAAAGGGAAATCTAATGGTTTCAAAATGTAAATAGAATCCTTAACTTTCCATTCTCTTTCTTTTTCTTTTCTTTTCCTTAATTCCTCTTAACTTTTTTTTTTAATTATTAATTATATTATTGTTGTTGACTATCTTTATTTATTAATTCTTGACTTATTCGTTCTCTTGTTAAGTATTTGTTTAACTATGAAAAATTAAATTATCATAAGTTTTCTATTCCAAAGTTTTCTCTCTTCCATCGTAACAAAAGCCCTCGTTACGCCAAGTTGTAGTATTTTTTTTCGTTCTCACAGTTTATCGAGTATAAATCGAAAAGATAAATAACCCGATCTTAAACCCAAGATCATCAAACAAACCAAATGCTTATTCTATTTGGATTCAAAGCACTGTGACACCCGGAACCTCCAAATTCTGGATCCACCTCTGATACTCGACACTGATAAGTATTTACCCTAAATAAGAAGGTGTTAAAAAATTATTACCTACTAAATAATTATGTAACTCTTCAAATAATAATAAGACTAATAAGAAAGGGAATTTTACAATAATTTCTCTAGTCCATTTTACTTGAGCCTTGTTGACTTATGCTCTCGTTAAGAAACTTTTTATTAGGGATTTATTTTACTAAATTACTCTTATTAATTATGCTTTGCAAATCTAAGGCCTCATTTGTTTGCACTTATTGGAGGTCTGAATTTGAATGGTTCAAACCTTAAGCCATTAAGTGCATTTGTTTGCATTAAGATCTAAGCACTTATTGGGTCTGAATATGTCTTAATCATTAAGATCTTGAACTAAGTTTTAATATCATTAAGAGGTATTTTTGTATGGAACTTTTTTATCACCAGCTCCAACCCCAACCCTACCCCACCCACTCTCGACTCTAACCCCAACCCCAACCATCCACCTCGACCCCACCCCACCACCCACGCACCCTTCACTCTAACCCCCCACTCCTCACCATGCCTACCCACCACCAACCCCAATCCCACACCATCCACCCCACACCACCTACCCCCTCCTCCCACCACTAACCCCACTCCCCACCAACCCCACCCCCACTACCTCCCACCCACTCACCCCAACCACCCACCACCCACTCACGCCTCCACCCCCACTCACCACCCACCACGACTACAAAACATCTCCACCATTACTAGTGAACATAAATGTTTCATTTTTTTAATCATATAATATTTTATTTTATTAAATTTGTATTTATTTTCTACTATTTAGTTGCTTTTTAATTTTAATTGTATATTTATTATATTTAAATAAATACATTATGCACATTCAAATATTGAAAAATAAACAATCTTAATCATTCAGTGTTCAGACCTAGGGACAACATCTTAATCATTCAGATGTGCATTCAGATTTAGACGTCTTAATCTTAATGAAAACAAATGAGACCTAAGTTTGACTACAATTACTTTATAAAGTTATTAAATGATAAGGGTAATATTGATAGAAAATAATAAATCTCTCTTGATTTGTTAAAACGGACAAGTAAAAATAAAAATCTATTTTTATTTTTTAGTATGAGGGCCAAGTAAAATGGAACGCGAAGGGAGTAGTTGAAATGGGCTCCTAACTATATTACCACTGTTATAAACATTTGCACTTAATTATCTAAGATTACAAGATTTTTCAAGAAATACCAATTGAAGGAAATAGATATCCTTGTTTTTAGGCTCATATTTTGAGCTCTCTGCCAACTAATCTTACCATCTCTCTTCTCTATTACTGGATTAGAAGACTAAGGAGTGACAGTGAAGGTAAGCCGTCGGGAATCTAGGTGGGAAGCTATTTCTGTCAACAAATTATTTGAAATGGATATTTACCCTACTGATAAGTATTTACCCTTAATAAGAAGATTTTAAAAAATTAATGCCAACTAAATAATTATATAACTATTCAAACAATGACAAGGCTAATCTAAGAACGGGAATTTACTTTAATAATCGAAAATGGGATACTAGTTATATTACTACTATTATAAATATTTACACTTAATTACTTAAGATAGCAAGATTTTGTCAGAAATAGCAATTTAAGGAAATAGGGAATCCCTTGATTTTAGGCTCATATTTTGTGCTGTTTCTGCCACCTAACCTTCCATCTCTCGTATCCTTTTACTATCATAAGACTAAGGAGTGACTGTGAAGGCAAAACATCTGAAATCTCGAAGGGGAAGCCATCTTCATCAACAACCGTCTTTTTTTATCTTCTTCCTCTTACTATCTTATTCTCCGTCTTTATCCACTAGAAATTCCACCCATAAACTTCACCGGCTATAAGAGCCACTATGGGCTCCACTATCGTTCCCGACCCAAAATCATCACTCCGTCGCTGACTCGCGCTCATTGTTTTAGATTTCTCCAAATATATAATGGAGCTTTCTTCTTCTTATTCTTCTTCTTCTTCTTCTTCTCCTCCTCCTCCTCCTCCTCCTTCTTCTTCTTCTCCTCCTTTTTCTTCTTCTTCTCCTCCTCCTCCTCCTTCTTCTCCTCCTTTTTCTTCTTCTCCTCCTCCTCCTCCCTCATTCTTCTTCTCTTGCTCCTTCTTCTCTTCCTTCTTCTCCTTATCCTCCTCCTCATTATGCTCCTCCTCCTCCTTCTTCTCCTCCTTTTTCTTCTTCTCCTCCTCCTCCTCCCTCATTCTTCTTCTCTTGCTCCTTCTTCTCTTCCTTCTTCTCCTTATCCTCCTCCTCATTATGCTCCTCCTCCTTTTCCTTCTTCTCTTCCTCTTTCTTCTTCTCCTCCTCTTTCTTCTATTTTCTCCTCCTCCTCCTCCTCCTATAAAAGTAGTTTTTGTATTGTTATGGTGGGATGGGTGATGTTTATGGTGGTGGCTATGGTTATTTTTATGTGGTGGTTTGAAAGTATGGGATGTATGTATGGTTTATATTTAGTATATGTTGGGTGTATGTGACTATAAGTCCTATGTATAACTGGACATACAATGATATACACATGAAGTACATACAATGACATACACACGACATATAAAATACATACAAAAGACACATAAAATACATACAATGACATGCATTACATAGTTTGTATATGTGTATGTTTTGCACCCACACTATTTAATAAATATCTTTCTCATATTTTGTTTGTGATTATAGTTTATTTTTCATACAGTGAAAATTTATTGTAAATAAATTTGGCACGCCCGGTGGGACTCAATCTCCCCTTCAACTCTTCTCTCACAAATTATATCTGCAAAATCTGTAGTAAATTGCTATGATGGCAAACACCGAAGAAAAAGATATCTTCAACAATGGGGGCAATCTCTGAAGGACATCTCTAATTCTTTATTCAACTGGTTCCTTATCAAAACTGAAAAATAGCAAAAAGGAAGCATCAATAAGTGGTTCTTCTCCAAAGCCGCAAACTGCAAGGATCAACAAACAAAGTGGGATTCACCGATGTCACAAAATAACAAAGATGGAAGCTCCATTTTTATGGTAGCTTCAAGTCTCATCTTTGAGTTTTGTCAAAGACTACACTCCGACAAGCTTTGGAATAAGGGGATTCTATAGACGTAAGAAGTTTATTGGATTTTAGTCGGACCTATAGGACTATCTCAATCCATGGTCTTTAAGCCCAAATTTTCTATTAAGGGTTTCTTGGAGGCTACTTTACGATAAACCTTAACTAACCCATACAAAGAGGTACTTGTTCCCTGCAAGAGGCGTCTCAAAGCTCTGTGGTGTTCACAAAGAGATCAAGGCATCAAATATTATCTTTCTCAAAGCTGAAATGATCAAGAGGCATTCTTCCTCAAGATCAACTCAAAATACTGAAGTACTATTTGCGTTCTTAGAGATCAAATACACCACATTAGATTCGGATCATTCTACGTTCGAGAAACACGTTGTCCAACACTAGAATCACGAAGAACAATTCGGAGGGAAGAACCAAGAGATAAATAAAATGTACCCACACTATTTTTTTTCATACATAGAAAATTTATTACAAACACCGTTCTCAATCAATACTCTTTACAAAAAAGCTAACTATGTTCATTACAAAAATACCCTTAAGGGTTGATTGAGTTGGTTAGGTGAGTGGTTTCCCACATGGGAGAGCTAAGATCGATTTTCCCTAACAACGACATTTTTCAGTCAGAGCTCGTCACACCAGATTAGCCTAGTGTGGTTTACACCTCCCGTGTGGTTTGCGAGCTATTGCACATTGAGCAGGTTACCTAGTGCGCATCGAAGAGTAGCGGCTGTGGATTTCCAAAAAAAAAAAGACAATTGGCTTTGAATTAGTAATTGATTGCCTTAATAAAATTCAGCTATGCTCCAACACTGTAAATGATTGTTATACCATAAAGATTAAAGTCTATTTGGCTTAGCTGATTGTAATACTTGATTGCTTAAAAAGGCCACTCAACTATAGATTATTTAACCAAGTCGATCTTTTTTTAAACAAGAAAGTCACTCATCTTAACCTACATCATTTCAAGAATCACTCTACCAAAATCTATCCAACAAAAAATGTTGTGACATTCTATTTAGTCCATATAGACTTTATGTACTATTGTGTCTAACTTTTTGGAATTTTTGACCGAAGTAAGCCATTATTTAAGCCAATTCACCAAAATAATAAATATTTTTGAAAATTTATAGAACTAGAAGAAACGTATTCCTGAGTAACGTATTAGAAATTATTTTGATCAAAAAAACCAACAGGAAAAAGAGCTAGGGGTTAATAGCATCAAAAGATAATACGCTACCATAGGTAACGCATTATGGCTAATACGTAACACGGCCTAGAGGTAGTAATTGTCCCTCGTTTACAATGATGTCGCATACCTTTTTCCGGCCCATATGTATTCTGTTTAAACAATATCACGGTAAAAACATATCCCAATTGACCTTAACCCTCGTTCCCAAACCAAACCATAACTATAGCTGAAAAACAAAACTTCACTACTGATTTTCATGAAATTCCACAAATCATAGCTAAGAAACCTTCAAAAATTTGTATTATTTGCGATTGTGCTGTCAAAAATCATTCGAAAAGCTTGGGATGGAGTATTTTTTTTTTTTGATTGAGGTATGTTTTTCTTCACACATAGGAATAGAAACCTACATTTTATTGGTATTGAGTTCTATCGGTTTTCTCTTCTTCTTTGTTTCTTTTTTGGATGACTAAGGAATACTTGGGGATAATTTGACTTGGTTCAACAACCATGTTTTCTACGACCTGTGTTTACCTTTTAACTTTGAACCACAACCCTGGGAAAATCAATATTCACAATTTTGATCCCATCTGCTTAATGTGTCACGACCCAATCGGAGAGCCGTGACGGGTACCCGGTGCTAACCCACCCAGGCACCTCTTATCATACATTCACATTCACATCTAGGTGAGCCACATAGCTAAATCATACTTTTATCCGCCATTCATACTATTCCCCTTGGGCAACAATACATTTATATCACCATCAATAATTATGCCCACAACAATGTACATAAGCCGACGAGGCAAACAAAATGATATTCAAAATCTAGGCCGACAAGGACAAATACATCTAACCATATACACATGTCTACGTGCCTCTAAGTAGAGCATGTCATATTATATAGGCGGGACAGGACCCCGCCATTCCCATAAGTATGTACAAAAAAGAATAGATACCAAAAGTTGTAGCTCCGAATGAAATGGAGCTCCGCTACGTAGTCCCTGAGTAATAAAGATATGGATCAAGCCTGTCTCCCTGGCCACCTGCGGGCATGATGCAGCGTCCACAAACAAAAGGACGTCAGTACGAAGAATGTACTGAGTATGTAAAGCATGATCAACATCATTATAGGAACATAGTAACCAACATAATAGATAGCATAAGATGGGAGGTAGTAGAACCATCGTCATGAACACTTACTTACTTTTTATAGGGACCTTCTATTTCTAATGCGTGATTGTGTACATACATCCATATCCGTATCCGTATTCATATCTGTACTCATTACATTTCATACCCATATTCATATTCATAATCGTATTCGTATTCATTTACATATTCATATTCATAGCATACCCGACCACGAAGGATCGGTATTTCACATACCCGGCCATGACAAGGCTCGGTGATTATACATACCTGGCCCTACCAAGGCTCAGGGTTATCCGTACCCATCTGTAGTGGTGCGCGCGCAATACATATCACACCCGGCCATATAAGCTCGGGGTTACATAATAGTCATACATGACATGTATACATAAGATCTCATAAGCATCGTTGACATCATTACTATCATCGTTTTATTACATCTATCCTTAGAGGATCACTCATCATACAAGGAATTTCATAGTCTCGTAACACAACGAGAATCGTGCGCTTTAGTAGCTTTAAAGATAGAATCATTTGGAGGACATCATAAGCTCATGAAAGAATAGATATATGGCCAAAGAACCATTCCTTATTCAAAGAAGGGTTAGCTTTACATACCTTTTCGTTCAACTATTCTATCGCTTGAACGTTCTCCTTCAATGCTCACGTTTCTACCTTCATTAGAGTTATGCTAACATTAGAAAATCGATAGCTCAGCATACTTGACTAAAGCTAGAGAAAATTGGGCAGCATCTCCTTTGTTTATACGACTTCCCCCATATCATATCTCAACTCCCAAACATCAATAATAACATTCACAACATCATAACAATAGTCTTTATTCACCTACACTATCTATATTTCTCAATTCACTTCAAATCATCCATATCCATGGTCATAGCACACTATTACGTTCACCCATATAAAATGTTTATCCCATGTTCTTAATGTCATTTATAACATAATCATAATCGCAACATATCAAGATTCGTGACTCAATCCAAGCTACTACTGAAAAATATCACTATTCTCACATTCATGACCCATTTCCTGTCTCCTTTTACAATCCAAGTCTTTCAACCTCTCAATACCTTAAACAACACGGAAAGACCATAAAACTTACCTTAGATGGTGTAGGAATGCACCTTGAGTGGAAATACTTCACTTGAACCAAAACCCTAGTTCACCCCCCACTTGGATTTTCTTGTCTTGGATGAGCTTTAATGAGTTTCTTACACTTGATTCTCTTGGTTTGATGAAGTTGATCATTAATATCTCTTAAATTCTTATGGAAGAAGTGTGTGGAACTCTCTAGAAACCTTGAGAGAGATGGAGAAGTGTGGAAAATGAAATGAGTGAAGTGGGATCACATTTAAGTACTTGAACTTAACTTAGCCCGTCGGGACGACACTTATACGGTCCGTATAACATTGTACGACCCGTATAAGTGGTCGTGGTTCACCATCAGGCAAACACTATCTCTGCTGGGTGTTATACGGACCGTATAAGTCGGTCGTATAACCCTATTTTTCTTGAAATGATCTCCGTCGTCCGTTTGATCTTCAATCCTCATGGAACCTTCTTAACACTTGTTTAGCACCTCATTAACTATCTAAGGGACGTTATCACTCTTCTCCAAAACATCATTAAGTCGTCATTAACTTGTTACTCGTAAATCTTTACCGATACATACCGTATACCTTACCTTTCTTAGCAAACTTTCTTCTCTTACTTCAAATGTCTTTGAAATCTCAATTAGGGTCATCAAATACTATTTATTACTCATTGAAATATCATATACCTCGTGCTCTTAGTTAGTCTATTCACTGTGCATCAACGGAGAATTTTTCGAGGTGTAACATTCTTCCCCCTTTAAGAACATTCGTCCTCGAATGTTAAGTTCTCAGGGATTCTATAAAAATTTCGCCAGAGTTTCCCCTGTAATATGGCACTACCATCCTGTCACAACAGCCCATAATAACAATGCCTCACAGGGCTATAACATCATAGCAATAGAGTTTGGCTACATACGACCCAAATGCATAAAAAGGAAACATACATACCTCATGATCTTGATGTCTCATTTTGGATCTCTTCCGGGGGCTGGAATAAGTGCGGGTACTTGGATTTCATATTTTATTCCGCTTCCCATGTCATTTCTTCTAGGTTATTGTTTCTCCACAAAACCTTAACTGAGACCACTTCTTTGTTTCTAAGCCTTCATACTTGCCTATATAATATGGCAATGGGTACCTCTTCATAAGTCAACTTTTCTGTCACTTGAACATCATTTAATGGCACGATCCTAGTAGGATCTCCAACACATTTACGAAGCATCGAAACAAGTAAAACTGGGTGAACTGACTCCAAATCTGGAGGTAGATCTAATTCATAAGCCACTTTGCCTACTTTGCGCACAATCTCATAAGGCCCAATGTACCGGGGACTAAGCTTCCCCTTTTTTGCCAAATCTCATTACACCCTTCATTGGTGACACTTTTAAGAATACCCAATATTCCACTTGGAACTCTAAGTCCCTTCGACGATTATCCGCATAGGACTTTTGACGACTCTGGGCTGCTAATAACCGATCTTGTATGAGCTTAACTTTCTCTATGGCTTGCTGGACCAAGTCTGGCCCTATAAATTTAGTCTCTCCTACTTCGAACCACCCAATTGGGGACCTACACTTTTGCCTATATAAAGCCTCATACGGTGCCATTTGGATGCTAGAATGATAACTATTGTTATAAGCAAATTCAATAAGTGGTAAGTGATCATCCCAATTACCTCCAAATTCCATCATACATGCCCGTAACATATCCTCGAAAGTCTGAATGGTACGTTCAGCTTGTCCGTCAGTCTGCGGATGAAATGTCGTGCTAAGGCTCACATGAGTCCCCAAACCTTCTTGGAGGGACTTCCAAAAATTAGCTGTAACCTGAGTTCTTCTATCAGAGATAATAGATACCGGAATACCGTGAAGTCGCACTATCTCTTTAACATAAAGCTTTGTATAATCTTCTGCCACAAATGTAGTTCTGACTGGTAAGAAATGAGCTGACTTCATGAGCCTATTCACAATCACCCATATAGAATCATACTTACGTCGGGAACGAAGTCCATATTAATTACTTCCCACTTCCAAGTTGGAATCTCTATAGCTTGCAACAATCTTCCCGACTTTTGGTGCTCGATTTTTACTTGTTGACAGTTGGGACATTGAGCTACAAATTCCGATATATCCTTTTACATCTCATTCCACCAATATATAGATTTAAGATCACAATACATTTTCGTTGCTCCGGGGTGGACAGAATAACGGGAGCAATGGGCTTCTCTCAAAATTTGGTGGCGTAAACCTGCCACATCGGAGTGCTCCATCTCCTAAGATCTCAAATGATGACTTCTCCTTCTAAGAGAGTGTATCTTTATAATGAATTAGCATGGGATCTTCGTATTGTCGCTCTTTCACTTCCACTACTAGCGACGAGACTGTTGAATGCTGAATGGTAGCTCCCATGCTACCTGAGTCCACTACTCGAACTCCTAGGCTAGCTAACTGCTGGAGCTCACGAGCCATTTCTCTCTTCTCTGGCCGAACATCACATAAACTTCCCATAGATCTACGGCTAAGAGCATCAGCCACAACATTTGCCTTTCTGCTGTTATATAGGATATCAACATCATAATCTTTTAGCAATTCCAACTATCGTCGTTGCCGCAAGTTCAACTCTTTCTACTTGAAGATAAACTGAAGGCTCTTATGATATGTATAAACATCCACATGGACACCATACAAATAATGTCTCCACATCTTTAGTGCATGAATCACTACAGCCAATTCAAGATCATGGGTTGGATAATATTTCTCATGTTTCCGTAATTGCCTTGAAGCATATGCAATCACCTTACAATGTTGCATCAACACACAGCCTAGCCCAATGCCTGAAGCATCGCAATAAACAACATAACCTTCCAATCCTTCTGGAAGTGTCAAGACTGGGGCAGAAGTTAATCTATCCTTTAGCTCTTGAAAACTAAGTTCACAAGCATCCGTCCATTGAAACTTCGCTGATTTCTGGGTCAGCTTTGTGAGTGGCGCGGAAATAGAAGAAAAACCTTCTACAAATCTCCTGTAATAACCTGCTAAGCCCAGAAAGCTACGAACCTCCGTAGGAGTCGTGGGCCTTGGCCAAGTCTTCACGGCCTCAATATTTTAGCCATCTACCCGAATATCATCAGTTAAAACAATGTGCCCCAGAAATGTCACTGAGTTCAACCAAAACTCACACTTAGAAAATTTGGCGAATAACTCTCGAGTTTGAAGAACTCTAAGGACAGTACGCAAATGGTCCACATGTTCTGCCTCGGCCCTAGAATGCACCAAGATATCGTCGATGAAAACAATCACAAATAAATCTAGGAAGGGCCTGAACACATCGTTCATCAAATTCATAAATACTTCCAGTGCATTAGTTAATCCAAATGACATCACCCGGAACTCAAAATGGCCATATCTCGTTCTGAAGGCTGTCTTAGGGATATCTTTCTCTCTAACTCTCACTTGATGATACCCGGATCTCAAATCTATCTTTGAAAACCACTTGGCGCCTTGTAATTGGTCAAATAAGTCATCAATCCTCGGAAGAGGATATTTATTCTTAATCGTCACCTTATTCAGTTGTCGATAGTCAATGCACATTCGCAAGGAGCCATCTTTCTTTCGGACAAACAACACGGGTGCTCCCCACGGGGATGAACTAGGCCTAATAAAGCCTTTCTCAAGCAAGTCCTTCAATTGCTCCTTCAACTCTGCGGGAGCCATTCTATAAGGTGGAATAGATATAGGCTTGGTGTCTGGCAATACATCAATAGCAAAATCAGTCTCTCTTTCCGGAGGAAGGCCTGGGAGCTCTATCGGGAATACATCCGCAAACTCATTCATCATGGGAACTGACTGAAGAGTTGGCAGTTCAGCTTCTACATCTTGAACCCGAACTAGATGATAAATGCAACCTTTTATGATCATTTTCCTTGCCTTTAGATAGGAAATAAACCTATCTTTTGGTGACGCAGTATTCCCTTTCCATTCTAAAACTGGTTCTCCCGGGAATTGGAAACGAACCATATTCATTCTACAATCAACATTGGCATAGCAAGAAGCCAACCAAACCATACCTATAATAACATCAAAAGTCCACCATCTTTAACTCATGTAAGTCAGCCATAGTACGATGGTCACAAATCACAACTACACAATTTCTATATATTCGGCTGGCTATTACCGATTCACCAACGGGTGTAGATACCTCAAAAGGTTTGATCGACTCTGGTTTGACTCTAAACTGACCCGCAATATATGGAGTAACATATGACAATGTGGAGCCCGAATCTATCAAAGCATATACATCATGAGAAAATACCGATAATATATCTGTGATGACATCAGGGGAGGACTCAAGATCTTGGCGTCCAACCAAAGCATAAATACGGTGTTGAGGACCGCTAGAACTGGGGACTCTCCCTCTGCCTCTACCATGGCCGACTAGCGCATGTGAATCTGGCCCCATAGGGCGTATAGATGATAAAGATCCGGCTACCGATCCTGAAGGCTAGGTCCTACCTCTACCACCAACTGAGGGGTAATCACGCATAATATGGTCTGGCTGACCACACGAATAGAAAACCTTTGAACCAAATCAGCACTGGCCCCAATGTAACTTCCCACACTGGGAACATCATGGTACGGGTGGCCTCGCCTGACCCGAATCACCCCTGAACTGAGATCCCAAAAAACTCTAACTCGGCCTAGAATGAGTAAATGTATCAAATCTTTGGCCTGTAAACCGTGGAGGCGCACTAGTCATAGAATGGCCTGAATGCCTAGAAAACTATTGTCTATGCCCGCCTCTAAACTCACTCATCGGGCCCGAAGACCTAGCCCTCTTGTTATACCCTCTATCATGTTCACGCTCAGTTCTTTGTTGTTGCTGGCTTTCCTCTAAAATTTGAGCATGAGCCTGAATGCGTGAAATATCCATATTGTCCTGAAGGGACGCAATCAAGCACCTATCTATCAGATGGGGCCCTAGGCCTCTCACAAATTGGTGCACTCGGTCACCCATATCTGCTACCATGGCCGAAGCATACCTAGCCAAAGAATTGAACCGAGGACTATACTCTAAAGCACTCATACTTCCTTGCCTCAAATTCAAGAACTTATCGGCTCTAGCTCACCGAACCTCTAGAGGCACGTAATGTCGGAGGAAGGCATCTATAAATTCTTGCCATACCGGGGGAGGCGCATTGGCTCCCCGTGAAGCCATCCAAACCGTGTACCAATGAACCACAACATCTCTCAATCTATAGGATGCTAACTCCACTGACTCAACATCCGAAGCATGTATCAACCGAAGTGTCCTCAACATTCCATCAATAAAATTCTGAGGGTCCTCATCCGGCTTTGATCCAAAGAATTCCAGAGGGTTCAAGCTAATGAAATCACGGGCCCTTGCACTAACAGCCTTATCACCTTGCTTGTACCTTGTCGCTGAGTCTGGGCGACAGCCAACTGAGTAAGCAAATGAATGGCCTCTTTTACATCTTGGCCCGAAGCATTCGGTAGGGGAGCTGGAGGTCCTGGAGCTGGGGTTGAGGCTCTCTCATGCTCCTCAGAAATAGGCACTGAATGAGAGGACTGAGAGTGAGCCGTATTTTGGGAGTCACCTTCCTCTACGACCGTTGGCGGTGCTCTTTCAGCCCACTTTCTGCCACTGTCTTGCCCTTTGGGGCTACCGTAGCCTTTCTCTTTACAGGCATCTCTGAAATACATAACACATGGTTAAGGAAAAAGAAGTCCTTATATCATAGCTCTATCGCACGATCTTATGAAGAAAGAAGGTCATTCATTCCTAAAATGCCCGCAACCTCTTGTTTATAAGTGTGGCGCGCAACACACCCATAACCAACACTCTACTAGACACGGCTCGTAGACACTCCCTAGGACAGAACTGCTTTGATACCACTTTTGTCACGACCCAACCGGAAGGCCGTGCCGGGTACCCGGTGCTAACCCACCCGGGCACCTCTTATCATACATTCACATCTAGGTGAGCCACATAGCTAAATCATACTTTTATCCGTCAGTTATACTATTCCCCTTGAGCAACAATACATTTATATCACCATAAATAATTATGCCCACAACAATGTACATAAGCCGACGAGGCTAACAAAATGATATTCAAAATATAAGCCGACAAGGACAAATACATCTAACCATATACACATCTCTACGAGCCTCTAAGAAGAGTATGTCATATTATATAGGTGAGACAAGACCCCGCCCTGCCCATAAGTATGTACACAAAAGAATAGATACCAAAAGTTGTAGCTCCGCTACGTAGTCCCTGAGTAATAAAGCTATGGATCAAGCCTGTCTCCCTGGCCACCTGCGGGCATGATGCAGCGTCTATAAACAAAAGGACGTCAGTACGAAGAATGTACTGAGTATGTAAAGCAGGATCAACATCATTATAGGAACATAGTAACCAACATAAGAGATAGCATAAGATGGGAGGTGGTAGAACCATCGTCATGAACACTTACTTGCTTTTCATAGGGACTTTCCATTTCTAATGCGTGATTGTGTACATACATCCATATCCGCATCCGTATTCATATCCGTACTCATTACATTTCATACTCGTATTCATATTCATAATCGTATTCGTATTCATTTACATATTCATATTCATAGCATACCCGACCACGAAGGATCGGTATTTCACATACCCGACCATGACAAGGCTCGGTGATTATATATACCTGGCCATACCAAGGCTCAGGATTATCGGTACCCATCTGTAGTGGTGCGCGCGCAATACATATCACACCCGACCATATAAGCTCGGGATTACATAATAGTCATACATAACATGTATACATAAGAGCTCATAAGCATCTTTGACATCATTACTATCATCGTTTTATTACATCTATCCTCAGAGGATCACTCATCATACAAGGAATTTCATAGTATCGTAACACAACGAGAATCGTGCGCTTTAGTAGCTTTAAAGATAGAATCATTTGGAGGACATCATAAGCTCATGAAAGAATAGATATATGGCCAAAGAACCATGCCTTATTCAAAGAAGGGTTAGCTTTACATACCTTTTCCTTCAACTATTCTATCGCTTGAACGTTCTCCTTCAATGCTTACGTTTCTACCTTCATTAGAGTTATACTAACATTAGAAAATCGATAGCTCAGCATACTTGACTAAAGCTAGAGAAAATTGGGCAGCATCTCCTTTGTTTATACTACTTCCCCCATATCATATCTCAACTCCCAAACATCAATAATTGTTGACACCCAATTTTGTCCCGCCTTCCTTCCAAAATATTTATTGGCGTTTCTAATATTTTTAATAGCTTAAGAATATTCATTTATACTTTGTCGCAATTTTAATTAGCTTTCTATTAATACTGCCGTTTATTATCCAACCATAGTCATTGCCTATTATCATTATTATTACTGTTATTATTATTATTATTATTATTATTATTGTTATTATTATTATTATTATTATTATTATTATTATTATTATTATTATTATTATTATCATTATCATTACCATTACTATTATGATTTGCATTATGATCACTTTTGGCATTTTCTATTGTACCGTCTTATGCATACACGCATCGCGTTTATTTTATGCAATTAAACAATAGCATTTACTTACTGTTAAAACTTTTAAAATATTATCGCACGGCTATTATGACATCGTATAATTTTATTTAGTAATAAATATATTTTATAGTAAGTAATATTTTAGCACACGTTAATATATCGTTAATTGAAGGTCTTTTATTTAAATTTAGAAGCCCAAAGTGGTATAAGAGACAAGTATTTTTAGCCCAAGAAGGCCTTCCATCAACCAAGATTTGGGCCCATCCGTCCCAATCAATTCACAAACGTTTCGGACCAGTCCATTAATAATTAGCCCACACCCTTTTAAAATGGGGTATAACAGCTTGGCGACTCCACTAGGGATCATTAGGTTCTAACCATAACAAACTTAGGTTAATAATTAATTTGTTCGATGTTTTGGTTGTTTTCTTTATTTTTGCCTTTATTGTTGCTTTCCCTTATTTTCTTTTAAGTGTTTTTAATTATTGTTTTATTCCTTATGTGAAATTTTCTATGTAATAATATGTTATTGCTTTCCTTAATTGGCATTCCGTTCATATTTCCTCCATTTCTGGAAACTCACACTATCACACGTACACGCGAGGTGTGTTTTGCGCACCCACAAAATTTTTCAAAAAATCCCAAAATTTAGGAGAGTTGGCATATGCGCGGGGTGTCCGAATTTCCGGTGACCACGTAGCCTTTTCACTCGAGTAGTCCGCTCGGAAACCTTGTGTCTAGTAAGCCAAATCTTAGAAAACTTAGGATAGAGCTATGCCACCAATTCTATTAGGACATGCATGCATAAACCTTAGGTGGGTCTGTCCTAGGTATCGACTCCACAATTAGGAAACCTACCAAATTGTCGATGAGTTTCATAACCCAACGACCAACAAGCATATTATGTGTAACGTGATGATGATAAAAGGATCCAAGCCTAATCATGACACAATGAGTTTGGAAAATCATTTTTTTTCTTTTTCGTAGGATGAATTTCGTCCAGCAGATCCCCAAAATTAAGATGGTCAGTGGCGTACCGAGCAAGCTGAGGGTATGGTGGGAAGATTTGGACTTGGGTAGTAGACTGGCGGTCACGCGGATGTTGAAGTGCCTCCCTTCGCTATTTAAGATCACTCCCGACAAACACGTAGTTAGAGCTTTATCCAATTTGGGATCCCAACCGAGTGGTCTTCAAATTTAAGGACTTTGAACTCACACCCACGTTGGAAGAAATAAGCTATTTCACAAACTTAAAATACCAAGGGAGGGGTCAGATTATCCCGCACAGTCAATCGGGAAAGAAATTTCTCCGCTATTTGGGTTTGAAAAACACTAAGGAACTCCGATGCTTCGAGAATAACTGGGTATCGTTGGATTATCTATATGAGAGGTACGGTCGTCAGGACGGGTACAAGCTGTTCAAGAAGGAATTTTCATGCACTCCCGCTCATTGGCAAGCTAGACGACCCATTGTATTCGCTGTCGCCTTACTTGGGATTTTAGTATTCCCACGCGAATACGGCAAAATCAGCACTTGCATATGTTCTGTGGCTCGAGCACTCTTTGAAGGGGTTGATGGCGCGCAACTCACTTTGGTTCCCATGATTTTGGCGGAAATACTCCGAGCTTTGGGAAAGTGTAAACGGGGAGCAACAAGTTTCTTTGAGGGTTGCAATCTTCTCCTCCAGATGTGGGCAATAGAGCATTTTTACCAACGCCCGAATATGGCAGACATATGCTTTAGTGAATCGAACAAAATTGGCAGCTTTTATGAAAGGACGAAACCGTTTGTATCTCCAGTTGGCACTCATGATTGGTATGAGTTGTTGGCTTCCCGAACTGGTGATCAATTCCAATGGAAGTATCCTTTGCTACCACGTACCACGGCTTACATAAGAGGTAAGAGGCTTTACTATATTTAACTTATTGGGCTGAAAGGCCTCTAGCCATACATTTCGGTACGCGTGCTTCGTCAGTTTGGTATAGATCAAGTAATCCCTCTCCAAGCGGATTTGGTTGGTTCTGAAATCCTTTTTGGGCCAGACTTCAGAGTTCCTAGAGCTGGCCAAATTCTTGATGAATGGGTTAACATTGATCCAATAAGCATTGGGGCCGGACCGGCAAGAGGTATCCCAGAATATCATGCATGGCTGCAAGAAGACTATGGTAACATAGAGCCTAGCCCAGCAGGTGAATCGGGCTTCGAAGATGAAGTAAAGACAATCTGGATAAAACATTCTCGCTTGGGGGCCATGGTTTTCACTCCCGAGATGTGGGCTCAAATGGCGAATATAATGCAGTATTTGAGGGATGCGGGAGCAGGGCCTAGCAATGATGGAGCATCATCTTCCGTTCAGCCACCAGCATGATCAAAGGCAAAAAAATTTAGGCCAAGTTTTAGGATTGTTTTTGATGTATTTTTGTTTATTGTCTCTTTAATGTACTCGACTTTTAATATATTTCAATGAAACTTGGTCTCTTTATTTCCAAACTCAAGTGTCTCAATTAAAGGGCTTGGATCACTCTATCATAATCCCGAATATTTGGTGTTAGGCTTACCTCTGGCACAAAAGAAGTCCCGTGCATAATAGGTCGCACTATGATTGTTAGATTTCCCTTTTACTATATGATTTGTTTGCTATGTGATATGTGCTTCTTTCAACATTATTTGTCAAATGTTCGCATTATTTTATTCAAAGCAGCAATCATTCGCACTATACTGATACAGTTCTCTTCATTTTTGAAGGTTTTCTTTTATTTTGATTACTCCCCCTAAAGGTTGATTCGTGTTGACGGTGAACTGGCGGATCACCCGTACTTCACAAGATCAAAAGCACGAGCATCCAACAATATGAATGATTCAGGGGCATCCGAACAGACTGGCTTGGGACTTGTCACCGTTCCGAGAGACGAACCTGAAGCTTCGAGAGGAGGGAATGATGAACTCATCGCCCAATTGATGCAGCAAATGGCCAACATGCAAAGTGAAATTGAGCGACTGCAAAATCTCACCAACCTGTCCATTACCCTCAACACTCCTCATCATGAACAAAGAACAAGTGTGACGATACCACCATCTTTTTCACCTGTTGACTCGTCCGCCCCTCAGCCTTTTCCCTCAAACCCTCTGCTTCACACAGTCAATCCAAGCACTACCAATTTACCCCCCATCCCACAGCAAACTAACCTGCAAGAAACCATTTCACAACAAGCCATCCCACTACCGATTAACTCCCAACAAACCATCCCGCAACAAACTAACCTACAGCAAACCATCCCGCCACAAAATGACCCGCAACAAGCCAACCCACAACAAGTTAACTTTCAACAGGCCAATCCGCTACCTTTCACCACTCCATATATTCCCCAGCCTTCAATTATCCAAACTACCCCACTTACCCAAAGCTACCAAGCAACCCAACACATACCGTTGCACACACCGCTAACCATAACACGCAGTATGTGACACCGGTATATGTAGCAGAAGCTCAACCTTTCACTACCCAATTGCAGGCCGTACAGCATCCAGAGGTGGATCCTTATGAGGAGATGGAAAGGGAAGCTAGGGCAAAAGCAGACGAGAATGTGGCAAAGAAGATTCGTAGCCTGAAGGAAGGATTTAGAAGCATCCAAACCCACAAGGGATGTGAAGGACTGGAATACGAGGATCTGTGTATTCATCCCGACATTGAGTTGCCTGCTAGATATAAGGTGCCGAAATTTGATATGTTTGATGGAAAAGGAAATCCTCGGGCTCACTTGAGATCGTACTGTGACAAGATTGTGGGAGTAGGGAAAGATCAAGCGATTAGGATGAAACTGTTTATAAAGAGCCGGACAGGAGAAACGCTCGATTGGTATACATGCCAAGATCCGCAGAAATGGCATAGTTGGGGAGAGATGGCACAAAAATTCATGGATAGGTTCAGGTTTAACACTGCGACTGTCCCGGACAGATTCTATCTGATGAAGTTGGAAAGGAAGTCAACAGAAACTTTCAGGGAGTATGCTATGCGTTGGTGACCGGAAGCCGCTAAAGTCCAGCCTCCAATGGCGTAAAGTGAGATGACAACGCTCTTTGTACAATCTTTAAAAGATGCCACATACTATGAAAGACTGATAAGTGTCATCGGGCAAAAGTTTTCTGAAGTCATTAGGATGGGACATTTCATAGAAGAAGGTATCAAGACAGGAGGAATCACAAATCCGACAGCCTTGCAAGCAACAAATAAGGCAATTCAATCAGATTCAGCTAAGAAGAAGAGGGACGGAGTGTCTGCGGTCATGACCATCCAGGAACGTAGACCAAACCAGATGTTAACCTACCAATACCCTTCATCCCAGCCTTCATATTACAGCCAATACACCTAATCCCCTCAGCCTTATTATCAACCTCCACCCACTCCCCATCATGGTTACCATACCCAGCCAGCATATTACCCACCTCGAGCACCTGCCCATCAAAGCCCATCACAATACCAACCAAGTTACTCGCCTCAACCCCAATACCAACCACAAAACCATCCATAAAATGCATCCAGACCTAGCCCAAACTTTGAAAGAAAGCCAACCAAAACTTACACACCATTAGCCAAACCCCTAGCCCAACTGTATGAAAGGTTGAGAACCGCAGGGATACTTCAACCAACTCAGGGAAGAGTTCCTAATCCCCTTCCTGGATGGTATGACGGGACTAAACGTTGTGCGTATCACTCAGGAGTTACCGGATATGATACTGAAAATCGCCTTACTCTTAAAGACAAAATCGAGGCATTAATCAAAGAAGGAGTCATCCAGCTCAAAGGAGCTCCCCCAAATATAAACAACAATCCGATGCCCAATCATGGTGATGCAAATGTGAACATGATTACCATTGATGAAGATTGTGATTTGGAAGGGACTATTGTATCGGTCAAAAAAGAGGAAAAGGTTGAATCATCAGCCTTTATTGCTCCAGTGATCACGGTCCAAATGAGGGACCCAATTGAAGTGGAAGTGCTTACTCCAAGGCCTAAGATCACGGCCTTAGTTGCTCAAGCACCTTCTTTCAACACCAAAACTGTTCCTTGGAATTATCAGACTGATGAAAGGAACAAAGCAAAGGGAAAATTGGTTGTAGAAACTGTTGCTGCTGGATTGACTAGATCTGGGCGGTGTTATGCCCCCAAAAAGGTAGCACGAGGAGCACCGAGTAAAGAAAACGGCCAACAGAAGGCTGTGACTGAGGCCGAAGTTGAAGAATTCTGGAGGAAAATGCTGACTAAAGAATATTCTATGGTCGAACAACTAAAGAAAACACCAGCCCAAATTTCTCTATTGGCATTGTTGATGAGTTCTGAAGCTCATAGGAACGCTTTAGCGAAGGTACTGAATGAAGCTTATGTTCCGGCTGAGACTTCCAGCGAGAAATTTTCAGCCATGGTTGGAGAAGTCCTCGAAGCCCACAAAGTTTCTTTTCATAACGATGAGTTTCCACCTGAAGGTTTGGGGCACAATAAGGCATTGAACATTACAGTCAAATGCAGGGACAAGTTTATTTCTAAGGTGTTGATTGATGGGGGTTCAACTGTTAACATATGTCCTGTCACTACTCTCCGAGCTTTAGGAATTGATATCGGGAAACTTCGCGACAGTCACGTGATAGTTAAAGGTTTTGACGGAGCTCAAAGAGGTGTCGTAGGGGAAATCGACTTAGCATTGGAAATTGGACCCGTGGAGTTCACGGTGGAATTTCAAGTGATGAATATATCTGTCAGCTACAACTTGCTAATAGGAAGACCATTGATCCATATGGCTGGTGCAGTCCCTTCTACCCTGCATCAAAATTTAAAATCTGTCTGGAATCATCAGGAAATTGTGATCCATGGAGAAGGCAACAATCTGATCTATCCCGAAAACTCAATTCCTGTTATCGAAAGTGTAGAAAGGCTAGATGGATCTGTCTTCCATATCAAGGAAATCATGTGTACCACGCAAGCTGAAAGGGTAAAATTATCACGTGTGCTTATGATGGTGTCTTGGGAAATGTTGAAAAATGGTTTTAAGCCTGGTCAGGGTCTCGGGGTGAACTTAGACAGAATAGTCGAACCAGTTTAATTACCCGGGCAGAAGGATACTTCGGTCTTGGATACGAGCCCACTCTTGAAGAAATTTCACTGGCTAGTCTCAAAAGAAAAGGTGATATTCCCTTGCGAAATCCTGTTCCTCTCCTGAATCGGTCTTTTTTCAAGGCATCCGTCACCCAAATATCAGAAGAAGCAGCTGAAGACAACCTCGTAGAAGGATTCAAGAATCTATTCATTGCCGAGGAAGAAGCTGAATGCAACATGATTTTGGGTGATTGCCCTGAAACTCCAACTATCTAGGATGCTGAGCCTGGAGATGTTTTGAACCATTGGACTTGTACCCCGCCCCCGGTTCTCCGGGAGTCTTGGTAGATGATTTGTATTAGCATTTGATGAAACAACGCGATTCAAAATTGAGGCCTGAATCGTGTTTATGCTTTTGTTGTGTTTTGCCTCCAAACTTTTGAAAGCTTAAATGCCAAATCCAAACTATGCTTTTCTATTTCGTATTTCGTCTTTATTTAATTAAATTTTCTTTTATTTTTCAGCAATCAAACTAGTAAATCTGCTGATATTGTGAATGTGACACGTAATGAAACAAGCGAGCCCATAGTAAATACCGAAC
Source organism: Lycium barbarum (assembly GCF_019175385.1). Taxonomy (NCBI): domain Eukaryota; kingdom Viridiplantae; phylum Streptophyta; class Magnoliopsida; order Solanales; family Solanaceae; genus Lycium; species Lycium barbarum. The sequence continues at coordinate 23,926,908 of NC_083347.1, forward strand.
AAGACTCTGAAGAATATGAAGAGGACATGCAACCTGAAGAGTTAACTAAGGATTTTGAACATTTTGAGAATAAGCCAAAACCGAATTTGGATGAAACAGAAACCATAAACTTGGAAGATTCAGGAACAGTGAGGGAAACAAGAATTAGCGCCCATTTAACTCCGTCACAAATGGAAGAATTGATCAACCGTTTGAGACAATATATAGACGTGTTCACATGGTCTTATGATGATATGCCGGGTCTAAGCACAGACATTGTTTCGCATAAGTTGCCTATTGATCCATCTTGTCCTCCGGTGAAACAAAAGAAGAGAAACATTAAACCGGATTTGAGTTTAAAAGTCAAGGAAGAAGTCTCCAAGCAATTTGATGCGAAGGTCATTCGAGCTGCAAGGTACCCCACTTGGCTAGCCAATATCGTGTCTGTACCAAAGAAGGATGGCAAAGTCAGAGTATGCGTGGATTATCGGGATCTCAACAGAGCTAGTCCGAAAGACGACTTTCCCCTCCCAAATATTCACATACTCATTGATAACTGTGCAAAGCATGAGTTGCAATCATTCGTTGATTGCTTCGCAGGATATCACCAAATTCTAATGGATGAAAAAGATGCTGAGAAAATGGCATTCATCACACCCTGGGGAGTATACTATTATCGAGTGATGCCTTTTGGGCTCAAGAACGCAGGTGCCACCTATATGAGAGCCATGACTACCATTTTTCATGACATGATCCATAAGGAGATTGAAGTCTATGTGGACGATATCATCATCAAGTCACGAAAGAGTTCATATCACTTGACGGATTTGAAGAAGTTCTTTGACAGGTTAAGGCGATACAATTTGAAATTAAATCCTGCAAATTGTGCATTTGGTGTTCCTGATGGGAAGCTGTTAGGTTTTATTGTGAGTAGGAGGGGCATAGAATTGGACCCTTCGAAGATAAAGGCCATTCAAGACTTGCCTGCCCCAAAGAGTCGAAAGGACGTGATGAGCTTCCTCGGTCGTCTCAACTGCATTAGTCGGTTCATAGCACAATCGACAGTAATATGTGAGCCAATAATCAAGTTATTGAGGAAGGATGTTGCTACCAAATGGACGGAAGATTGCCAACGAGCCTTTGAGAGGATCAAAGAATATTTGTCTAATCCGCCTGTTTTGGTGCCTCCAGAAGCCGGAAGACCTTTGTTATTATATTTGTCTGTGTCAGCGAATGCATTTGGATGTGTGTTGGGACAACGTGATGAAACGGGAAAGAAGGAGCAAGAAATATACTACTTGAGCAAGAAGTTCACACCTTATGAGGCCCGGTATACTTTGTTGGAACGCACTTGCTGTGCCTTGACTTGGGTTGCACAAAAGTTGAGACATTACCTGTCTGCATATACTACTTATCTTATCTCAAGGATGGATCCACTCAAGTATATCTTTCAGAAGCCTATGCCTACTGGGAAGTTAGCCAAATGGCAAATTTTGGTAAGTGGGTTTGATATTGTATATGTTACCCAAAAGGCTGTCAAAGGGCAGGCAATAGCCGATCATCTTGCTGAAAATCCCGTAGATGAAGAATACGTGCGTCTTAAGACTTATTTCCCTGATAAAGAAGTGGTGTTTGTCGGAGAAGATATCGTAGAGGAATATCCAGGGTGGAGAATGTTCTTTGATGGGGCTGCAAACTCCAAAGGAGTCGGCATTGGAGCAGTTTTAATTTCGAAGTCAGGCCAGCATTATCCAATTTCAGCAAAGCTCAGGTTTCCGTGCACCAACAATATGGCAGAATATGAGGCTTGTATTGTCGGACTCAGAATGGCCATTGATATGATCATACAAGAATTATTGGTTATAGGTGATTCTGACTTATTGGTTCATCAAGTACAAGGCGATTGGACCACTAAGAATGTGAAGATACTTCCGTACCTGCATTGCGTGAAAGATCTGTGTAAGAGATTTATCAAGGTGGAATTCAAACATGTCCTAAGGGCTCAAAATGAGTTCGCTGATGCTTTGGCAACCTTGTCCTCCATGATTCAACACCCGGACAAGAATTACATAGATCCTATCAAGGTGAATGTGCACGATCAGCAGGCTTATTGTTTCTACATAGATGAAGAGCCTGATAGAGAACCTTGGTATTGTGACATTAAGAAGTAGCTCAAGGCAGAGACTACCCAGAAGGCATAACCAATGTTCAGAAGAAAACACTTCGAAGGTTAGCAAACCACTTTTTCGTAAATGGAGAAATCCTTTATAGGAGGACTCCAAATTTAGGATTGTTAAGGTGTGTTGATGCCAAAGAAGCGGTCAAGTTGATTGAAGAAGTGCATGGCGGTACATGTGGGCCTCACATGAATGGTTTTACTCTGGCTAAGAAAATTCTACGAGCTGGTTATTTCTGGATGACTATGGAATCAGACTGCATTCGTTTTGTGCAAAAGTGTCATCGATGTCAGATTCATGGCGATTTGATTCGAGTCCCACCAAATGAGTTAAATGTGACAAGTTCTCCTTGGCCGTTCGCAGCTTGGGGCATGAATGTCATTGGTCCTATCGAGCCAGCCGCTTCAAATGGACATAGGTTTATTTTGGTGGCCATCGACTACTTCACAAAATGGGTAGTAGCATCTTCGCACAAGTCAGTGACGAAGAAGGTGGTGGTAGACTTTGTTCGCAGCAACATTATTTGTCGATTCGGAATCCCTGAGTCGATTATAACAGATAATGGAGCTAATCTTAAGAGTGGTCTGATGCATGAGATTTGCGAAACATTTAAGATTACTCACCGTAATTCTACCCCATACAGACCTCATATGAATGGAGCACTTGAAGCAGCCAACAAAAACATCAAGAGAATATTGCGGAAGATGATTGATAATTACAGGCATTGGCACGAAAAATTGCCATTAGCCCTTCTTGGTTATCGCACCACTGTAAGGACTTCAACCGAGGCAACGCCTTATCTTTTGGTCTATGGGACAGAGGCTGTGTTACCTGCAGAGGTAGAGATACCATCTTTGAGAATTATCCAAGAAGCTGAGTTGAGTGATGCCAAGTGGATACAAAATCGATATGAACAATTGATGCTCATTGATGAAAAGAGGATGAATGCAGTTTGTCATGGACAACTGTATCATAACAGAATGGCCAAAGCTTTCAATAAGAAGGTAAGACTGAGACAGTTCCAACCGAGGCAATTGGTGTTGAAGCGCATATTCCCGCACCAAAATGAAGCTAAAGGAAAATTTGCACCTAATTGGCAAGGGCCTTACATGGTTCATCGAGTACTAACTTGGGGAGCACTAATTCTAGCAAAAATGGATGGCGAAGTGTGGCAAGCTATCAATGCAGATGCCGTCAAGAGATACTACGTCTAGGAACCTTTTTCATTTATTTTATATGTAATATCTTGTAATGTGTTTCTATGTAATGAAAACTACGTTCCCTCGGCGGGATACGTAAGAAACCTATATCGGGTTTGATCTTTTAAGATAAATTTTCTAAAAATGTCCATTTGTTTGTAACATGAACTACGCCTGACCTGATTCCCGTGGTGGGATACGTAGGCGGACTACATAGGCTTCGGTCACATTATTAGAAAATCGCAATTTTATTTTCCCTTGTATGTTTTGAACTACGCTTGACCTGATTCCCTTAGTGGGATACGTAGACAACCTATATAAGGCTCGGTCTCGTCATTTTAAAAGTTCAATATCCTCCTACACCAGAAACTGGGACAATTTTAGGGGCATCATTGCAAGACGACATCGAGAAACATGAAAGAGTATACGGCCAACAGAGTCATCAGATAAAGGAAAGACTTTGGAGAAAGGACGTTCGCTTTGTTTCACAATGTGTCACAGTTCCAAGTTCAGCAGAAATTATTTATCACTATATACATATTTTTATGCATATTTCCTTTTTAAATAGTATGATTTTTAATCAAATAGTTTTATTAGTTGGCCAAGATTTAGAAATAGGCGGAGGTTACAAGTCCAAACCAAATTGGAAGCATGAAGCATCAAGAGACGGATCTTCAAAGCCAACGCGAATCAACCTCCCTCGAAACTTACAAATTTTCTTTGAGTGCAGGTTTCCAAATTGCGGAAGCTGAAATATATAATATTTACAGCCTTGCAAGGACTACGCGTCGAACGGTTTGAGTTTCCTTATAATATTTAGGAGAAATTATACCTCTCAAATGTCGATAATTCTCGGAATTTATGATAAATTAATGCTTAAGTCTTACAAATGATTTTTCAAATTTATCGACGCACATATATTTTCTACTGCTTTCAAATGCTTCGCATAAACGCTTTCAAATGCACTGCACATACACTATTGCTTTCAAATGCCCTGCATAAATGCTTTCAAACGCAATGCACATGTATTGCATTATTACTTTCAAATGCCCTGCAAACGCACTGCATAAATGCTTTCGAACGCACCGCACATAAATTGCACTACTGTTTTTAAATGCACTGCACACGCATAGTACTATCGCTTTCAAATGCTATACGTGAATACTTTCAAATGCACCGTAAATGCATTGCACCACTGCCTTCAAATGCTCTGCATAAATGCTTTCAAGTACGCCGCACGCATATTGCAATACAGCTTTGAAATGCATCGCACATACATTGCATGGCTGCCTTCAAAATGCTTTGCACCGCACACGCATTGCACAAATGCTTTCATCTGCTTTGCATAAATGCTTTCAAATGCACATGCATCGCATAAACGCTTTAAAATTTACTACATAAATGCTTTACACCATGAATCATGTTGGTTTGAAAAACCTCATTTTCATCAATCATTGGGTTTTAAAGGAAAACCTCATTATGTCAGCTTAGAAAGCCTCATTTTCATAAATCATTCGGTTTAAATAACCTCATCTTCATATCTGGTTTAAGGCCTCATTTTCATTAACCATCGCCAAAGGCATCATTCTCATGAATCATCGGCCTAAAACCTCATTTGCATTAGCCTCAGCTAAGGATATTTCACATCGCTTTACTTCCGATATTTATTTTACTGATTATTTTATCTAGTTTAAGTTTCGCAGGATCTTTAAGCGCAACGTGGAACTTTTTCTTCAGCAGTGAACTGGGGCAATTTGTTGGGAAGGATAATCAGACTTCCCGACAAGGGTCAAGGGTCTACCTTGAACGCTCGTCTCTAACCCAAATATTCCGCTTGCATTCCAACACATTCATATTTCAGAATTCTCAAGTTCGATCGTAATACCCAGTGTCATCATAATTCGACACTGGGACAATATTTTTTAAAGACTCGCACCAATCGGGACTCGTTATTCATTGGTGTCGTAGTCATCCCAGAATTACACACGGCCTGATTCTCGTGCAGCCCGGGATATGTAGGCAACTCGGAGACCGGAGTTCGGCCACAATCCTCTCAAATTTTTTTTATCCTTATCGTCTCCCAAACTCTTTTAGTCGGGACAAAATGGGCTATTAAGTCAACGTCTTTGCCCGAAAATTCTATCATCATTACCGGTCAAAGAGGGACAAGTTGTTGACACCCAATTTTGTCCCGCCTTCCTTCCAAAATATTTATTGGCATTTCTAATATTTTTAATAGCTTAAGAATAGTCATTTATACTTTGCCGCAATTTTAATTAGCTTTCTATTAATACTGCCGTTTATTATCCAACCATAGTCATTGCCTGTTATCATTATTATTACTGTGATCATCATTACCATTACTATTATGATTTGCATTATGATCACTTTTGGAATTTTCTATTTTACCGTCTTATGCACACACGCATCGCATTTATTTTATGCAATTAAACAATAGCATTTACTTACTGTTAAAACTTTTAAAATATTATCGCACGGATATTACGACGTCGTATAATTTTATTTAGTAATAAATATATTTTATAGTAAGTAATATTTTAGCACACGTTAATATATCGTTAATTGAAGGTCTTTTATTTAAATTTAGAAGCCCAAAGCGGTATGAGAAACGAGTATTTTTAGCCCAAGAAGGCCTTCCATCAGCCAAGATTTGGGCCCATCTGTCCCAATCAATTCACAAACGTTTCGTACCAGTCCATTAATAATTAGCCCACACCCGTTTAAAATGGGGTATAACAATAATAACATTCGCAACATCATAACAATAGTCTTTATTCACCTACATTATCTATATTTCTCAATTCACTTCAAATCATCCATATCCATGGTCATAGCACACTATTACGTTCACCCATATACAATGTTTATCCCATGTTCTTAATGTCATTTATAACATAATAATAATCATAACATATCAAGATTCGTGACTCAATCCAAGCTACTACTGAAAAATATCACTATTCTCACATTCATGACCCATTTCCTGTCTCCTTTTACAATCCAAGTCTTTCAACCTCTCAATACCTTAAACAACATGGAAAGACCATAAAACTTACCTTCGATGGCGTAGGAATGAACCTTGAGTGAAAATACTTCACTTGAACCCAAACCCTAGTTCACCCCCACTTGGATTTTCTTGTCTTGGATGAGCTTTAATGAGTTTCTTACACTTGATTCTCTTGGTTTGATGAAGTTGATCATTAATATCTCTTAAATTCTTATGTAAAAAGTGTGTGGAACTCTCTAGAAACCTTAAGAGAGATGGAGAAGTGTGGAAAATGAAATGAGTGAAGTGGGATAACATTTAAGTACTTGAACTTAACTCAACCCGTCGGGACTTCCACGGACACTTATACGGTCCGTATAACATTGTACGGCCCGTATAAGTGGTCGTGGTTCACCATCAGGCAAACACCATCTCTGCTGGGTGTTATACGGACCCTTATACGGATCGTATAAGTCGGTCGTATAACCCCATTTTTCTTGAAATGATCTCCGTCGTCCGTTTGATCTTTAATCCTCATGGAACCTTCTTAACACTTGTTTAGCACCTCATTAACTATCTAAGGGACATTGTCACTCTTCTCCAAAACATCATTAAGTCGTCATTAACTTGTTACTCGTAAATCTTTCCCTATACATACCGTATACCTTGCCTTCCTTAGCAAACTTTCTTCTCTTACTTCAAATGTCTTTGAAATCTCAATTAGGGTCATCAAATGCTATTTCTTACTCATTGAAATATCGTATACCTCGTGCTCTTCGTTATTCTATTCACTATGCATCAACGGAGAATTTTCCGAGTTGTAACATAATGCATTCCTAGGAATAGAAACCTACGTTCAAATTTAGACATCCAATTGAACTCTTTCAAATTTAGATCTAATATTGAATGCAAACTGACCAATATTTGGCACATAGGAATAGACACCTACATTCTGCTAGAGATGTGAAGTTGTTGGGCTATGTTTTCTTGACTAATGCCAACTTGTTTTGGCTTCTTCCTCTGAAATTGAACGGGAACCTCCGAAGGCTCGATATAAAAATGGGTTGGAAAAGTTATATCAGTGAATCATTCTTAGTTCCTTGCCTAATTATGCTTCATTAGCAGATTTATGTGCCTGTTGGCAGTTAAACATTCCAAGATAAGCCCAAATTTTGCAATGACACATCTCTTTTTGATGTTGTGTTAATGTTAAAGCAGTTGTATGCATCTTTCCATATGGTTGTCCTTTTAAGGAATGAGGTATAATAGATACTATACTCCCGTTAAAGGAAAAAAAAATACTTTTAGCTTCTTCCCGGTAAGTGTTATTCAGAAAACCTTTGTTCTTCCAGAAATTCATAGTACTAAAATATTTTTAATCACTTCCTTATTTTTTTTTAAAGAAAAATGTTATCTTTACGATTGTGTTGTTAAAGAGAATATTGATTGATTTAGGTAGTAAAGTTTGGCAAGTAGTAGCAAAAATCACATGGGGTTTGAGTCCTTGATGCATATAGGAATTGAGATAGGATTCATAATTGTTCAATTTTAGACAGTAGTTTTAGGGTCTTCTTGTTTCACTATTGATATTCTTGGATTATGGTTCCTTTAGCTTATGTTTCTGTAGAAAAAAAGTTACATAATTGAAGCTAGCTATGTGGGATTACTGAAAATGGTACTGAAGATCAATTTAATATCATTATTGTCCTAGTTGAGAGTTATTTTTTATTCAATTTGATCTTCAAAATGATTCTGGTTACTGACCACTTATTCCAAATTGCATATGGGATGGATAAATGTATTTGAGTAGAATTTGCATTTACGTTGCAATTACGATTATATTGTCCAATTTATGGAGTATCTTGCATCTGTTTTATAGACAATTGCTTCATATGTTTGTATTTGATAAGGTAGGTTGTGAATACTTGTAGCTCGTTAGATATTACTTGGGATTTATTTGTTTATTATTTTGAAAATATTCACTTGTGTATAAGTACTTTGTTTATGGCTAGTAATAATGCTGATAAGTTGGTATTTTACCAACTTATTTCTTCTTTAATCTTAGATTGTTGCTATGTTTTGATTGAGAAAATAGTGCATTTAATGTCATTTACTTCCATTTTATAGGTTTATGTGATTTAGAAGTGATCGGAAGAAATCAAGTGAAAATAAAGTCAAAAAGAGGCCAAATTGGACAAAAACTGCACAGTTTTGCAAAACTGTCAAAAGTGGACAGTTTTGCAAAAACGGGACAGATTTGCAAATTTGAAAACTTGGGGCTTATTTTGTTATTTTTGGACTTGGAAGAAGTGGGGAACTACAAAAGGAAGACAAGAGAGCAATTATATTCATCTTTGGCCATTTTCATACAAGCTTGGAGGCTAGGGTTTCATCTACACCATTGGAGGAGAAGATTGGAGCACCTTAATGAGATATTTCTTAAACCTTTCTTCAATTCCTTATTTTGTATTGAATATTTAAGTGTGTAGTATTTTCTTCTTTCACTTGAATCTTGTTTATGATATTATTCATTATCAAGTGTTGGATGAAACTCTTGTTATGCTTATGTATTGAATAATTTTTATTTCCAATGAAGTGGGTTTATTGTTTTTCTATTAACTCTTCAAGCTTTAATGTCCTTTAATGGTGTACAACATTATTTGTGCCTAAATACCCATACTTTGCTTGGAAAAGAAAGTATAGGTTAGGAAAAGAGTTAATAGCAAGAATTTGAGTCATTAAACCCATCTAATAACTTGAGCTCGGAAAAGGATAGTTTTTTTTTTGGTAAGTAAGTTTTTTTATTTACCAAGTGATATTTACAAGCTCAGAATTCTCAAAGCTGCAGAACTGGACAATTGCGTCCCAGCCTTACAGAACAGCTACTTTGCACAACCAACATTCAAAGAAATCCTAATAACTTCATGCTACACAGTAGGATAATAATTAAGCTCTTGTAGTCTTCTACTCAACTTCGGCATTCTAGTTCCTCGACAGTGCACTTCTTGGACAATTTTCCGCATCACAACTACAGCTCCTCGTCATTTTCCTTGAAATACTCTGATGTTCCTCTCTTGCCATATATGGTATATGCTCCCAGCTAGCGTCATCCGATAAATCTCAGCCTGTGTACTCCTTCCTCGAGCATGTGTTAGTGCCCACTGTATTTCCTGCTGCCAATACATGGCATGCCTTGCAATCCCTTTCCATTTTAGTAAACCAGTCCAGATCTGTTTTGAGAAGTTACAAGTGAAGAACAAATGCTCACATCCCTCATCATGAGCTTCACATAGTGGGCATTGGACATCGTCTATACAACCTCATTTAGCAAGTCGATCTTTGGTCAACAATATTCCACATATAGCTAAGTATAGTATGAATATCCATCGGGGAGCTCCACTATTATTGCACGTTAGTCGCCGCCAGGATACTTTAGGAAAGTCCCCTCTTAGCTTTAAGTAGATTTGTTTAATAGAAAATTGCTCCCACTTTACCACCTCGTCTTCCATGATCCCTGCTTGCTCAAAGTATTTGTGCGCCTTCAAGATTTTCCTGATTGCCCAGGAAGCTTGGTCAGTTGTAAGTCCCCATACAGGGCTATGTTTACCATAGTATATGTGGACCCATTGAACCCACAGTTTATCTTTCTTCTTGCAAAGGTTCCACAGTAACTTACATATGGCTGCTTGGTTCCAGAGAGTGATATTTGGGATATTAAGCCCCCCAGCAGAACTGGGTGCACTCAATTGTTCCCAGGAGATTAGTGCTTTCTTTGATATTGTTGCATCTCCTGTCCATAGAAAGCTTCTACAAGTAGCTTCAATTAACTTGATCAGCTTTTTGGGCATCACAAACACTTGTGACCAGAATACTTGCATAGAATACAATACCGACTTTATAAGTTGGACACGACCAGCATAAGAAAGGAACTCGATTGTCCATGATTTAATCCTTCCTAGTATCTTGTCTATCAGAGGTTTACATTGGACTAGCGATATCCTCTTTGTGCTCAAGGGAACTCCCAAGTATCTCAAAGGTAGATTGCCTTGCGAGAATCCAAGACTACTCAATATCTCTCTTTGCGTATGGACTGGTACTCCTCCGAAGTAGATTGAAATTTTCTCAGCATTTGCTACCAGTCCAGAGGCTTGAGAGAATTCCTGGAAGCAAGCATGTAATAATTTGACAGATATTAGGTCCCCTCTGCAAAAAAGTAGCAAGTCGTCAGCAAAGCTCAGTTGGACTATGTTCATTAAAGAGCACTTGGGGTGATAGTTGAATGCTGGATTCCTCCTCAAAGTCTTCAGATTCCTTGTGAGATATTCCATACTGAGAACGAATAAGAATGGAGAAAGGGGATCCCCCTGCCGCAATCCTTTTTGCGCACGAAATGGTGGTCGTGGCTGCCCATTGATAATTATTGAATAGGATACTGTAGTGACACAGATCATAATCCACTTGATGATCTTCTCTGGGAATTGTAGGCTCACCAATACTTGCTTCAAAAATGGCCATTCTACTGAATCATAAGCTTTCTTCATATCTACCTTTAGCATGCATCTTGGTGTTATGTTCTTCCTCCCATATCCCTTGACTAGTTCATGACTCATGAGTATGTTATCACTGATCACCCTTCCTGGCACAAAAGCTGATTGATTCTTGTCCACAAGCCAATCCATCACACGTTGCAATCTTGTTGTGAGTATTTTTTATATCAACTTATAAAGTATTGTACAACATGATATTGGTCTGTATTCGGAGATTTTAGAGGGGTTTTCAACTTTTGGAATAAGAGTCACTGTAGTACAGTTGATGGCTTGGTATAGGTCATTGGTTGAAAAGAACCTCAAAACTGCATTTGTAATGTCTAATCCAATAACTGGCCAAGCTTTCTTGAAAAATACCGCATTATAGCCATCACAACCAGGTGCTTTTAAGTCGCTTATTCCTTGCAGTGCTTGGTACACTTCCCCATCAGTAACGGGAGCAATCAATGACTGTTGTTGTGCTCTGTCTAGCAAGTGCCCATCTTTCATAATAACCAGGTTCACGGCAGGTAGTTTCCTTGCAGCTGAGCCCAGTAATTGCATATAAAAACCAATTATCTCCCCTTCAATGTCCTCCTTTTTATGAAGTACAACACCGTTAGCATTAAAAAGGGTTTTTATCCTGTTTTGGCAGCATCTGTTCTTCATACTTGCAAAGAAGTAAGATGTATTTGCATCCCCCAAATTTAGCCAAGTCATTCTAGATTTCTGTCTTACAATGCTTTCTTCAACATCTAACCACTTTTCCAATTGTTCTTTAGTTGACTTCTCCAGCTGAATCATATTTGTTGGTTGACCAGGTGCTCTCATTTGTTCTTGCAAGGTTTGTAGTTGGTTCCTGCATTGTGCAATCTTTTGCCCCACATTCCCAAACTCAGTATTGTTTAGATTTTTCAGCTTCTGTTTGAGTAGCTTAAGCTTCTCCCATATATCTTTCATAATGTATGTTCCTGTCACTTCACCCCATGTGGTCTGTATAATGTCAAGAAAATCTGCGTGCGCAACTAAGTGATTCAGGAACTTAAACGGCTTAGGTCTTCTATCTTCTTCATCACTAAAAGTGATGCTCATAGGTGAATGATCTGAGCACCCGGGGTCTCGAATTATAGCTTCCAGATAATGAAAATTCAGCATCCATTCCGCATTCACTAAACCTCTATCCAGTTTACTGTAAGTATGGCCATTAGTCCAAGTGAACTCTCTTCCCACTGCTTTTAGCTCTGTCAGTCCAGTGTCGTCAAGAAATTTTGCAAAATCCCTGATTTCTGCTTCTTGAACTGTTCTTCCAATAGGTCTATCTGCCTCTGCCAGAATAGCATTATAATCTCCCATTGCCAACCATGGTCCTTGCATTGAGGTGTGTATATTAGTCAATTCTGCCCACAAATTTCTTCTATCCTCTATGGTGTGGAGGCCATATATAGCCGTAAAAGAAAAATTAAAATTCAAAGCTCTATCCTTGATCAATCCATGAATAAGCTGTGATCCCATATGCAGCAGCTCAAAATCCACTACAGTAGCATCCCACATAATCAATATTCTACCTCGATTACTATGAGTATGGTTAGCAACCCATAGCCAGTTTGGCTGTAACTTCCTCATGACTCGAGCAATGTTATTCTCTTTTAGTTTATGCTCTATCATAGCTAACAAACTAACTTTAGTTATACGAATAAAAGACTTCACTTCCTTTTGTTTATACACCTTATTCACCCCTCTTACATTCCATGTAACTAACTTCATGTGGGTATTAGTTGCAGGGTATTTCCTTTATCCACTCCTAAGCTACTTTGCCCACTCATAGTGTTACCTCCACAGCTGGTTTCTCCTTTCGATTGATCTGCTGGTGTTGATATGTTGAGTACCTGATTACCACATAGGATTGTAAACCCATTCTGAGTTTGGACTTCATGCCCAGATGTCTTTTGTGGGCTTGTGTTCTTACCCTTTGCTTGTATCCACCCCTCCCCCTTCGTATGACCTGGGCTATTTGGAGGTTGGAGCACATCAGCCTTTGTTGTCTCCACTGGTTATGTATCAGGAGTCAATGCTTGTGATTGAACTTGTGTCTTAGTCTTACCCCTGTTTTGCCAAGTTTTTTGAGGAGCTTGCTGTTTTTGCTTTGGTGCAGGCTTAGGCACAGTCTGAGGTTTGGGCACTGACTCTGCAGGCTTGCATTTATGACCAACTATGAGACACGAAGGGCAGAACTCAGGCACCCAGTCATAGGTTACTTCTTGTATAAATTGGGTTCCATTAGGATCCTCAACTTTGATTGCTCGGGGCATGTCTCTGGTGACATCCATTTCAATAAGGACTCGTGCATATGTGATACGATCAATTTGGGTGGTGCATTCATCAGCGTACAAAGGAATTCCCAATCGACTACTGATCCTACTCAGTGTTTTCCCTCCCCAGCAATTAAGAGGGAGACGCGGGAATCTCACCCAAATAGGGATAGTTTGGAACACCTCCTTACTAAAATCAAAATCAGCAGGCCACTTTTTCACTACCAAAGGCTTATTATTCAACAAGTGTGGTCCAGAATACAGTACTTCATCACGATCATCGATACTATTAAACCTTACCAAGAAGTAGCCATCGTTATGGTAGAACACTTTAGGTTTGCCCGTGAAATTCCACTTTCCTGCAATAAATCTCTCCATTGCACCGATAGTTGGTTCTGCCCCTACCACATATATGATTAAGGCTTGTCTCCACTGTAGTGTTTCCTGCTCAATTTCCTCTCTGCATAACGTGACAATCGATTCACCGTCTCTGATTGTTGGTGGTATAAAGCTCAATCCCATGCCTCTCGCAGCTAGTCTGTTCCCCTGAAATAGATTAGTCCATTTTGATTTTTCCGGCGCATCAAGGATCTCCGGAAATAGTTCTCTCCTTTTACCCCCATTGGTTGTATCGCCCGTCTTCTTATCAGTGGGTATAGCTACAATTTGCCCTACACTATCACTTACGTTCCCCGTCGCACCTCTAATTTTCACCGGCGTACTACCCGATTTCTTAGCCCCATTAGTTGTATCACCCGTCATCTTACCAGTGGGTATAGAGACAGTTTTCCCTACACCATCATTAACGTTCCCCGTCATCCCTCCAATTTGCACCAGCGTACAACCCGATTTTTTACCCACTCGTTGGTTTGTCAGTGGTGGCCATTGTTCCAATGAAATTCATCCTGGGTCCGGCGAGAGCGACGTTTGGGTGCCAATTTCAGTCATCTCCACCGGTGTCTGCTCGTTCAATTGAACCTACGCCTCCTTCCTAGGCCTTCCCCTTGCCATTACTGGGTGGCACACGATAGCACACTCTATCGATTAGCATCACAGCCGGAGAGAGAAAATTTATGTTAAATCAAATATATGTAGGAAGAGGATAGTTACTTGAGGTTAAATTGATTGTGCCTAATATCACACTATAAGGCTTGGAAAAGCTTAGAGTGAAACTCATTGATTTGGTTGGAAGACTTTCAATGAGATTTTAGAAATCATTATCTATTAACATAAACCCGTTCTTAGTTGTAAAATCGTGAAATACATTGGATCGTTACTTGAGTGTAATTTCCTTTGTATCCAAACTTGTGGCCATTGATCATTTTACTCGCTTTCTAGGTTAGTTTATATTTTTGCATTAGTTATAATTTTAATCAAAAACCAAATATTATTATCAAGTGTTTGGCTCAGCGTAGAAAGTGATAATTCCTTACTTGTTTAAATCGCCTAGCATATTATTCCCTGTGGGATCGATCCCGAATCATAGTTGGGTAAATTATATTGCATACGACCGTGTACACTTTATCTTTGAGGAGTGGATTTGGACGTTATCAATTTTGGCGCAGTTGGATCCCGGTTCATTTGACCCGTCTGTATTAACTGAACAACTACCCATAGGTCACGAGATATATGGGATGGAAAAGACAATAAGGTTCTGAATACGAGGAGGTGTGATGGAAAGTTTTAGGACCTCGTAAAGAAACATCCCATCAAGCCACAAGTTTTAGAAGTGATTAGATTGTCTCGATTGTACGGTGTTTACAGATCTCAGCGGCCTGTTCTTAACCGTAGTTTGATCACTTCACTAGTGGAGAGATGGCGTCTCGAAACTCATACGTTCCACTTTAGGATGGGTGAGGCGACGATCACCTTCCAGGATGTAGAGGTGTTGTATGGTTTACCCGTGAATGGCAATCCAGTACTTGGGATTGAGCAGACAAGGGACAAAGTGCATTGACAAAGTATTTATGCAAGATTATTAGGTTTTTTTCCAGATCCTGGAGACATCAAATATAGTTACCTTAAGTTATCTGCACTTAATACACATATGCAACTTCAGCTAAAGTTGCCTGACATGGAAACACAGGATATAGTCAATCAAATGGTTAGATGTTATATGTTTTGGTTGATTGCTGGTGCGTTGATGGCAGATACATCTGGCAGTTACTAGAAGCTTGTGTACTTGCCTATGTTCGAGGGAGTTAATGCACTTGGGTCTTACAGTTGGGGTAGTGCGACCCTTGCATGCTTGTATCGCTGCCTTTGTAAAGCCTCACAGGGGTAACCAACATGAGATAGCAGGATTTCTACCACTACTACAGGTATACCTAATAAGTAAACAAAATGTGTTTTATATTTCTTCTAGTTTATAATTACCTAATTATATGTATTTTTTAGGTTTGGGCATGGGAGAGAGTTACTATCCTCAGGCCCCAGATGGTAGCACAAAGGGATACACAAAATATTTTTCCTACTAGTTTACCTAGGGGTCCATATGCTACTAGATGGTTTGCGCGTTTTAGTTGGACCGACACTACCAAGCATGTGTTGAAAGTTTTTAGGGACGCACTTGATTCTTTGACGGAGGATCAGGTACAATGTGGTATTAGTTTGATTTTAATTTCATGTATTTGTAATTGTAAAGACTTATTTGATTTTTTTTCATGTAGTTTATCTAGGAACCATATTCTGATGAATTAATTGAGAGTCTTCCCAATTATTGTTGCGATGGAAGAGACATATGGCGTGCTAGAGTTATAATCTTTTGTCGGGATGTAGTTGAGGTTCACTTGCCTGATCGAGTTATGAGGCAATTTAGGTTGATACAGGAGATACCAACTTCGTTTCCATTTGATTCCACACATTTTCACTAGGATCGTCGGGGAGGGCCGAATACAAATTAGGAGTTAGAGCATGCATAATGGTTGTCTTTAAAGTCACCATACGCCAATTCAAATGTGCGTTGATGTCCAAGCCACGCTTTCTTGTATGTCACTTGATGACCAAATTTCTCGTGAACCTGAGTCATGACATCTACTACTAACAACTTGGGATTTTCTCGACTTTTGTTTAGAAATAAGGATGCAATCAAATTGGTATCTAGGTTGGCATGACCTGTCGTAAGCCCTTAAGTCTCACATCTATGATTATCAACATACTTTCCTATCTTCCAAAGGTTATATCCAACCTTCCGGCCTCGAAGAAACCATAGACAACCTAACAATGATTTCTGTTTGACGTTACCATCTCGAACTCTTTATTTTTGCACAATCTCCAAATCGTGCGGCCCGTTTCAACTCTGCTTTGCTGCTAAAATACATATTTTTTTCCAAGACTTTTTTGGCATCCTCGGACCAAATTGAACAACATCGCATCTCAGATTCCCATGTAGAGATGAAAATATTTTCCTTGTTCTCCAATGTCGTAAAGTAGGGTATATCATGGCATGGAATTTTGGACACACCATGACCAAATTGATTATGAGGATTTACACCAATATTGTTTTGAAGTAAATCTCCATATCACCGATATCTTCATCATGTTCACTTTCTATTTCACTTTCTTCATCATCTCCTAAAAGTTTGTCATCCTCTGAACTTTCAGAGCAAATTTCAACATTTGCATCATTATACAAATCAACGTTGG
The DNA here is from genome assembly GCF_019175385.1 of Lycium barbarum. Classification (NCBI taxonomy): domain Eukaryota; kingdom Viridiplantae; phylum Streptophyta; class Magnoliopsida; order Solanales; family Solanaceae; genus Lycium; species Lycium barbarum. Next base: position 23,943,750 of record NC_083347.1, read on the forward strand.
CTTGAGCTTCTCTGTTGAGGAAAGGAAGAAACGATTGTAGGATATATAAGAAAGTTTTTTCTCTTAGCAGAAAATTTATACGAGTACTAACACATTAAAAGTTAAAAAATGGAACAATTTTGGGGTTTCTAATGAACTTGTTCTAGCACTAAATAATAGTGCAACAATTAAAAATATGTAAAAGTGCAACAGTTGGTAGTACAAATACCTTCTTGGGAGTACATATAATTTGGCTAATTTATTTGTTGAAGATATATAAACCCAAACTATCGGAAAAATATAATTTGTTGCTTTACGTGGCCTCATTTTCGCTGTGGCTACTACTAATATGTCTTTGACTACTTGAGCTTTCATTAAATGATCGATGACCATCCCTGCTAGGACCTGCACCAAATGATTGACGGAAACCATGTGTTGCACTATATGATGACACATTGGTGTGAGATTGATTATAGAAATTTGGATTGCCGTGCATCGGCAATTGCTAGAATGATGGTTGAATAATTGGTTCTGCAAAATGAGGCTGACTGACCATAGCAAATCCATAACTTTGAGCCAACAAATTCATGTGATTACCATGTTGACCACTCATTTGAAATACATTATTTTGATTTGTTGCTTTGGTCTTTACATAAATCTCTAAAATATTTATATCGATCTTATCCACAAATTTTTGAGGTATGGCGAAAAATTGTAGCAAGGACTGGTCATTCTTAATTTTAAACTCAATGAACCTTTTATTGTTACCTTGAAATGAGCATGGATATTTTCCAGATATATCGATTTGAATATTTTCACTATCTGTCCCCATTTTCTCATGCAATAGTTCAACCAATTCAGCATAGTTCGTTGAAATAGACATGCTAACAATCATTTTGGCACCTTCAGTATACCTAAATCCGTTCATTTCAGTAATTATTTCGCCACCCCAATACAAAGCAACCATCACATTATGTTCAAAATTGGCCATCTTTACTCCTACACACGAATATAAAACACTTATTATTATTATTATTATTATGGTTGTTGTTGTTGTTGTTGTTGTTGTTGTTGTTGTTGTTGTTGTTGTTGTTGTTGTTGTTGTTGTTGTTGCTGTTGTTGTTGTTATTATTATTATTATTCATATAACAGAAAAATAAATTAAAACTATAGTTTTATTTTAACATATTACAACATATTTGACTTAATTAACTCATACTTGTTGAATTTTTGAATGTTGTTCCAACAATAGGCCACATAAGTAGAAGCTTTGCTGAAAATTTTTGGAATATGTTGAACATTTGTTTCATACATTATATTTTGTAATGATCTATGATTTTGTTCGAAAAGTATGAAGAAGATGGACTTTAGCAGTCTGTCGTTATTGTGTGTCACATTTTACAATTAAAACATAACTGTGGATATCGTTTTATAGTTAAATCATTCAGAAGGATTCCCAATTTGCAGGATTCTCTGCAAGATTCGATTGCCCGTGCCTAGTTTCAGAAGAAACGTTACTGTCAGTTACGTTTTTAAGATCAATCAATGTCAGATTTCGTAGAAGGATTGTTTATACATGGATTCTCTAAAGTCGTTACAGCCAGTAACTTATTAGTCATAATACGTTACTCACGGTAACGAATTATATTTTAACGACGTTAACTCGTAGCTTTTTTTAATAAAATAAGAGAAAATTACACCTCATGTCAATTAGGGTAGCAATGCTACCAAAATTGACCCATTTTTTAAAATCTTACAAAAAATGACCCACTCCCTCCTCCTTCTCTCTCTGCACTCACTCTCACCTCCATCGCCGTCACTGCTCCACCGATCTAACTCCGGCGAAGCAAGCCATCTTCGGCCAAACAACGCCCAGCGATCTGATTGGATTCTCTTTTTAACGTCGTCACCGGTCTAACTCTGGCAAAGCAAGCCATCTCCGGTCAGATCTATATTGTTACAGATCTGACTGGATTCTCTTTTTAATGTCGTCACCAGCGACTTTTTATTTTTGTTTAAATGTTAATTGTATTGTTACAGATCTGACTAGATTCGCATTTTTTTGGCAACCTCCATGAATGCCGGCGAGTGCCCTTTTTGGTGTATATGGTGGTATATGGGTGTATATGGTTGTATATAGGTGTATATGGTGTTTATGTATATAGGTGTATAAATATGGTGGTTGGTGTTGCTTTGGCGATGACTGGTGCCAGGTGTATATGAGTGTATATGGGTTATAATATTGTATATGGGTTATAATATTATATATGGGTTATAATATTGTATTATATTGTATATGGGTGTCTATGAGTTAAAAGCTTTGCAATGTAAGTTTTGGGCTATTTTTTTGCAATCTAAGTGACCAAATTGTATATTTATGAAACTTTCCCATAAAATAATACCTAATACGTTACTCAGAAATACATTTATGCTAATTCTGTTAACTTTCAAAAAAACGTATTATTTTAGTGAATTGACTTAAATAATAGTTTACTTCGGTCTTTTTGAAAACGGTTCAATTGTTTTCACACAATAGTAAGAGGCCCAGCTCATGACTGAGGAGCCCTTTTAATTTGGACCAGTTTTTGGCCTCGAGGCTCCCTTCCTTTAAGGGTCCCGGCTGAGGTATAAATGAGCCTTTTTGCCACCTCTAAGAACTAGACAACAATGCTTCAAGAATTGTCAAAGAGTAATTAATGCAAGTTGAGAACTTAACTCTATTTTGCAATAATTTGTGGATGAAACACACAAATAGAATAATGTACAAGAAGTTGCATTGCTAGTCAAACATTCGACAAACTTTAGGTTCATCACTCTATTTACGAGTCCCAGAAAATTACGAGTTCTAACTCATAAATAATCTCTTTTATGAAGTGCACTTTTTTTTTGTTTGATGGTAAATTTTCTCAGGATAAATTGAAATTAATCGAATTATAACTTGTTTAGCCAAAATCTTCTGAGAAGTAAAAAGTGTTTCTTTTCTTAAAAAGTGCTTATTTGAAAGAGTTGAGGTGTTTGATCAAGTTTTTAGGAGAAAAAAACTTTTGAGTAGCAACAGAAGTTGATTTTTTGAAGCTAAAAAACGTAGCTTTTTCCTAGAAACACTTTTTGAACCTTGATCTAGCATAAATTGTTGCTCTAATATTGCAAAAGGGCTTTTCAAATTTACTAGCCAGCCATAAATATTTTTTCGCCAAAAACTAATTTTTCAAAAAATACTTCTGACAAGCAATACTTTTTAAAATAAACAGATTTAGAAGCTTAACCAAAGACACTGCAACGTCAACTTTTTTTTTGAATTATTTTAAATAATTATTTATTTATGAAATTAACCTAATATTTCAACTTCAAACTAAAGTTTTAGAATTTAAAATATGAAAAATAAGTTTTAAGAATTATTTAAGTTTTCGCTCAGAAAATTCCGACCTTATTTTCATGTTCAAAAACAACATTAACTTCAATTTTAAATATAAATATTAAATACTATTTTTTCACAAGTCTCAACCGGCTACTAAAATATACTCCCTCCGGTCTATTTTACTTTTCATGTTTTTTACACGTCCCTTAAGAAATCATTAACTAAAAGGATAATTTTACTAAATTATCCTTATTCATACTTTGATTTCAATTTAATACTACTCTCTTTTTATCTCTCCGCATTTATTGAGTAAGAGTAGAGGTGGAAATTAATGTATCTTGATTTTCTAAGATGACAACTACTCCCTCCATTCACTTTTACTTAGGGGTGGGCATAGTTCAAGCCAACTCGAAATCCGAACTTCTTAGATTTTTGATTTGGATTTTTGGATTATGGATTGCATTGTAGATTTTATTTTTAAAATTTGTGGATTTCCTAGTTGATATGGATTTTAGTACTATGAATATTTGGATATCCGAAAAACTGAAATTTTTATAACTTATATTATACTCTATCCATATTATATGTGCCCAATAGGCCAATGATACTAATAAATCCAATTTCGGAAGGTCTCATAGATTAATACCCCTCGAGCCACGACCCTACCCATTATTATTGTAATAAGTCCAAATACAGAACTTTCTACTAAATCAAATATAACATAGGATTTTTCTTACATTCGAATACAATCTTATAATTATTTTATCTTGCATTGCCTAGAAAGCTTTTTGCATGGAAAGTGCCACTATGTCAGCTAATCGAACTAGCTCAACTTATCCAAGAAATTCTTTTCTTTCCCCTGTTTTTACTATTACAAATCAATTAAGATCTAGATTCCTCTATGGTACTCACAATTAAAAATATTCTTGTGTTGAAGTAGAGAAAGATGTACTTTTGAATTTATGCTGAAATTATCTTAACTGCATTGGTTTTTAGTTTTAATTTGGTTTCACATTATGTCAAGACGTGTAACTCGATAACTGGAGCACATGAATTTCGTTACAAATAAGTGTGTTTTAAAGGCTCAAAAGTCAAATCCGAAAATCTGAAATATCCAAAAATCCGAAACCGAATTTGAAAGATCCAATCCAACCTGAGCTTATTTGGATTGTAATTTCTTCAATCTGAAAACCGAAAATCCAAATTAACATTTTCGTATCCAATATGATGGCCCGAACGCCCACCCCTGTTTTACTTGTCCACTGTGGACTTTGCACGCCCCTTGAGAAATGATAAATGAAGTCCATAATTTACCATGATACCCACATTAATTAGTGTATAGTCTTATTGATTTTGGAAAATGATTTGGATTAGTAATTAATGCCAAGGGTAAAATAGGAACAATAAATTATTTTTCTCTCGATCTGCGAATGTGGATAAGTAAAAGTGAAAATTTATTTATAAAAGGGCAAAGGGTCAAATTTACCCTCTAAGTATGATTTATAGTTCAAATTTGTCCTCTGTCAACGTTTGGGATCAAATTTGCCCTCTCCATTAGGATACTTGATAAATTTACCCTGATTATTGATAGAAGTATGACTAGGACTCCTTATCATTCCACATAGGCGCCATGTGTATAAATAAATTTATTTTTCCTTTAAATCTTAGTGTAAAAACCATACTAATTAAATTTTGTCATGTATTTTCTTTTTTTAATTATAAAAAAAAGAATACAATACATAATCTTCTTCTCCGTCAAACCACCGCTTCCCCTTCTTCTTCTCCCCCACTATCATCACCGTCCACCGCCCTCCACCATCAATAGGGATCCTGAATTTTTCAATCAAGAACAGAGATATTTCAACACCCATAAATCCCAAAACAAGAAAAGAAGAGAAACCCATGTAGTATTTCAAGAATTTGGTACACCTGAAGTAGAAAAGTAACACCAAAAGAAATGTAACAGCAGTAACAACAACAACAACAAAGACTAAAGCATTCAAAAGGGCACCTTTTAATTTGTCCCAATTTGAGTCAGAGCTGTTTTCAGTATAGGCATCTGTGGCTATAGAGGGAAATGAAGTGCCTGAGGAATCTGACTCATTATTTAGTACTGAAACAAGAATGACTACCAAGAGCATGCAAATTGAGACTGGTTTTTACATGCAAAGGGCAGTGGACGGTGATGATAGTGGGGGAGAAGAAGAAGGGGAAGCGGTGGTTTGATGGAGAAAAAGATTAGGTATAGTATTCTTTTTTTTATAATTAAAAAAAGAAAATACATGATAAAATTTAATTAGTATGATTTTTACACTAAGATTTAAAGGAAAAATAAATTTATTTATACACATGGCGCCTATGTGGACTGATAAGGAGTCCTAGTCATACTTCCATCCATAATCAGGCAAGTTTATCAAGTATCCTAACGGAGAGGACAAATTTGATCCAAACTTTGACGGAGGACAAATTTAAACTATAAACCATACTTACAGTGTAAATTTGACCCTTTAGGGCATCTCCAACCCATTGCATCATTTTTTGCACCAAAATGGTGCAAATTAACTCCAACCCATTGCACCATTTTTTGCACTAAAAAAAGAATATTCCTTTTATATTCTTCTCTCTCTTTTATATTATATTATTTTATTTTACTTAAATTTTATTTTTAATTTCATAAAAAAAATCCTTTTTTTCCTTTTTTACATATTCATCCCATGTAATTCATAATCCTTTGTTATATAATCATTTAATATAAAATTATTTTATACATAAAATTTTAAATAATAAATTGTAAGCAAATATTATACATTATACATATTAATGGATAATTCAAATAAAAGTGAAAACATTTATAAAATATAATTAAATAAATACTATTACATTAAGGTATAATTTATTTTAATTTCTACATAAATATTCAACTTCCATGATTAGTACGTTGCTCCCATAAATGCTCTACTAATGCATTACGAAGTGCAAAATGAGCATCTTTGTTCTTAATTTTTTTGTGTCGAGCTAAAAATTGTTCAAATCGATAATTTTCATCTACTACCATTCTACTGTTGGAGTTGGACCTTCCCAAGCATCTTGAATTGGTGCATTAAGATCACGCTCATCCTCGATTATCATGTTGTGCAGTATAATATATGATATTAATATATCATGTAGCACTTCTTTTCTCCAAAAACGCGACGGCCCTGCAATAATTGCAAAACGAGATTGCAAAACTCTGAATGCACGTTCAACATCTTTTCGACATGATTCTTGTTTCGTCGCGAAATATTTCTTCTTTTGAGATTGTGGCTCATGAACGGTTTGCACAATTGTAGACCATTTTGGATATATACTGTCAGCTAAATAATAACTCACATCATATTCGTTTCCTTAAATAACATAATGGGCGGGATGAGCAATACCTTTAGCAAGATTGGAAAACAGATGTGACGATTCTAAAACATTAATGTCATTATTGGTGCTGGGCATACCAAAATATGCATGCCATATCCAAAAGTCATAATCAGCTACAACTTCAAGAATTATTGTTGGGGATCCACTACGACCTGCATATTGTTCAGCCCATGCTGTTGGACAATTTTTCCATCTCCAATGCATGCAATCTAGACTACCTAGCATTCCTGGAAAACCACGTTGCTCACCGATGTGAAGAAGCCTTGCAACATCATTAGCTGTTGGTGATCTCAGACACTGCTGGCCAAAAATCTCTACGATAGCTCGACAAAATCTCTTCATGCTTTCAATTGCAGTTAACTCTCCAATTTTCACATATTCGTCAGTGGCATCCGCTGGCAAGCTGTATGCCAACATTCTAAACACATCTGTGATTCACTTGCAAAAAATGTCTACCCGATCTACAGGATACTCTACCAATGAAGATATGGTATTATGCCAAGTTTATTTAGATGTATCTCAAGATCCAATAACGGGTATAAATCAATCTAGAGATAATTTTTGGGGTCGAGTGGAAGATGGGTACAATAGTGCAAAGGATGAGTGTTGGGCGTATCGCACCAAAAGATCGTTGGAATGTCGAATTAAAGTTATTGAGAAGGCTATAAGAAAATTAAATGGTTGTGTACGTCAAGTTGAAAATTTGCATCCTAGTGGTGCTTCAGATAAAGATATTGTGAGTATTTATTTTGTAAATTTTTATACTTTATTTGTATATATTTAGTTACAGTTTCCCTTCAATTTTTTTTTTAAAATATTGCAGATTAACTAAGCAAAATGTTTACTTATGCAAGATCCGAACTACAAAAAAGGTTTTAAATTTGATCATGTGTGGGATTTGATGAAGGATTTTGAGAAGTTTAAAGATGTCGATGCTGGAAGTAAAAACGTTCGAAAGCAAGACTCTTCTTATATATCATCGGAGTCTGAGACTCCTACTCTTGATTCACCTCTAGTATCATCTCCTAACTTATCATCATTTTCACTAAATTTGAATAAGGATGTTGCAGGTGATTCCACATCATCACAACGACCTATTGGGGTGAAGAAAGCAAAATTGAAGAGAAAAATCGAAGAAGGTTTTTCATCTGCTATGCAAATGGTCCAATCAGAAAATAATTAACTTGTTGAGTTATTGGCAAAGTCAGGTGCAGACAGGCAGCGAGATTTGGAGATGAAAGATAGAGCTTTGAAACTAAAAGAATTTAAAGAAGAAAATAAAATTTTATTGTCGAATTTAGATTCTATCGGTGATCCAAATATTCGTGAATTTATTCGACAAGAACAAAAACGAATAATGGATAAAAGAAGTCAACAATTTCAACAGCCACAACCACAACAATCCTCCGCCCCATACACTCAATATTTTAATGATATTGGTGGATCTGGAAACGACCTACCAGAGTACTAAATTATTGTTATAATTTTCTAAATTATTATGTTGTTTAATGTATTTTTAATTTTAATGTATTGAACATTGTTATGTTATTGATCATTGTGTTGTTATTGAACATTGTGTTATAATTGTGTTATATATTTGAAATTATTATGTTTTTGAACATTGTGTTATTTATTAACAACATATTATATTTTATATTTGCACTTTTCATTTTTGTGATGGTTATATTTTTTAATACAATTATAACTTATAATAAAATTAACTTACAATTTTATATAAAATAATATATACGAAAATTAATTTATAAAACTTACACTCCAAAATTAAGATGTAAAATTAATATTATAAGACATTACATAAAAAATAATTAGGTATATTAGGAATTTAAATGTAAAAATTAAAATTTATAATATGTTAAATTAAAAGTGTTATATAATAAAATAATAATAATAAATTATTAATGAATAGTAATGGTGCAATGAATAGTATTACACCAAATTGATTCAAATAATAGTGCGAGCTTCAAAATATTATTTTTTATACTAAAATAGCATTTAATGCAAAAAATAATTCAAGATTGAAGTTAGCCTTACCTTTTATAAAATAGTGAATAAGCAAAAATGAACGGAAATAGTATTTTGAACCATCTACTTCCGCTATAAGAATGAGTGATCCGCTATAAGAATGAGTGAATGACAACTAAAGTAGATGGGAGGGAGTAGATTGTTAAACCAAAAGAAAAAGTGGACTTCACTTATCAAAATGTCCATTATACAAGTGCGCGTGGCAGCGCAACTCACGGAGAAATCGCGTGAACGCAGAAAGTAAATTAAAATTAAACATAAATAAACAGACATATAATTCAGCAAGTACTAATAATGGTCAACGGGGCCTATTTGTGGGCCCACATAGTTACAAAAAAGCACAGCTGACGCTACACTTGAAGTAAAATCAAGAAAAGCAAAACCAATATAACCTGTTCTCACTCTCAACACAATACTACATTTTTTTTTTCTCTGCAAACAAACATAGAAAACCAAACAAATCCCAATTGGCTAAGTGACTAAAAAACAGGTATTTTATGTTTATTTTCAATTGTGTGGGGGTGTTTGTTTGGTACTTAATTAATTATTGTGATCAATGGAAAAATATCTTTTTTGATCTAATCTTGGTTTTTTTTTTTTCTTGTGTGAAATTTCAGGTCCCTTTATTCCCATTTTTGGGTTGGGAAGTTTTCTATTTGACTCTATGAGCAAAGAAAGGCCACCAGAGCCTCTGGATTTCTTCATTTGGACTGTTGAGGTATTCTGTTTCTTTCCTAGTTTAAGATTCATCAATATTCCAGATCTTGAGAGTCACTGCTATTTTTTAATGGGGTTTTATATTTATTTGATGTAGAATGTTATTTTTTCGTTGTCTCACTGTTGTAGTTGTTGTATATAATGTGTTTTTTCTTGATAAATTGATGATGGTAGGTGTGAGCAGTTAAAAAAATGTATTTATTTCATCTTTTTTGCCCTTGCTGTTGAATTTTAGGCATATGATAAATTCTGCTAATGCATTTAGGGACTGATGTAGAGAATTGTACTCTAGGAGTCTAGGTTACTCGTGAAGGGAGTGGGCTTGAAATCAGGAGCTCAAAGAATGTCTATTTTTGAGAGAAATTTAATCCTGAGTGCATCGAGTTAGATGAATTGGTACACCACTGTTAAGATCAGTTGATACTTTTGATTGAAACGAAATAACATAATATGAGGATAAAAGAAGCGGTCTTATATATGTGCAAGGTAGGGATAAGGTCTGGGTACACTCTACCCTCCCCAGACCCCACCTATGGGATTACGCTGGGTATGTTGTTGTTGTTCTTATATATGTGCGAGAAAAATAGAGCCGCTTCTTCCTTTTTTCCCATCAAGCATGTATCAAATTCTACTTGAACTGTAGTAAGAAAATCTAGAAAGAAAGAGAGATATGAGAAAATATTGGAACATTGAGTGTTGGGAAACACTGTTTTGAAATTCCTTTTGGAGAATTTGTGAGACATTCTCTTGGCTAATTGTATGTGTTAACTAGAGTGTTATCTCTAATGTTTTTTACCCTCTATACACTTGATATAGTAGAATTGCTCCTCCTAGCCCGTGGGGCATGTTGGTCGAGCTGCATAAATCTCTATCTCTATTTTCCTACTGCCGTTACTATCTTATTTTGTTGTCTTATTCAATCAAAAGAATTAGTTGACATGTCCACGGTATAACAAATGAATCATAAGCATGTTTTCTTTTCTGTAATTAGTTGGACGGAGAAAGAACATCACGGAAAGGGAACGATAATATAAAATAACCACAAAGAAATAAGTGAAAAGATAAACGTAAGGGGAATGAAGTGAAATGCACAACAAACCACAGTATAAGGAACACCTAATGAAGCAACCAAGGGTGTGATGCGGTGGTCAATGAAATGGCTTGAGAACCATGAGCTTTCGGGTTCAAAACCCAGCGGAGGCAAAAACATTAAGAGATATTTTTTCATTGGTCCAAGCCTTGGTGGATAGAGTTACAAGGTACCTGTGCTGGTGGGAGGTAGTAGGTTTCGTGTGGAATTAATCGAGGTGTGCCGTGTGCCCAAGCTGGCCTGAGTACCACGGTTATAAAAAAAAAAACACTTAATGATTTGGAAAGTAGTGAAACCTTTTTTAGCTCTTCTCCTACTTAAACTAGCACAACCATACATCCATTTGTGCAACATTAAAAGACTTAAGGCCCTGGTATTATTTTAAAGCATAATGTATGCAGGTTGTTCACTCTAGGCCTCTCTTGATGAGCATTTATATGACCATCGCTGATTGGAAGCTCCATCTATTGGAATTTGTTTTCGGGTTTACACGTTTCGTGTAATTTTGCTCTGGATTCTTAGAATCTGCGAGTTATGGGAAATTTGAAGTAAGATATGGTGAGTTTGATATCCCATGTAGTACATATTGCAGCTTGTGGGACTGATCTTCCCTTTGCACACAGAGGCAGAACTAGGATTTGATGTATATGGCTCTGAATTTTAAGACAAGACATCGACCTCAAGCTAATATACAATCATAACTAGACTAAGTTATGAGCATCAATATTCAATGTATTTTTAAAAAGTAACGAACCATTTAAACACAATATGAATATAAACATTGCAATTACAATTGTATTTGATGACTTGTCAGGTTTTGAGAACGATCAGTGATCGCATCATTAGGTATACTTTCAAATACTTCATCCTCTATACCAATCAAAACAAAAAAAAATATTTCATTCTCTATATAACGAACTAAACAATCATTCAAAAAGTTATCACCAATTCTGCTTCTCAAGTTTTTTTAATAAACTTCATTGAAGAAAAAACTCTTCCCATTGCAGTATCGACATGTAATATCAAACTTAATTTAACAAGCAAACAAACAAGTATACATATTTTAATGCATATTTGTTTAAGCCAATGTCCTTGAAAGATGTCCAAGTCCTTGCAAGTTAGAGAAAACACTGTCCAATTCATGCACATAGTCAATATAGTTGTCAAGCACAAAACTGAGATCTCCAAACTTTGAAAGGCTGAACTCATTTGGATAATATGTAGAAGTTTCATGATCCTGTTTTTATCATAGTTTGCAGAAGAGTCATCGGGGCTCAAACAAGTCATACCAAGAAGCAGATTAGTATTCACTTCATTATATAAGTTGTTGAGCTCTTGAGCTCTGAGAGTTGCTAATCAATAACAACATAAAAAACTTCTACACGCAAATGATGAGAACATGTAACACTTGAGCTCTTACACAATTTTTCAAGTATATACTTCTCATCCATTTCTGGGATCACAATATCATGCTTGTCACAAAATGAGGAGACATCTTATAGGTCCATTTAGAATCCCTCATTGAATGCAATTGTCCCTTTGTGAAATCAACAAGCTTCATAGCACTTAAATATCTTGATCTTTTAAGCCATATTAAAATCATATGTAATTGCCAACACTTTCAACATCAAATGCAACATATATACAAATTTATACGATCTTAAGTCGTCCCAGACTTTTTGCCATTGCATTCTCATGATAATTTGAACCCTCGTTTGGAAGAACTCCAAGTACATGAACAATTGACGAGAACAAAGAAATAAAGTTATGCACCGTCTTAAAATGAGATTCTCAACGGATATCACCTGCCTTTTGAAGTCCAAGTTCTTGATTTCATACGCTTCCCCTATGAACTTCACCAAGCACTAGTAATTTTTCTTATTTTTCAGCTTGATCATCTCCCTACAATCTCCAGCAATATTCAAAACATTAGCAAAAATATCAAAAAATTATCAACATTAGAATATTTCATTGCAATAGCTACAAGAGTTAATTGCAATTGATGAGCAAAACAATGTATGCAATATGCCGAAATAGTATCTTTTCTATCAAAGTTTTACGACCATTAATTTCTTCTAGCATGTTGCTTCATCACAACCTTGTCCCCGTATTTGAAATGAACTTGATAAATGGTCTAAACGCAAAGAATAGATTGCTTGTTTTGATGACCTTGCAGATGTATCTTTAACATGAACAACACTAAGAAAGCGCTCAACAAGTTTATCCTTTTTGTTAACATACCGCAGAACAAGGGCCATTTGTTCCTTATGAGAGACATCCTTAGACTCATCAACGAATATCCCAAAATAATCCCTATTCAAGTTTTCATAATTGCTTTCACCGTTTCTTTTGCACAAGAATTGACATTTTAATGAATATTTGAACTCATGGTGTTATTTTTTGGAGCTTTTTCTAATATAATATTTTCATATTTTCCTTCCTATCTGCAAACCACTTTAAAAGATCTAAGAAGTGGCCTTTTCTTGTAGAAGTTTCACTCTCATAGTGACCCTGAAAAGGCATTTCTTCTTTCAAAAGAAACCTTACCATATAAATCAAAGCATTCGAGCTAATTCGATGCTCACTTTTAATTATCTCAGGTTATCGGTCAAAAAAAGTTAGAATAGATTGTGCTAGATTTCTTAAATCCCACATCATCTTAAATAACACCATGCCTTCTCCAGATATTCAAAAAGATAGTGTGAATTCTTGTGCAAAAAAAAAACGATGAAAGCAATTATGAAAGACTTTAATTTGAATTACTTTGGGATATTGGTTTAAGAGCCTAAGGATGTCTCTCCTAAGGAACAAATGACCCTTGTTCTGCGGTATGCCAACAAAGAGGGTAAACTTATTTGGTACTTTCTTAGTCTTATTCATATTAAAGATACATTTGCACGGTTATTGAAACAAACAATCTATTCTTTGTTTGTAGATCATTCATCTCAAATACGAGAACACGTTTATGATGGAACAAGTAACATGCAAGAAGAAATTAATAGTCTTAAAAATTATGATTCTCAAAGATACTTCTTCGGCATATTGCATACATTGCTTTGCTCATCAATTGCAATTAATTCTCATAGTTGTTGCAAAGAAACAATCTGATGTGGATAATTTTTTTGTTTTCTTGCTGATGTGGACAATTGCAGGCTCTCTCCTAGGGTTTGTGACAACCCTATACCCACCTCCACCCCCACTCCTCTTCTTCTCCTATCTTCCTTCTCTTCTTTTCTCTTCTCTCCTCTCCTTCCTTCTCTCTGGTCCGACAGATTCGAGCTTCCCGCCGTGAACAATGATTCCGGCGTGAACAGTGTTTCCTGCGTGAACAGTGATTCCGGCGTGAGCAGGTTCTATCTAACTGGAGTTGGTACCTCCGGTTTTTTTTAATTTTTTTTATTCTCTGTCTTTTATCCTTGCAGCTAATTTGCATTCTTGCATTACTTGTTTCGTTTTTGTCGTAGTAGTTACACTTTCATCTAGATTATTGCTAACTTGTGTTTTAGTATTGATTCCTGCCTGGTCGAGTAGTTTATATTTGCTTTACTGGCTTTGGTAGACGATGGTGGACTAGGGTCATGCTCTCGGACGGGGGTGAGGGTTAGAGGGGGTAGGTGGGTTAAGGGAATCTCTAGTCTGCGAGTAGGGTCTTGGAATATTGAGACTCTAACGGGGAAGTCCATCGAACTAGTTAAGATTCTTATAAAGAGGAAGATTAATATAGCTTGTGTCCAGGAGACTAAATGGGTAGGATCCAGGGCTAAAGATGTGGATGAGTATAAGTTATGGTTCTCAGGTAAGTCGAGGGATAGGAATGGGGTAGGCAGTTTAGTAGATAATGACTTACGAGAACAGGTGGTAGGGGTTAAGAGGGTCAGTGATAGGTTGATGACGATTAAGCTGGTCGTTGGAGGGTTTATTTTGCACATTATTAGTGCTTACGCGCCGCAAGTGGGCTTGGGCGAGGAGGAGAAAAGACGTTTTTGGGAGGATTTGGACGAGATGATGGGAGGTATACCGTCCACTGAGAAGCTATTCATCGGAGGAGATTTCAATGGGCACATTGGGTCAATTTCAGGGGGATATGACGATGTGCATGGAGGTTGTGGTTTCGGGGACAGGAACGGAGGAGGAGTTGCACTGTTGGATTTTGCAAAAGCCTTTGGGCTGGTGGTAGCCAATTCGAGTTTCCCGAAGAAGGAGGAGCATTTGGTAACCTTTCGTAGTTCGGTGGCTAAGACGCGGATAGACTTTTTACTCCTTAGGAAGGACGATAAAGGTCTTTGTAAAGATTGCAAGGTGATTCCGAGTGAGAATCTAACGACCCAGCATAAGCTCTTGGTGATGGATTTGGAAATCAAGATGAGGAAGAGAACGAGGGTCGTGGACGACAGGCTTAGGATCAAATGGGGGAGTTTGACCATGACGGGTGCCCTGGAGATGGGGGAGAAGTTGAGGGCTATGGGAGCCTAGGAGAGCAGTGGGGAGGCGACCAACATGTGGG
The DNA here is from genome assembly GCF_019175385.1 of Lycium barbarum. Lineage (NCBI taxonomy): Eukaryota > Viridiplantae > Streptophyta > Magnoliopsida > Solanales > Solanaceae > Lycium > Lycium barbarum. The sequence goes on from NC_083347.1 coordinate 23,958,849, forward strand.
ATAGGACGGCCAGTTGCGTTAGGGAAGTAGCTAGAGAGGTGCCGGGGGTCTCGAAGGGTAGCCGTGGTCGGCACCGAGGGGACTGGTGGTGGAATGGAGGAGTTCAAGAGAAGGTGGAAGCAAAAAAGGTGGCGTATACGAAGTTGGTAGACAGCAAAGATGATGAGGAGAGGCGAACAAATTGGGAATTGTACAAGATGGCGAGGAAGGAGGCAAAGTTAGCGGTTACGGCGGCAAAGACAGCAGCTTTTGAACGCCTGTATGCAGAACTAGAGGACAAAGGCGGGGATAAGAAGTTGTACAGACTAGCCAAGGCGAGGGAGAGGAGGGCGCGTGACTTGGATCAGGTGAAGTGCATCAAGGACGAGGATGGCAGGGTACTAGTGGAGGACGCTCTTATTAGACGGAGATGGCAGTCATACTTCCACAAACTCTTGAATGACGGAGGGGACAGAGATATTGTGTTGGGAGATTTGGAGTACTCCGAGAGGTGTCGTGATTTTGGATATTGTAGGAGTATAAAGGTTGAAGAAGTTAAGGGTGCTGTTCGTAGGATGAGTAGGGGAAGAGTGACCGGGCCTGATGAGATTCCTGGGGAATTTTGGAAGACTGCAGGCAGGGCAGGTTTAGAGTGGTTGACTCGGCTCTTTAATGTCATCTTTAAGACGGCTAAGATGCCCGAAGAATGACGATGCAGTATAATGATTCCATTGTACAAGAACAAAGACGACATTCAAAGTTGCAACAACTACAGAGGGATCAAGCTGCTAAGCCACACTATGAAAGTGTGGGAAAGGGTGGTGGAGATGAGGGTGAGGAGAGGCGTGTCTATCTTAGAGAACCAGTTCGGATTCATGCCGGGGCGCTCAACTACAGAAGCTATTCATCTTGTACGGAGACTGGTGGAGCAATATAGGGAGAGGAAGAGGGACTTGCACATAGTATTCATAGACCTAGAAAAGGCATACGACAAAGTGCCGAGAGAGGTTCTATGGAGATGCTTGGAGGATAGAGGTATACCTGTGGCGTACATTAGGGCGATCAAGGACATGTATGATGGGGCCAAGACCAGGGTAAGGATTATGGGAGGAGACTCAGAGCACTTCCCAGTGGTGATGGGGTTGCACCAGGAATCAGCTCTTAGCCTATTTTTATTCTCCTTGGTGATCGATGGATTGACGCGGCAAATTCAAGGTGAGGTGCGATGGTGTATGTTATTTGCGGATGATATAGTCCTGATTGATGAGTCTCGTAGCGGGGTTAACGCTAAGCTGGAGGTTTGGAGATAAACTCTGGAGTCTAAAGGGTTCAAGTTGAGTAGGACCAAGACAGAGTACTTGGAGTGCAAGTTCAGTAATGTAGTGCATGAGGCTGACGTGGAAGTGAAGCTTGGCACCCAGGTCATACAGAAGAAAGATAGTTTCAAGTATCTTGGGTCTATTATACAAGGAAATGGGGAGATTGATGATGACGTCACACACTGTATTGGTGCAGGGTGGATGAAATGGAGGCTTGCCTCCGGAGTGTTGTGTGACAAGAAGGTGCCACCGAAACTTAAAGGCAAGTTTTACAAAGTGGTGGTTAGACCAACTATGTTGTATGGGGCGGAGTGTTGGCCAGTCAAGAAATCTCATGTTCAGAAGATGAAAGTGGCTGAAATGAGAATGCTGCGATGGATGTGTGGGCACACTAGGAGCGATAGGATTAGGAATGAAGTCATCTGAGACAAGGTTGGAATAGCCTCAGTGGAAGACAAGATGCGGGAAGCGAGGCTGAGATGGTTTGGGCATGTGATGCGGAGAGATGCAAATGCCCCAGTGCGGAGGTGCGAGAGGTTGGCCAACGACGGTTTCAGAAGAGGTAGAGGTAGGCCAAAGAAGTATTGGGGGGAAGTGATTAGACAGGACATGGCGCATTTCCTGCTTACCGAGGACATGACCTTAGATAGGAGGGTATGGAGGACTCATATTAGGGTAGAAGGCTAGTAGGTAGTCGCGTTTATCCTTTCTTACGAGTAGTTATGTTGCTCTATAGTTTCTTGTCTCTTGATTTCTGCGAGTATCTGTTGGTTTATAGTGGCTTATTTACTTTTACTTTCATTGTTTTCATTTTCATAATTGCTTTGATTTGTTTGCCCGTATCTGACCTTTCTTATGCTTTTTCTTGAGCCGAGGGTCTTCCGGAAACAGCCTCCCTACCTAAGGTGGGGGTAAGGTCTGCGTACACTCTACCCTCCCCAGACCCCACGTTGTGGGATTCACTGGGTATGTTGTTGTTGTTGCTAATGTTTTGAATATTCTTGGAGGTTCTTATAAGCGTAGGAGATGATCAAACTGAAAAACTAAAGGAATTACTAGTGCCTGGTGAAGTGTATTAAATAAAGAACTTGGACTTCAAAAGCCAGGTGATACCCGTTGGGGATCTCATTTTAAGACAACGCATAACTTTATTTCTTTATTCTCATCAATTGTTCATGTACTTGGAGTTCTCGCAAATGAGGGTTCAAATTATCATGAGAAAGCAATGGCAAAAAATCTGGGACGACATAAGATCGTATAAATTTGTATATGTGTTGCATTTGATGTTGAAAGTGTTGGCAATTACATATGATTTTAATATGGCTTAAAAGATCAAGATATTGTAAGTGCTATGAAGCTTGTTGATTTCACAAAGAAACAATTGCAATCGATGAGGGATTCTAAATGGAATTTTTTGCTAGAAGATGTCTCCTCATTTTGTGACAAGCATGGTATTGTGATCCCATAAATGGATGAGAATAATGGTCTTTTTTTTGAGACTGGTAACATGAGAATAATGGTCTTGAAAAGTCAAAGCGTAGGAGCTCAAGTGCTTACATATTCTCATTATTTGTGTGTAGAGGTTTTTTATGACGTTATTGATTTGTAATTCTCGGAGCTCAACAACCGTTTTAATGAAGTGAATACTAATATTCTTCTGTCCTTTAACTAGCTATATAAAGGAGAGCTGGCCCTTTTGCTATTCTACTTTTGTAACTACTGTGCATCTACTTGATGCCTGCTATGAAATCTTTTACTTCATAAAAAAAAAAAAAATACTAATATGCTTCTTAGCATGGCTAGTTTGAGCCCTTATGATTCTTTTGCAAATAATGATAAAAATTAGATCTTGATACTTGCTACACATTATCCAATCGAGTTTAGTCTTTCCAAGCTTGAAGATCTCAATTTTGAGCTTGACAACTATATTGACTATGTGTGGGAAGTGGACAGTGCTCCTTCTTTCAAATACATTGGTTGAAACAAATATGCGCAAAATATGGAGACTTGTTTGTTAAGTTTGATATTACATGTCTCTGCCAACTTTTCTTCAATCAAGTTTGTTAAAAATGTTTTGCGAAACAGAATTGGTGATGATTTTTTGAATGATTGTTTAGTTTGCTATATAAAGGATGAAGTATTTGAAATTATACCTAATAATTTGATCGTTTTCAGAATATGACATGTCATCGAGTGTAATTGTAATATTCATATTCATACATTGTTTATAAGTGATTCGTTACCATTTAAAAATATATTGAATAACAATACTTGTTCCTTAGTTTAGTTATTATTGTATATTAGTTTGAGGTCAATGTGTTGTCTTAAAATTATTATTGTATATTAGTTTGAGGTCAATGTGCTGTCTTAAAATTCAGAACCTATACTGTTCAAATCCTAGTTCCGCCTCTGCACCAATGTCTTTTTGTCTACTGGTGAAATTTCAGGCAAGAACTTCCGGTGGAAGGTAGTTGTCCTGGTGGTGTGATTTAGGGGGAGAGTTGGGTTGGAATAAGAGTTCCTAAATTTCTATCGTCGTGGGTGTAGGACTTTCTGAGAAAGAGATTTAATCTAAAAAAGGTGGGGGGAACCAGAGGCGTATCCAGGATTTGCAGTTTGTGGGTTCCCACCCATTTCAAATAAAAAGAGACAACCAGGATTTGAAGTTTGTGGGTTCCTACCATCTCAAATTAAAAAATAAAAAGAGATAAATAAAGGCCTAGATGGTGACAAAGGGTATTTGAACCCTTGACCAAGAGGGTAGCAAAGCTTAAAAGGTTTCTTGTCTGTCACTGGACCAACAACACCCTTAGTTAATGTTTCCCAAGTCATATAACTTATATTTACTGGATTTTTCAACACAAATACAGGATTAGCGCAAAAGTTCCCGGGAACCCCCATCTAAAGCCCTAAATCCACCCCTGGGGGAACCTAAAAAAAGGAAAAGAACTTGGTAAGCTAAAGAAAGGTCCTCCAACGACAAAACTAAAAGAAACATATTTTCTTGTTACTATCTCATCAAAAAACCAATCTTCTTGGAGCTACATCCTATATACCTCATTAGGAGCTAATTTATCAACACTTACATCCTTAATATAGTAAAAATACACGCTGTAACGTTGTTGTCCACTATTTCATGGCATAAGAGCACATATATTTAATGTGCATGGACTTCTTATAATAAGAAAATGCATAGAATGATCAGTTGAAGTAGTGAAGACTTCTTAGCTGGATGGTTTTACTGATAGTTTTCAATTCCAAGTCTTTCTCTTAATGTCTAAGGATAGAATGAACAGGAGGATAGACTATACTCTTGGGTCTCTACTTCATAATAGTGTGTGTAGTTTCTCATGTAAAATTAGAAGATTACAGTATTACACTAGGACCCCTTCAGCCAGTAAGAACATGACTTTACATGTGAAATCGTGATAATAAAGAATGCTATCATGTGTAGATGGGGGTTAGCTGCCTGGCTAAGATACACCAGAAAATTTAAATTCTGATAATCAAGAATGCTATCTTGTAGATACTGGATAGCTGCCTGGCTAAGATATGTCAGGAAATGTAAACCTGTTACCTGCCCAACGTGTGCTACATATTAATCCACCTTTTGGTCTTAGCTAGGAATACATTGAGATGCACACAAGAGATGTAGTCATTTTGGGTTGTGTGAGCTTCTAGATAGCAAATGAGCAGCCCTGGTAATGGTCTTATGAAATAGAAGATAGTCGTGAGTTGTTCATAGGAGAAAAATAGTTCTCTTTGGATCTTTTTTTGGGGGATGATTTACAAAGTTATGCTTTGTACACCAGTTTTCAAAAAAAGAAAAGAAAAAAAGAAATAGCTCATTGGACTTCACCATATAAGGTGGCTTTAATGATGATGTGGTACCACTATATTTTCTAGCAAAATTAGTCGAGAAGTTGGGGTGGCATATAAGATACTTTTTGAATCGCTCAGCAGTTAGTCTAGAGGTTGGCGTATCCTGTACGTCTTTTCCAGCTAAAACTATGTAATATAACATTAGTGATTTTTGTCACATGCCGTCTTTTATTTTTGGGATACAATTTTATCATCTTTTATATAATAATTGAGTTATAATATTCTTCCATTTTCTTCGTATTCTTATAGCATATGAATGTATCAAATTAAATGTGCCTTCCACTTTTAGCTCAGTAAATACTTGTATTTGTTGTAAGGTATATGCATGTAGTTTTTCAACCACGAGTTACCCAATAATTACATACTCGCCGCAGTCTACTTTGTAAATTGGTTTTCACATTTAAAAAGTCTATAGGTGAAATGAAACTAATGTGTGTGATAAAATAGAATTTAAACTTGAAGGTATTACTTGGACTCTGGACTTCGCCTTTTAAATGGTGGAGGCATTAGTAGATGAAGATGGTGATTATTTTTCACTTTCTATATCACTAACAAGAGCTACTTTAGGGACCAACTTCCCCTTCAAGGTTGGTAACTCAAAAAGTGATTTGTTGAACCGCACGTCTCTGCATCTAAATTGTGAAAGACATACTTCGGTAGACCAATGGAATTTGTGGTGATGAGCTGATTCTGGTAGAGTTGTTAATGCAGATGCCCTTATTTACCTTTTAAGTAGTGACATAAAAATCATATGATCAAATTCAAGCATGACAGAAACCTGGATAGGTTCATAGGAGTTTATCATTCTTCAAAGAGGACAGACACATAATTGAATCTGGCTTGAATTCTTAGATCTGCTGTAAAATGCTTGAATTCCAATATATTATTGTGTGTGTGTGTGTGTCTGTGTACAAATACAATCTCCACAATGTCCAATGAGCAGATCGTATTACAATGGAAGTCATAACTCATTTGATAAAGGGGAAGCATTAATGAATATCTAAAGAGATCTGTAGTAATTCATCATTCGTTGAAGAGTAAGCACATAAGTAGGCTAGAATTGATTCCTTGAAGTGTCTGATTATTTATCTACTTGAAAATTGAAACTGACTAAGTGACTATTTGAGTAGATACTCTCCTCATTTTTCAAATCTTTTTGAACAGAAGCCACACCGAGTGTGCTTTGAGCTGATGTGATTAGAACATGAAAAGGAGTGTTTAATTCCTATTGCAAGATTTGCACGCTTTCTCTTGTCCTCTTTCCATGTATTATGACATTTAGGTTTTGTTATTCACAACTTCAACTACATGGAACCAGATATTCACTTTACAATTGCTTTCCTGGGGCTATAATCCATACTCATCCAGTTGATGTAGATCTTGAGAAGGGAATGTATCTCGTTCAATGACTGATTTATGTTGTTAATTTTGTTGGCAGGATGTTGGTTTATGGTTGGAAGAAATAAATCTCGGTGGCTATCGTCAGATTTTCAAAGAGAACGGTGTTAATGGAGAGTACTTGGAGGGTATGTCTATGTTCACGACTGAACAGATACTACGGTTTATAAGAAGATGTCACATGAAATGGGGAGACTTCATAACACTGTGCAAGGAGCTCAGGAGGATAAAAGGTGCATCTAGTCCCCTCCCCCTCCCATCTCTCTCTCAATTTTATCCGTAATCTTCTCAGTTTCTTGGTGCAAAGTTTTTCCAGTGCTTTTCCACTGTCTCCTCTGCTTGTCCAACAATGCGATTGAATCTGCTGTTGCGCTAAAGGATGAGCATAATATTATATTTTGTGCTATAGTTTATTACGCTTTTATTGATTCAACTCATTTCATGTAGTGGCTTGCTTGAAAGGGGAACAAAAAGTCCGCCAACCTTGGTGGGCACCATCATGTCTCTCTGTAGTATTTACGAAGGTGGCCAAGCATAACAGGCAGTCTAGAGTGGTTTCATTGAAGCTGGAACCTTGACACTGATATCCTTCTGTATGTATGTTAATTTGTATTTTAAGAGGACAGGAGTAGGAAACTGCCTACATATATTTTCCACTTTTTTTTCGTTCTTTTTGTTGGTTCTTCTTTGGAGAACTTCCTCCTCTGTCCAAGCATTTACTATACATAGTTTTGTAGTCTGCTTTTATCCTAAATTAGTTGTGATGAATATATATTCATATGAAGCAAAAGAGATACAGTTATGTAAAAATCTCTACGTGCACTATTCTTATTGAAAACTCTGATTACTTTTGTGCAAGATTGAATGATGTTATACATATTTGCTTATTTGGGAGTGAGACTGAATCCTTAAGGAGGATAATATCTGCATTATGATCTTCAAGTGCTACGTTTTTGTAATGTCCGTACTACACTGATATTTTTGAGAGATCAAATGTAAAATCACTTGGAAATCATTTTCCAAATCCTCATCTTTACATTGAATATGACAAGTGAAAGCGCTCTTTTTTTTTTTTTTTGTGGTAATTAACCGATTATATTACCAAAGCAATATTTACAGCACAAGCATTCGCAGTAGTTTGGACATCCCCCAAAACACTGCATTCATCAACTCATTCATCTATATGTTCTATTCACCATAACTAATGACATTATTTAAGGGTAGAAACTTAGGTATGTCAATCTCCTATTTAGTCTAGGCATCAAGCCAGCAAAGGCCCTCTACAATGAATTTCCTGAATTGTTTGCCTCCATAGTGGTATTGGAGCTCTACTTTTCTGCTAAAAGTGTAGCGACCCGTTTGGTTGTTATAGTGTTTTGATCCATTTAACCTTGTTGACCCGTCCCAGAGTCCCGTTAGTACGATCTATGACTTAGTGAAGTCACTGGGTTGGTTCTCGCAAGGTTCGAGTGTAAATTGAGTCATTGATGGAGAAGCTAGTTAAGTTAATGAGTTAGAGTTGACCACGGTCAACGCCAGGTTAGGATGACCCCGTGTCAATATTTTGAAAGTTCCAACGAGTTAGTATGATGATTTTGAACTCGTCCACAAGTTTTGGTGAGGTTCCGAAGAGTTTCAGATGGGTTTAGGTTTTGTCACGCTCGTATTCGATGTTTTCGCCGTAGGTCTGTGGATTGAAAGGGGTCCAGATTGATCAAAAGATCTTTGTTTTGTGTGAGGTTTGAACCATTAGATCCGTATCGTAATTACGAAGCTATAGCAAAAAGAATCATCGTGTTTCGCCTCCGTATGAGGGAGTTATGCCCTTTTTCATTCGGGCTGTTCCAGTAGGTCCGCTGTAGCGGACCCATGGCCGCTATAGCGGGTCCGCTGCAGCGACCCACTGACCGCCGCAACAACCAACGGGGGGCGGAAAGCCCTATTTTTATACCTCAACTCCGAACCATTACTCACAAGACCCCAAAGTCAGTTTTCAAGAGAGAAAGAGGTTGTTGACACCCAATTTTGTCCCACCTTTTCTCCGAAATATTTATTTACACTTCTAATGTTTTGGCAACTTAAGAAATAATTATTTATACTTTACTATAATTATTGACTTGTATTAATACCGGCGTTTCATTATCCTGTTGTAGTCACTACTGTTATTATCTCTTATTTTATTACCGTTACTACTACCACTATTATCATTATTATTATTATTATTATTATTATTATTATTATTATTATTATTATTATTATTATTTGTCATTATTATCATTACCGGTATTATGATAATTCACATTTTTTATCATTTCAACATTTTACCATCTTATGCACACGCATCGCATTTATTCTCGCGCGACCATTACAACGTCATATTATTTTATTTTTTATCCGAGCATTGATAAATACATACTTTATATTATATAATATTTTGGCACACGTTAATATCTAATTAATTGAAAAGGGCCTTTTTATTTAAATTTGGAACCCAAACCAACCAAATGCTTCGGACCATCCCATAAGAAATCATTAAAACCCACCCGCCCCAATTAATTCACAAACGTTCGGACCAGCCCATTTAACAATCAACCCATACCCGTCTAAACTACACCCGACCCGGCCCAATCCTCTTATTTTCATCAACCTAACCCTAAGAAAACTCATCCGCCACACACCCTCTCTTCTCTCTCTCTCTCCTCCACGCTCCTCGACCAAACATGGTGAAATCGCAGACCTCTTTCATCCCTATCAGACCATGCATGGTCATTTTGGGGAAGGACATTAATGGTTCATCCTTCCCCCCATCCAGATTTCAACCGTTGAAAGAGGGTGAGATTTGTTTTCTTCTTCTTTCCCCTCTGCTTCAATTTGAAATCCTTAATGAGTTTTGGCTGTTTGTTGATTTCAAATTGTTTCCTTACCAGTTCTTTTTCATTTTCACAGTACAAATTTAATGAATTTTTGTCTTTTATTTCGTCTATTTTTTATCAGAAGAGTTCTAACATTTTGTGTTTGAAAAGATTCAACTTAAATCCCGCCCAATTTCTTCTTTTAAAACCCCAGCAAACCCTAGAAATATGCTATAAATAATCGTTTCTGGAAGTGATGGGAGAAGCTTTAGCCGCCTGGAAAATTCGCTAAAAATTAAGTTTCGAGTCGCCAAAATTCTCCCTATGAAAAGTTTTCTTTTTAGCCGCTTCAATCTCCCCCTAACAAATATTAACTCACTACTTTCTTGATATCCGAAGCGTCGAATCATTTGTTTTATTCTCACTTTTTGCTCCTGTTACTGTTTCGCATACGAGTCTACGCAGACTCCGAGATTTGAAGTGTTCGAGGGTAGATTGGAAATCCCGCACCCGCTTCGCTGCACCCGAAGAAGGCCGGTGAACCCTCTTCCTTTTATTTATTTTAGTATTTTGCGTGTTTCAGTTATTTTGTGTTTGTGTGTTAGTTAATATCTGTGTTGGTGTTTGTTTAGTTTAGTTGAGCTTAGTCTTAGTTAATATAGCATAGCATCAATTAATCATGTAGTTAGTTTAAGAATCATACATGTTAGATTTGTTCATTTATTAACTTGTTCTATGTGTTAGTATGGTCTTAAATCTAGTTAGTAACTGTTAAGCATGTGTCGAGTGAGTTTATCTAGTCATTAGCATGCCTATAAGGTGGTTAGTTTGAACACTAACTGATCATATGCTGGTTTAAATGTTTGCTAGTTCATTTGGATACTTAGTATGGTTCAATGCAATCATGGTCAGTTGTAGTTTTTGTTAGTTTGACTTAATCACGCCTTTCTTATATTAGTTAAGTGGTTGTTTGGTATTTGGTAGCATAAGCTCACCTTAAGCACGTATATGTCTGTATGCCATCCAATATAGATAATATTTCAAGTTGCGTACCAGTTTGCATAAGTCTGCCTGAGTCTAAATTATGTTTATAAAAAAGCAAAGATAAGGGATTTGAGTTGCCAAACTGATCAAGACTGTTTGCATGCTCTTTAAGAGTTCTGTTTAAACTATGTAGCTGGTGTTGTTAATTTGCTATTGGTTTTTAGTGTCTAAATATCTCAGAATATGTTCCTTTAAAATGGGTAAAGGTATTCAAATTTAGTTCTGCCCCTTTTAAAACTATTTTTGCACTCTGTTGAGATTAGTTAGTGAATGCTTTAAGTTCTGTTATGTGATTGAAATATGAAGATTCCCCCTGTTAGTGTGTGAATTCTGAAATTTATTTTCTCCTTAAGAAAATATGGCTAAGACATTTTCATATCTCCCCTTTACCTTCTCCCCTTAGGATTAGGCTTGAAAAGTTAAGAACTGGTCTTATACATGTCTACTTGCATTGGATCAATTCTATTTGAAGTTTGCTGATTCTGTTTGCCTCACTTGTGTCATGCCGCACCTCCCCCTTTCTTCTTAGTATGTTCTGCAGTTTCCAGGCATCTAGCGTATGCCAAGTTGAATATGAATCTAGTATGTATATCGAGTTGACATTTGCTGAATGTTGTGTACCCCTTTCTTTGGAGTGCTTTTTGTATGTCTTGAATGATGTCTTAAATATGTCAACAAGTTGAAATTTGCTGCTGTTTGAGTATTCTGTGTCATCATAAATAGGGTATTACTAAATACCCTTAGTTATTTAGTAAGGGTATTGGTATCACTGTTTTTTCCCTGTTTGAAATTCCTATGACTAGGCAGTGTCTAATTCTCCTCATTCCTGGTATGCTATAAGATGTAAAGACCCTTAGTTAGTTTGCTTAATTGGTGCCAACTGATTTCGGAGATAAATTTCAGTTCTGTAGGCATGTTATGTTTCCCGAATCTGTTAATTTTTACATGTTTACATTATAAATATACAATGTTTGATTAATTATATATTTATGTATATCAATAGTATACTTTTACTGAAGCACGTTAGTGGGGAGGTTAGATCGGTCATTATGGATCAAGCTTGAACCCTCCCCGGTGTTAGCCATGCCTGAGATTCGTGAAATCCTTTGGAACTTGTGCAACATCGGGAAAACGGGGGCAAGAGCTTTCCAATATTAACCTTTTACACATCCTCATGAATGTGTATACATGAGGTATACTTAGATATACATAGTATATACACAACCTACCGATCTATGTTGAGTTTACATTTCATATGCTTGACCTTATTCCTTGATTGTATACTAATCCTTTTTCTTTCATTTTATGAATGACCATCGCATACGAGTCCGAGAGACTCGTTCTTCTTCCGCATTTGGAGTTGGGCTAAAAGCCCAACATGACCTCTCTCCTATCCAGCCCCTGTCCACGGCGAAAATAAAAAAAAACATAAGAATTCTGGGCCAAAGCCCAACAACAGCATGATCATAGCCGTCTTAAAAATGGGCTGAGCCCATTTAACTTATGTGCTCCTCTATTTTATCTTTTTTTGTGCATTTAATTTATATTGTATAACTAATACTTTGTTTTGTTAATTTACATGAACCTTAGTGAAATTAGTGGGGTTTAGTTTAGTAATGGGTAGTTAATTTAAGATTTCATTCTCTCTTTCTTTTTGTTAAATTATTCATAGTATCTACAATATTTATTTTCATTAGAATAATTGATTTTCAAAAAAGCATGACTACATATTTTGAGCTAAAGGAATCATGATTTATTACTACTATCTTAGAAAATTAAAACGTCACTAATACGCAAATATGAACTTAGGTATATACTATAAACAATTTGTCAAGATTTATCCAATTATATATATTTTAGCCAAATATAGTTAAATAAAGTTAATAAAAAAAAAAGAAAGAAACTCACTTCCTTTTGCATCCTATTTATAAAAATAAGTCTAGATTTTTCTACATTACCATATTCATATAACATAATTTTATTCAAGGATCAAATTTGCTAAGTCTTCTCTTAAAACTTCTACTTATATGCAAATTATTACATTTTATGCAAATCTTATTTTAAATCGCATTATTATTTAAAGCCTTAGCAACATTTATAAGTTTATTTTAAATGGCATTTGAAGTCTCCTTTTATGCAAATTATTATATTTTCTACAAGTCTTATTCTAAATAGCATTTTTACTTAAAGCCTTAACAACATTTATAAGTATTATTTTGAATAGCATTATTATATTTTCCTTAGCAACATTTACAAGCTATATTTTGCATCTTTAGCCTTAATTAATTAACCTAAGTTTGGACGGTAATCATGATTAATGGATTCTAAAGGATGCCTAACCCCTTCCCTTTAGGATAATCTAGAACCCTTACCTAGAATCACGCTAATTAAGCAGACCATTAACAGAGGTTTAGTTAGGCTTTACCTTAGTTAATAAATTAGGTGTCCTAATTCACCACTAAATTAATTAGGTGGCGACTCCTTAAAATAAAATAAATAAGGATCACCAATATGTTGTACTCTACTTTAACCCATTTAAATGGGGTATAACAGAGGCAAACAGGCAAACTTCATTACATTCTTCGGTGAAAGCATCTTGGAGGGTAAGTCCCCACCTTTATTTGTTCCTTTTCCTTTCTTCTTCAAATTCCATAATTATTTTAAGGTCCATCAATGATGGGTGGAAATCCTAGAACCCTAGAATTAGTAAACACTTAAATAATTGGTGGGTTGTTGATTAATCATCTATGGGTATAGATTATCACTTTCTAGGAAGGGAATTTGATTTCTCATGGTTGAAATTGCATGTTGAGACTTAGGGTTCTAATAAAAATGGAAATTTTGTCCTAAAATCCGTTTGAAAGGTTAAATTGATTAGAAACCCATGAATTGAAGGTTAATGATTGTAGAGATAGAAGTTATGATAAATTCACCATTAAAGAATGGTTTCATCCATTGAAAAGGGTAGAAGTAAGTGGGTCTTTTCCCCCAAATTGTTGTTCTTGTTTAAATGCATGGTTTGTTGCTTACTTAGCATCATATTGTTAGACTTTGACCGTTATGAGGCGCTTCGGAAATAGAAGACTCGTGTGGAGTAGTTCGTGGCTCCTGTTCTGCATTCGAGGTAGGTTACGACTTACTTTAGTTAGACTTTGATTAGCGAAACGTATGTCTTGTGTAGAATTGATGAGAGAAAGCATGATTAGGTCTTCGGACATGGTGTTTTGGTTGGATATTAGCTAGGTTGGTATGACTTCTGATTTTGTGGGCTCGTCGCCATTACTTTATGTACCGAAATATGAGGTGTACTTGTATTCATACTGTGGCGATTCGGGATGGATTTCTATTAGGTTGATTGTTGTTGATGGTAGCTCGTTGCCCGGTTATTGTGACTAGACTTATTACCTAAATTGTCGTGTTGTACTCAGTTCTCTCTTATTGTGACACATATTATCAGAGAAAGGAAGGATAATGAGTTTAGATTTGAATTGTGATATAAACTTATGACAGTAAGTAGATGAAAGCTTGATGTATGATTTACTGTTGATGATAATATATAGAAAAATGTAGCATCTTGGTGATACAAGACTTAGTTGTGAGGCGTACTTGCTATGTGTGGAAGTAAAGAGGGACACAGACTCTTATGTTGGGTGAGACGGGTTGTATGATTCATTTCATGGTTGAGTTGATCTAAGTCTTGTTATGACTTGTGACTTGTACCTTCACTGTTGCTTTATCGGTTTGCATTGATTTACCATGTTTACACTCATTTATGCATTCATACACTCATACATGATGGAAATGGTGGAAGGTAAGGATTCATGAAAGACTTGTGGCATGATGCGTTGTGTTTGACATTGATATTGCTAATTGTTCATAGTCCATACATACTAATGAACTGGAATACGTGGAGACATACATTGTGATGTGAAATTAGTGAAGAAGTTAATATAATCTTCTTGTTGAACTTGTGATACTATTTGATGCTAATTGTGAGCTCGTGGTCCGAGGTTCGTTCCGGAAACGAGTGGTACATGATGTGGATCCGTGTCCGAGGTTCTTTCCGAAGAGGAGGATTTATGGGTCGGGTCCGGTGAGTATCCGGAACGAGTGGTACATGGACACTATGGGTCCCCTGCAGGTCATGACTTCTAGGCAATGACACCAGTGAGCATGTGTGTACAGTGTGTATTTGGCCAGTGCATTGCATGCACTTCATCATATTTTGCATTGTACATCATTACATTTTATTCTGCATTATGATATGCTCGTTTGGTTCTGATTTTGGTATGGATGTTGAATGCCTATTGTGATATAAATATGACCATTGACTGAGTTAAATTGTGGATTAGTGACTCTACCTAGGGACGGAACTTGGACTTGTGAGTATCAGGTGGGATTATTGAAACTTGACAGACTTGTGGTTTAGAAGCTTCATCTTAGGCTGTGAGCCTGTGACTCTGTTATGGGATATTCTGTGACTTGGATTTGAGTATTAAGTGGCTATCTGTTTATCTTGTTGATTTTATACTTATATGTGTGAACTAATCTTAGTCGGCCTATGATGCTTACCGGTACATAGTGTTCGTACTGATACTACCTTGTTGCACCCTTTTTGAGTGCAGATTGTGTACCAGATATTTCATCCAGACCACATCTCTAGCTTGAAGCTAGTTAGCTTGAACGGATCCGAGGGTGAGCTTCTATCCATGCCATGCCACCTGAAGATCTCTCTTTTCAGATGTCTACTTTCATTCCAGACATTATTTGTTATTATATTTGAGATATATTTCATTCTTTAGACATTATTGGCTAGAGTCCTTGTACGATGACTTTCAAATTTTGGGGGTGTAATAGTTAAGACTTCCGCACTTATATTAATTATTATTTATGACTTGGTCAGACTATTTATTCATTTACTTATTTATTGATTGTTAGAGTATAAATGATTAAAGAAGTTGAAATTGGCTAGTGATTAATGGGTTAACGGGTAAGAGTTCGCCTACTAGTGATAATAAGGTGGGTGCCTGCACGATCGGTAATTTGGGTCGTGACAAAAAGAGTCTCAAATTCCTCTCTTGCCAACAGATATAGGCAACATACTAATTGCTAAGGATATTTTATAGATAATTGCACCCTTTGTACTCTTGGCAGCCCAGCTAAGTTCATCTTGCCAATCTTTGGATGATTTGTTTACTCCTTGCCACTGTAGCAGTTTGTCCAGATAGCAGTTGAGTATATTGGAAGAACAAATGATTAACAGATTCATGTAGTATTACATAAGGGGCAGCAGAAATCACTTATAGGACTCCATTGTGCAATTCCGTCTTTAGTCAACAGCCTTCTATATATAGGTATAGGATAAATGTCCACCTAGAGGAGACATAATTGTTACATATTGTACAATTCTATCTTAGTCAACGGCCTTCTATAGATAGCACACTCGTTTGTTAGTACAACAATCCTCTGTAGATGAACTTAATGAGGATGGTACTGTAGGCGCGTTTCTGTTTACACTACAAGAAAAAATATATTTGGCAACATTTTTTTTTTGTTGCCATAGATTGATTATTGTTACAAAAAGTACTTTTGGTAACAAAAAAAAATATTTTGTTGCATGAACTTTTCCCAACGACTGTTATTGCAACAACGTGCAACAACTTTTTTTTTTTGGTTGCCAAAAGTACTTTTTGCAACAATAATCAATACTATGGCAACAAAATTAAATTTTTTAGCAACAAAAAAAATCATTTGACAACAATAAACCTTAGTTGTTGCCAAATATAATTTTTTTTGTTGCGATTCTATACTTTCTTGTAGTGTTAAGTAGGGGTGTACATGGACCGGGTTGGTTCGGATTTTTTAAACACCAAACCAAACCAATTGCGTCGGGTTTTTAAATTTATACACCAAACCAAACCAATAAAATTTGGGTTTTTCAACCTCAGGTTTTCTCGGGTTATTCGGTTTCTCGGGTTTTTTTTCGGAATAGTTCTTGATACAAAACATATAACTTTTACTTCAAATATTTCTTTAGTCCTAGTAAGGCACAACTATATAATTAAGGTGTTTCTTAAGAAAATAACACAAAATGTGAGAAGAGTGATGACATTGTATTAAAATATTTAACAAAAGCTAATAAAATCGGTTAAAATAAATATTGCTAATTAACAAGCCATAAAGAAAATGACCATAATCTAAAAATATTAAGTCATGCTAAAATAAGTACGACAAATAAGTATTAATTACATGACAGAGAAAAAAAACTTAAGTTATGTATTTTCACTTTCTAAATCAATTATGCAAAACTAAACAATAGATATCCAACATTATTGTCATTCCTAATGGTAAATTGAATTTCTTTTGTTAGCATTAGTGTTGAGTTGGTTTTGGTTTGGACTTTATTTGAGTTACTAACATCCATAGGATATAAAACTTATTGACGTTCAAAATTCTAAGTTCAAGCTTGAATAATATGATAATAGATAAAAAAACTACGAAAAAATTTAAGAAATATTTATAAATTACATTACAAATAAATATTTTTATGTATAAAATATTTTAAATGAATACATGTAATGTCGGGTTGGTTTGGTTCGGTTTGACTTTTTTTAGTTAAAACCAAACCAAACCAATTATGGTCAGGTTTTTTTTTCCAACACCAAACCAAGTCAAACCAAACCACTAGTCGGGTTTTTTTCTCGGTTTGACTCGGTTTATCGGTTTGATGCGGTTTATCAGTTTACTTTGTACACATGGCGTTTCCATTTTGTAAATGTGATATTAATTGCATTCATTAACCATGTATGTTACCTTACCACTATTCTATAGTATATAAATGGTCCTAAACATCTCAGATCATTCATCAAGTGCTTAGCTCTTCTTTGAGGTCACTTCAGCTCAAAACACATACGAGAACAGCCAAGTAAGAAAAGCAGTCCTCATCTTAATTTCCTGTTAATGTTGCTTATATTACTGCTAAATATTCCACACAATTACATCTTCCCATCTTATTTTGTGCTAAGCTAATGTTTAGACAGTTATTTTTTCTACTTCGGGACAAGAAATAATGGGAAGTGCAATTTTGCAATAGAAAAAAAAAACTGAATTTTGTTTCTTTTTTCAAATATTTGTTGTGTACTTCTCCCGCTTTCTGAATAGCACTTGCTGACTAGGCTGTGCTACTTTGTGTTGTAGTGTTAACAGCAAATATGAAGATGACTAGCAGGTTGGTTCTTTTGTTTGTTGTGTGTGTTTTCGTGCAAGCCACATATGCAAGGAAGCTTCTTCAGTTTCCGTCCGGTGACATCCCCAGCTTCGGCGGAATTGACCAAATTATAGGAGGTATCGCTGGCGGTGGAGGCGGCGGCGGCGGAGGAGGAGGAGGAGGTAAGGACGGCGGGAGTGGTTTTGGAATTGGAGGGGGTAGTGGATTAGGCAGCGATGGAGGTGGTGGCGGTGGCGGCGGCGGCGGTGGAGGAGGAGGAGGAGGAAAGGACAGCGGGAGTGGTTTTGGAATTGGAGTGGGTAGTGGAGCAGGCAACGATGGAGGTGGTGGTGGCGGCGGCGGCGGAGGAGGAGGAGGAGGAGGTATGAATGGTGGATATGGTGGAGGATTTGGTAGTGGATCAGGTAGCAATGGAGGTGGTGGCGGCGGCGGCGGAGGTGGAGGTGAAGACCTCGGAAGTGGTTTTGGAATAGGAGCTGGATTTGGTAGTGGATTAGGTGGCAATGGAGGTGGTGGCGGCGGAGGTGGCGGTGGTGGAGGAGGTGAAGACGGCGGAAGTGGTTTTGGTGTCGGAGCTGGTGAAGGCCATGGAGATGATGGCGCGGCTATTGATCCTATTGAAATTTTCCCTTGAAGTTTCAGTAAGGTCCTTATACGACTTTGGTGATCAACTATTTTCATCGGATTTTTCTCAATAGTTTAGAGTTAGAATAAGGAAATAAAGGCAAATTTGTCTCAAACCATATTCTTTAATGAACTCTTTTCACTAAATAAATTGTGATTCATAGTTTTGTCGATTTTGAGAGTTGCTAAAATTATGTCATTGATTATATATGTCAATTGGAGTACGGTTATAAAATAATACAATTGAGAGTGACGGTTATAAAATAATATAATTGAGAGTGAAACAAGAGATTTAGAGAGGAAGCTTAAGGAGAGATTTTATTGTCATATTTTGATACTTTACCGAGGGATAAAGCCTTCCTATTTATAGGAAGATAAATTAACTAGTTAGATTCTAACTGTCCCATAGTTACTATAGGTTATTTCCTAGTTACATTATTCTCCAACCAAATCTTTCTCTCCAAGTATAAATTAATACATATTTTATAATACATGGACATTCACTTTTAATATTATTTACTACATTTCCCCTTGAATGCTCATTAATAGATAATGTGCCTCGTTAAAACCTTAGTAGGAAAAATCATATGGAAAAAAGTCCTAGCGAAGAAATAGAGTACACATATTTAGTAATACGCTTTGAAAGCTGCTTCAGTATATTCTTTCCAGAAAACCTAATTGGACAAAATCTTGGTTAAGGGAGAAAGAGTGCAGCGTGTATTTTACTCTCCCGGATGAAAACTTCACTTGATGTATCAGAGACAACGTATCCCAATCGTGTATACTAGCTTCTCAAATCTTGAGGTTAGTAATGCCTTAGTTAAGATATCTGCTACATTGTCACTTAAAATTTCTTGAATATATTTTCACCACTTCTATGACGATCATGTGTGAAAATAATTTTCGGCAAAATATGTTTTCTTCTTCTTCATCTTCAATGTTGTATCCTTTCAGTTGAATAATGTTCAAGCAATTTTGTCTTCAATATATCATCCTTTCAGTCGTACTTCATTCTTCAAGGAAAATTCTTTGCACTTTTGAAGACTTAGCAATATGGCAATACCCGCATATGTACACATAAGTTGTTCGAGATCGAACTTTATAGAGATTATATAAATGTCCTGCATGTCATAACCAACAAACCTTGATTATATTGGTTAGAATCAATAAATTTATATCATATTTATTTCACTCTAATGTCTCCACGGGTATAAGTGAGATTATATATTGCCTGAATAAAAACATTATCTCATGGATAGTAATAGCAGGATACATTAGTGCACCAATCGCACTAGACATGGTACTTTCTGAACATTTTCATGAGATCCAGAATTGATCTTTCTTTATGTTAAGCGATCTTACAACCATTGAGGTACTCGAGGACTTTAAGACCTTTTAGATCCTTTAAAAAATTTCATATAAACTTCACTGTCCAACTTGACATGACAATATTTCATTATACACATTCAATTTTTTCATGTATTGCAAGACTACATGAAACCCCATTGCATCCACCACAGGATAACACATCTCCATACAATAATGCCAAGATTTTTGCGAAAAACTTGATACCACAAGTCACAAGCCGAACTTTATATCTTACGGATTTATTTTTCATTTCACTTTTCGCACAAAAATTCCTTTATACCCCACTGACATTATACCTTGAGGTCTTTGGACTATAGGGCCAAAATATCACTTTTTCAAGTGAAAAAAATATACTTGAATTGTGTATTTTTATTCGGCCAATCATTTATCTGTCCATACTCTTTGACATATTTGACTTCAAGATCCTCATCACTATTTATAATGTTGAGCGCTACATTATATCAAAGATACCGTTGACAGTCATTTGATATCGGTTCCTATTTGTCAGAACTTACCGGGTTCTGTTCATTTTTCATCATTTTTAGGTACATGAATCTTTTTCAAAGTTTTATGAAGTGTGATGTTGTGGTGCTACTTGCCTCATTATTATGATCATTTGTTCCTTTCCGTCTTCAAGGAATTTTACTTTTGGAACTGATTGGTCTATCGCCATAGACTCGGTCCTTCAGGATGTTAGTTTAGTTGGAGCATTTGTAGATGGAATATGATATTGGGTCAGCAAATGCGCCTGACAGTTTATTTAAATTATATCATACCAGTGATAATTCATTATATATACATTATTTTCCAGCTTCTTTTCATCTCACTCCTTAATGTTAGAAAATCTAACACGCATCACAACCTTATTTGGCGACCCATCTTTGTGCATTGTGGTGGAGAAACTTAATCATATACCGCACATTCAAATCTCTAGATGAGAATTATTTGGTTCCTGACCCTGAACCAATTGTGATAGGGAAATCTTGTTGGCTTGATGCATACAAGCGTTTTGAGAGATTTGTTCTCATAACCAATTGTTTAACTATAACTAAATGCACGCAATTTCTGCTAAACCAACTTGGATATAAATCAGCATTATCAACATATATCCATAGTTTGGAAATGTGCTCTTAATTTACCAATTTGAACAAACAACCTTACGAAAATCAAATTGCAAGTTGATACCAAATGCACGTGTGATCATAACATAAATTCATCTATTAAAATCAAATATAGTAAACCGGTCCCCATGACAGGTGACTTAGCCCTTATATATATATATATATATATATATATATATATCATCTTTTATATGTTCCAAAAATCAGGGGATACAATCTCAACCTTAGCTGGTATAATGATCAACTTGTCATGAGAACAAGCAGCACAAGAGAATTCTTGAAGAATCTTTTGCTTTCTTCAATATATAACTATGTGAATTCTCAATTTTTTTGCATCACATTTGAACCGGGATGGCCAACCGGTCATGCCAACTGATATTTGTTTATGTAAACTTCTAGTTTACTATCACGTGTGATTCCATCATCATGTCCATATTTGTGTACTACAAACATGAGGAAAAGGTGGATAACCTTTCACATAAATATTTATAACCCGCTTCAATTATAGTAAATGAAGATATAAAACTTCCCATAATTTGTAGCCTCAATATAACTCCTTTTTTTTTTTTTTTTTGGCCAGTGCCTTTGAAACTTAAATAAGTTTCTTTTGAGACATACTACAACACTAAAATTATGAATAATTTTCTTCCTCCGATTAGTAACAAATTAGCTCTTTCGGAGCTCTCAATTAATTTTGTGTACTACCACATATTTCACAACACCATCCTTATAGTGAACATCTCCTTTAAGAAGAAAATCTTGTAATTACGGTCATGATAAAAAAAATTATAGACAAGAATTATGTCTTGCTTTTACCCTTTGGTAATCCATGATAAGACATTCCACAATACTTGTGACGTACTAAAAGTATGTCATCAAATGACTGTTTATGCCAAAATAAAATTTCATTATTTCTCTTAAACCTCCCGTAGAGATGAGTTATGGTATTAGCAACCTTACATGAGCACGTCCTCATCCATAATTTTTATCACATCTTGACACATTCACTTTCAAGAATGAACGAGCATTCATGATGCTTAGCACAAGTCACATTCTCTTCAAGGAATGGACGAATCCTGTGCGTGCTTCATAAATTTATTATAAGCTCATTCTCATGCCTTAACATTTATCATATTTATATGATCCACCTCAACATCACTTTGAAAGGTCAAGTGCGTCTCCATTTTGTATTCCTTTCTTTTGATGGAGGATTTATAAAATTTATCAAATCAGGTCGCACAACAATCGCGTGCCCAATAACCTTTGATACCATATTGATGATAAAACTTGCTACTAAAAAGGCAATAATACAGTGTATGAAATTAAAAGCAGATATGTACGTAAACAAATAAGGGAACAAGGGAAAGGATATACATGACGAATAAATACAGGCAAGTAAAATAAAGAAAAATTCAAATAAAGACAACATACCTCGAATAACAAATTGAGTCCATATGGTTAGAACCTAAGTGTCCCCAGCGGAGTCGCCATGTTGTTGCACCCTATTTTTACCAAGGCTAAACAAAGCACAACTTATGGAGCTCTGAAATAATTAATTATGTACAGAGTCGCCACCTAGCATTTAAGGTATACTAGGGTACCTATAAATTATTAATATATGCAGCTTAACATGGTCTGCGAAAATAAGTGAGATTCTAGGTAAGGGTTCAAATTATTCCGAAGGGAAGGTGTTAGGCATCCTTCAGAATCCACAAATGTGGTTCCCGGCTGGACCAATTTAACTATACGAGAGATGTGTAAAAAGGCTTGAAAAAATTAATAAAATTTAGACTAAAGAATAACTAATATGACTATTCACATAAATAATCATGCAATACGTATTTTATACATATGTGATATAATAATTATTTTAAAAAAAAAGTTATGTGCAACTTAGAAGTTTGGGTATGTGAAAAGAGTATAAGGAATGGACATGAAATTACTCAAGCTAAGTTAACTAATTTAACTAGCCTAAGTATGTACGCCTAATCAATTAATTATGAGAGTATATTCTAAAGCCTAAATATTGAGGCAAATCACCCTATTTATTTACTTAAGTGTGCTAAGCTATTGAATTAAAACTCTAGCAAAACATGATAACTATAAGAATATTAGCTACGAAAAATAATAACTGCCTAATATTAATTTGTCTAAAACACATAAAATTTAAATCACCTAAGCAGATCATAAATAAATACCACCAACCTGCACCCTAAAAAGTAAAGTTTCACTATATTTTATGCTTGCATAATTTAAGAATGTAAAAAAAATATATAAACAAAGAATTTAAGAAGCTATTTGAACTTCTTTTGAGTATCATCTTCAAAAAGTAACTCCAGATACCTGTATGAGACTTAATAAAATGTTAGTAAGAGAATAAATAATTATCGGATGAATTAAAAAAAAAACAATGAATAAACTTAAAATAAAAACCCGTCTTTGTACACGGAAGGCCTTGGAAATCGACGGAAATTTCTTCACCGGCCACTCTGAAAATATTTAAAATGCAGTACCTTAAGCAGAAGCTGGTCTCAAATAAAACAATAAAAAAAAATTGGAGAACGACGGTTGCCGGCGACGATCCGACGGCGCGTCGGTGGCGCGTAGACCAAAGAGTGCGTGTTTGAGAGAGAAAGTTGTGGTTCTGTGGAGGAGTGGGTGTGAGGATTCTGGCGCGTCGCCGGAGCACCGAGCTCCGGCGGAAGGCGGCGGTTTTGTGGGCGTGAAAAAAAAATGAGATGGGGGAGAAAATGTTTAGGGTTTTGTATTTTTTAGAAAAGAGAGAGAGAGCCCCCAATCTGAAAATTAACTATTATGGTGTGTGTAAATATGTGTTGGATCCCATCATTAAATTAAACCCCCCCCCCCCCCTTTTTATAATATAAACAAACACTCCTTTTTATGCCAAAAAATAATGAAGTCATACTATTTTGTCCCCAACCCATCATCTCAATTAACTCTTTTTAAAAAAAAAAAAAAAAAGAAGTGTTGAGATCTTGACTTGATCAAATTTTACTCTGCGTTTAAAAATTAATTACTCCGATTTTCTCTGCACTGTCGGGCTGTACTAAAATATAGTTGATTAATACATATATAAATAATAATGTAAGTATAAAATATAAATAGTAATGTATAGGATAAAAAAATGTATTGTTATAAAGTTAAGAAACAATTATTAATTTCACGAAAATGGTAATATTACGCTATACCTGTGCAAAATAATGACTCTTGAAAAAATGACAATAAATTAATAAAATTCCCAAAATAAGGACAATCATCAAAAAATGTAAAAATGTGTAAAAAATGTATTTCGTGCTCTTTAACGAATTAGGGCTCCCAAAACGTTAATTTTAAGCACGTCGAGCCAAAATTAGGTGTCAACAACTTGTCCCTCTTCGACCGGAGACGATGAAAGAGTTTTCGGACGAAGACGTTGACATGTAGCCTATTTTGGCTCGACAAAGAATTGTTAAAAGGATATGTACGGAGAAAGAGGCCAGACGTTGGTAGAGCTTTGACAATACTCTCAGTCTGTAGGTAGGGTTGTAATGAAAAGAAAAATGATAAAACGGGAAGGATTGTTCAGGGCCGAAAAAAAAAATGTTCGCATACCCACGTCGTCTCTTCCAAAATTGCCCCAGTATCGAGCTACGAGATACTGGGAAGGTGCAAGATTGTGTACTTGCTGGGGAAAGAATGATTCTCGCCCTGATGTGACCGAACTCTACATAGGCTTCCTAAATATCTCGTCAATCACGAGAATCAGGTCAATGTAGTTCGAAAGGTGATAACTAATGGACGTGCGTTTGAAGGGTATCTGAAAGTGATAATGCAATGCATGTGCAGTGTGTTTGCGAGCATTCGCAAAGTAATGATGCAATGTATGTGCAGTGAATTCGCGAGCATTCGCAAAGTAATGATGCAATGTATGTGCAGTGCATTTGCGAGCATTCGCAAAGTAATGATGCAATGTATGTGCAGTGCATTTGCGAGCATACGCAGGGCATTTAAAACAAACAAATGCAGGTACGGTGCAATGCGTCTGCGAGCATACGCAGGGGCATTTGAAAACAATAAAACAATGCAGGTGCAGTGCAATGCGGCTGCGAGCATACACAGGGGCATTAAGAAAATAATAATAAAACAAGGCAGATACGGTGCAATGTCTTATGCAGAAATTTTCAAAGGGCGGTGCGCGGCCCGTGCAACATATAAAAGGCGGTGCTCAGCCTTATGCAGAAATTACAAAAGGGCGGTGCACAACCTTATGCAGAAAATTGAAAGGGCGGTGCGCAGCCCGGGCAACATATGAAAGGCGGTGCTCAGCCTTATGCAGAAATTACAAAAGGGCGGTGCGCAGCCTATGCAAAAATTACAAAAGGGCGGTGCATGGCCCATGTAACATATGAAAGGCGATGCTCAGCCTTATGCAGAAATTTAAATGGGCGGTGCGCAGCCCATGCAACATGAAAGGCGGTGCTCAGCCTTATGCAGAAATTACAAAGGGCGGTGCATGGCCCATGTAACATATGAAAGACGGTGCTCAGCCTTATGCAGAAATTTAAATGGGCGGTGCGCAGCCCATGCAACATGAAAGGCGGTGCTCAGCCTTATGCAGAAATTACAAAGGGCGGTGCATGGCCCATGTAACATATGAAAGCGATGCAAAGGGCGGTGCGCAGCCCATACATCATATGAAAGCCGGTGCTTAGCCTTATGCAGAAATTACAAAGGGCGTTGCATGGCCCATGTAACATATGAAAGGCGGTGAGCAACCTTATGCAGAAATTACAAAGGGCGGTGCGCAGCCCATGCAACATGAAAGGCGGTGCTCAGCCTTATGCAGAAATTACAAAGGGCGGTGCATGGCCCGTGTAACATATGAAAGGCGGTGCTCCGCCTTATGCAGAAATTTAAATGGGCGGTGCGCAGCCCATGCAACATGAAAGGCGGTGCTCAGCCTTATGCAGAAATTACAAAGGGCGGTGCATGGCCCATGTAACATATGAAAGAGATGCAAAGGGCGGTGCGCAGCCCATGCATCATATGAAAGGCGGTGCTCAGCCTTATGCATAAATTACAAAGGGCAGTGCATGGCCCATGTAACATATGAAAGGCGGTGTTCAACCTTATGCAGAAATTACAAAAGGCGGTGCATGGCCCATGTAACATATGAAAGACGGTGCTCAGCCTTATGCAGAAATTTAAATGGGCGGTGCGCAGCCCATGCAACATGAAAGGCGGTGCTCAGCCTTATGCAGAAATTACAAAGGGCGGTGCATGGCCCATGTAACATATGAAAGTGATGCAAAGGGCGGTGCGCAGCCCATGCATCATATGAAAGGCGGTGCTCAGCCTTATGCAGAAATTACAAAGGGCGGTGCATGACCCATGTAACATATGAAGGCGAACCAGCCTAAATTGTCCTATTAAAGGCGGACTAGCCTAAAATGTCCAATTAAAGGCGGACAAGCCTAATGTTATAGTAAAGGCGGACAAGCCTAAATGTCCAATTAAAGGCGGACGAGCCTAAATGTCTAATTAAAGGCGGACTAGCCTAAAATGTCCAATTAAAGGCGGACAAGCCTAAAATTTGGTACTTTTGCGAACAATGATGTTGCCTCTGCATGGCATTTGAGAGTGATAATGTAACGCAGGTGTGGAAGATAACGCCTTTGCTTCGGCGCGAATGCAGTGCAGAAGGTAAGGTCCTTGGGCCATGAAATGGTGCCTTTAGGCGATGAGAATGATGCCTTTAGACTATGACGCCCTCGGTGTCCTATTGTGGGGCTGGACGAGCCAATGCAGTGTCCTACTGTGGGGCTGGACGAGCCAATGCAGTGTCCTACTGTGGGGCTGGTCGAGCCCGTGCCTTTTCTCTCGAAATGCGCCATTGGTGGAATTTTTGAGGGCCCCCTCAAAAATTTTGTCCCAGTTTTGAAAACAAACAAAAATTTGCATACTTCCCGCGAAATGCGATGTGCACTTGCGGTTTTTTTTTTTTTTTTTTTAAGCTACTCAAAAAATGTTCTCCCAATTTCATGCTTCAGCGGAGAAATACGAGGATCTTTCATGGTAAGACCAGATGTGGATACCTCATAGAGTTAGTAACAACACAACAACATTGAACTATATTTACTGTGCAACAATAAAAAATAAAAAAAAATTAAGAAAAATAACAAAATCACGAAAGCAAAATTCAGCAATTTTTTTTTTTTTTTAAAATAATCACAATGATTGATATAACATGCCTCGACTTCAGTTGGTACCAACAATTAGTATTGTGCATAAGAATTCACCATTGTTTATCGTCCAACAAACCAAGATCGACTTATTGATAATTCCTACAGCTTCAAGTGGTACCTCAGACATACCTAAGGATCGACAAGATCGGTTCATTTTGTTTCAAACAAAGACTCTGAACTATACCTACCCTCATGTTTCAAGTGCCCTCACTAGAAAGAAAGCCCCTTTTCACACGTATTCAGTATTTTTGAACTTTGGGACGTCTAAACAAGTACACTCAAACTGAGAAAGATGTTCAATGCTTGCAATTGTGATACTATAAGCTTGGCCGTCATGTAAGTATCCACTAATGAGAGAAACCTTAGCATAGAATCACGTAGGACTTGTTATGGGGTTGTAATGTAGGCTTGGGAAAAGGGTAGGATATTATTTGGGTAAGGAGTGACTAATCCTTCCCTAAGCGTTGCGCTATGTCTGTGCTTGGTATTTGTGTGCTCTGACACTTTGTTTTATTGTCCCTTTCTTTTGTACTTGTGCGACCTCTTTTGCAAGTTAAAGCACTTTTTTCTGATTATTTTTTATTTTATTTTTTTAGTTTAGGGTTGCATGCCCGAAACTCTGTGGGGATTAAGAGAATTGACCTGGGTTGCACGCCCGAGGTCTTGATAGTTATTCCAGGTTGTATGCCTGAGTGTAAAAAAATAAAAATAAATAACAGGTTAGATGTCCGAGATCCCGAATGACTGAGTTTTTTTTTTTTTTTTTTTTTTTTTATGTGTGGGCTCCTTCTTGCTTTGGAGGTCATTCTTAGCCTTTGTTTTGCTGGGACGGACGAATCCCCCCCTTTTTTTTTTTTTTTTGAAGCTTCAGCTCAGATCTCTATCCGCAGTTGCACGTTTTTTTTAGTACGCTCAGGGAGGTTGGGCCAAGAGAGAGATAGTGCATGTAAGCACTCAGAAATGGTATAGGCTTATGATGTGGTGACCAAAGAAAAGGCTTTAGGCTCAAAGGGGGAATGCTAGAGATAATGTCATTTGGTAGGCTAGAAAGGCTCAAACGGGTCAAAGAAGGCCTACGATCCTTTTCTATGCTGAGTGTTACTCATAATTTCGCCTCAACAGACATTCAAGCCAAGTTCTAGATCACAATGCAATGCAATTGAACGCTATCTAAAGCTCACCACACAATGCACATGAAACAATGAGGTTGGTTTTGTTCTTGTCTTACAAGCATGTAAGAGAATTTTTTCAAGTGTCACTTAAAGTGTGAATGAGAGGTACCAAAAGAATCTATAGTTTACCACGAAGTCAGTCCTCTCCATCATATTGATTGTTACTTGTTTCTCTCCTATGCACATTCTAACTGTGTTGGTACCAACCAAGTCAAAGATATGAATCTAAAAAAAAATATTTTTTGTATTTTTTTTAATAGGGGTACCGAACCCAAAAGGGTTGCCTACGTATCTCATCTTTGATGAGAATCAGGTGCGCGTAGTTCGTTCAAGTAGGATAGAAAGAAACAAAATATATTTGTGAATTTTTTTTTTCAAAATAAAGATTTTTTTTTGTGACTTTTTTGAATAATAATACCGAACCCAAAAGGGCTGCCTACGTATCTCATCAAAGAAGAGAATCAGGTGTGCGTAGTTCTTGCAAATAGGGTATAAAATGCATGATTGAAGAACAAATATATTACAAAATGCAGGGTTCAACGCAAGTCAACTAAAAATAGTTAGATAAAGTGCTAAGGTAGTGCAAAGCAAATAACAACAATATTTATTTAAAAACAAAACATGTAACAAATAAAGAGTATGTGAAAAATGAAAAAAATGTTCGAAATAAAAGATAAAATTCAACCTAGCTAAAAATAGCTGCAAAATGGGATGTACAGTAACCTAGGAATTCTAAGAGTTGGTTTTCCTATGACACAAGGCTCCCGAGCAGACTACTCGAGTGAGAAGGCTACGCGGTCCCCGTTACTCGGGCACCCCGCGCATACGCCAACTCTCCTAAAATTTAGATTCTACGAAAAAAATTCGCGGGTGCGCAAAACACACCTCGCGTGTACGTGTGATAGTGTGAGTTTTCCAGAAGTGAAGGAAATATGAACGGCATGCCATTTTATATAAACCGATAACACGTATGAATATTAATATAAAACCACCAAAAGATAGCAATCAAAGAGAAACAGTAAAAGCAAGATGCATAATTTACAATAAAGTAAAAAATGAGTATGGTAAATAAAACTTGCTACTAAAAAGGCAATAATACAGTGTATGAAATTAAAAGCAGATATGTACGTAAACAAATAAGGGAACAAGGGAAAGGATATACATGACGAATAAATACAGGCAAGTAAAATAAAGAAAAATTCAAATAAAGACAACATACCTCGAATAACAAATTGAGTCCATATGGTTAGAACCTAAGTGTCCCCAGCGGAGTCGCCATGTTGTTGCACCCTATTTTTACCAAGGCTAAACAAAGCACAACTTATGGAG
Organism: Lycium barbarum; assembly: GCF_019175385.1. Classification (NCBI taxonomy): domain Eukaryota; kingdom Viridiplantae; phylum Streptophyta; class Magnoliopsida; order Solanales; family Solanaceae; genus Lycium; species Lycium barbarum. The sequence goes on from NC_083347.1 coordinate 23,988,410, forward strand.
CTCTGAAATAATTAATTATGTACAGAGTCGCCACCTAGCATTTAAGGTATACTAGGGTACCTATAAATTATTAATATATGCAGCTTAACATGGTCTGCGAAAATAAGTGAGATTCTAGGTAAGGGTTCAAATTATTCCGAAGGGAAGGTGTTAGGCATCCTTCAGAATCCACAAATGTGGTTCCCGGCTGGACCAATTTAACTATACGAGAGATGTGTAAAAAGGCTTGAAAAAATTAATAAAATTTAGACTAAAGAATAACTAATATGACTATTCACATAAATAATCATGCAATACGTATTTTATACATATGTGATATAATAATTATTTAAAAAAAAAAAGTTATGTGCAACTTAGAAGTTTGGGTATGTGAAAAGAGTATAAGGAATGGACATGAAATTACTCAAGGTAAGTTAACTAATTTAACTAGCATAAGTATGTACGCCTAATCAATTAATTATGAGAGTATATTCTAAAGCCTAAATATTGAGGCAAATCACCCTATTTATTTACTTAAGTGTGCTAAGCTATTGAATTAAAACTCTAGCAAAACATGATAACTATAAGAATATTAGCTACGAAAAATAATAACTGCCTAATATTAATTTGTCTAAAACACATAAAATTTAAATCACCTAAGCAGATCATAAATAAATACCACCAACCTGCACCCTAAAAAGTAAAGTTTCACTATATTTTATGCTTGCATAATTTAAGAATGTAAAAAAAATATATAAACAAAGAATTTAAGAAGCTATTTGAACTTCTTTTGAGTGTCATCTTCAAAAAGTAACTCCAGATACCTGTATGAGACTTAATAAAATGTTAGTAAGAGAATAAATAATTATCGGATGAATTAAAAAAAAACAATGAATAAACTTAAAATAAAAACCCGTCTTTGTACACGGAAGGCCTTGGAAATCGACGGAAATTTATTCATCGGCCACTCTGAAAATATTTAAAATGCAGTACCTTAAGCAGAAGCTGGTCTCAAATAAAACAATAAAAAAACATTGGAGAACGACGGTTGCCGGCGACGATCCGACGGCGCGTCAGTGGCGCGTAGACCAAAGAGTGCGTGTTTGAGAGAGAAAGTTGTGGTTCTGTGGAGGAGTGGGTGTGAGGATTCTGGCGCGTCGCCGGAGCTCCGAGCTCCGGCGGAAGGCGGCGGTTTTGTGGGCGTGAAAAAAAAATGAGATGGGGGAGAAAATGTTTAGGGTTTTGTTTTTTTTAGAAAAGAGAGAGAGAGCCCCCAATCTGAAAATTAACTATTATGGTGTGTGTAAATATGTGTTGGATCCCATCATTAAATTAACCCCCCCCCCCCCCCCCCCCTTTTTATAATATAAACAAACACCCCTTTTTATGCCAAAAAATAATGAAGTCATACTATTTTGTCCCCAACCCATCATCTCAATTAACTATTTTTTTTTAAAAAAAAGAAGTGATGAGATCTTGACTTGACCAAATTTTACTCTGCGTTTAAAAATTAATTACTCCGATTTTCTCTGCACTGTCGGGCTGTACTAAAATATAGTTGATTAATACATATATAAATAATAATGTAAGTATAAAATATAAATAGTAATGTATAGGATAAAAAAATGTATTGTTATAAAGTTAAGAAACAATTATTAATTTCACGAAAATGGTAATATTACGCTATACCTGTGCAAAATAATGACTGTTGAAAAAATGACAATAAATTAATAAAATTCCCAAAATAAGGACAATCATCAAAAAATGTAAAAATGTGTAAAAAATGTATTTCGTGCTCTTTAACGAATTAGGGCCCCCAAAACGTTAATTTTAAGCACGTCGAGCCAAAATTAGGTGTCAACAACTTGTCCCTCTTCGACCGGAGACGATGAAAGAGTTTTCGGACGAAGACGTTGACATGTAGCCTATTTTGGCTCGACAAAGAATTGTTAAAAGGATATGTACGGAGAAAGAGGCCAGACGTTGGTAGAGCTTTGACAATACTCTCAGTCTGTAGGTAGGGTTGTAATGAAAAGAAAAATGATAAAACGGGAAGGATTGTTCAGGGCCGAAAAAAAATGTTCGCATACCCACGTCGTCTCTTCCAAAATTTCCCCAGTATCGAGCTACGAGATACTGGGAAGGTGCAAGATTGTGTACTTGCTGGGGAAAGAATGATTCTCGCCCTGATGTGACCGAACTCTGCATAGAGCTTCCTACATATCTCGTCAATCACGAGAATCAGGTCAATGTAGTTCGAAAGGTGATAACTAATGGACGTGCGTTTGAAGGGTATCTGAAAGTGATAATGCAATGCATGTGCAGTGTGTTTGCGAGCATTCGCAAAGTAATGATGCAATGTATGTGCAGTGCATTCGCGAGCATTCGCAAAGTAATGATGCAATGTATGTGCAGTGCATTTGCGAGCATACGCAGGGCATTTAAAACAAACAAATGCAGGTACGGTGCAATGCGTCTGTGAGCATACGCAGGGGCATTTGAAAACAATAAAACTATGCAGGTGCAGTGCAATGCGGCTGCGAGCATACGCAGAGGCATTAAGAAAATAATAATAAAACAAGGCAGATGCGGTGCAATGTCTTATGCAGAAATTTTCAAAGGGCGGTGCGCAGCCCATGCAACATGAAAGGCGGTGCTCAGCCTTATGCAGAAATTACAAAGGGCGGTGCATGGCCCGTGTAACATATGAAAGGCGATGCTCCGCCTTATGCAGAAATTTAAATGGGCGGTGCGCAGCCCATGCAACATGAAAGGCGGTGCTCAGCCTTATGCAGAAATTACAAAGGGCGGTGCATGGCCCATGTAACATATGAAAGCGATGCAAAGGGCGGTGCGCAGCCCATGCATCATATGAAAGACGGTGCTCAGCCTTATGCAGAAATTACAAAGGGCGGTGCATGGCCCATGTAACATATGAAAGGCGGTGAGCAACCTTATGCAGAAATTACAAAGGGCGATGCGCAGCCCATGCAACATGAAAGGCGGTGCTCAGCCTTATGCAGAAATTACAAAGGGCGGTGCATGGCCCGTGTAACATATGAAAGGCGGTGCTCAGCCTTATGCAGAAATTTAAATGGGCGGTGCGCAGCCCATGCAACATGAAAGGCGGTGCTCAGCCTTATGCAGAAATTACAAAGGGCGGTGCATGACCCATGTAACATATGAAAGCGATGCAAAGGGCGGTGCGCAGCCCATGCATCATATGAAAGGCGGTGCTCAGCCTTATGCAGAAATTACAAAGGGCGGTGCATGACCCATGTAACATATGAAAGGCGGTGCTCAGCCTTATGCAGAAATTACAAAAGGCGGTGCATGGCCCATGTAACATATGAAAGGCGGTGCTCAGCCTTATGCAGAAATTACAAAGGGCGGTGCATGACCCATGTAACATATGAGAGCGATGCAAAGGGCGGTGCGCAGCCCATGCATCATATGAAAGGCGGTGCTCAGCCTTATGCAGAAATTACAAAGGGCGGTGCATGACCCATGTAACATATGAAGGCGAACCAGCCTAAACTATCCTATTAAAGGCGGACTAGCCTATAATGTCCAATTAAAGGCGGACAAGCCTAATGTTATAGTAAAGGCGGACAAGCCTAAATGTCCAATTAAAGGCGGACGAGCCTAAATGTCCAATTAAAGGCGGACTAGCCTAAAATGTCCAATTAAAGGCGGACAAGTCTAAAATGCGGTACTTTTGCGAACAATGATGTTGCCTCTGCATGGCATTTGAGAGTGATAATGTAACGCAGGTGTGGAAGATAACGCCTTTGCTTCGGCGCGAATGCAGTGCAGAAGGTAAGGTCCTTGGGCCATGAAATGGTGCCTTTAGGCGATGAGAATGATGTCTTTAGACTATGACGCCCTCGGTGTCCTATTGTGGGGCTGGACGAGCCAATGTACTGTCCTACTGTGGGGCTGGACGAGCCAATGCAGTGTCCTACTGTGGGGCTGGTCGAGCCCGTGCCTTTTCTCTCGAAATGCGCCATTGGTGGAATTTTTGAGGGCCCCCTCAAAAATTTTGTCCCAGTTTAGAAAACAAAGAAAAATTTGCATACTTCCCGCGAAATGCGATGTGCACTTGCGGTTTTTTTTTTTTTTTTAAGCTACTCAAAAAATGTTCTCCCAATTTCATGCTTCAGCGGAGAAATACGAGGATCTTTCATGGTAAGACCAGATGTGGATACCTCATAGAGTTAGTAACAACACAACAACATTGAACTATATTTACTGTGCAACAATAAAAAATAAAAAAAAATTAAGAAAAATAACAAAATCACGAAAGCAAAATCCAGCAAATTTTTTTTTTTTTTTTAAATAATCACAATGATTGATATAACATGCCTCGACTTCAGTTGGTACCAACAATTAGTATTGTGCATAAGAATTCACCATTGTTTATCGTCCAACAAACCAAGATCGACTTATTGATAATTCCTACAGCTTCAAGTGGTACCTCAGACATACCTAAGGATCGACAAGATCGGTTCATTTTGTTTCAAACAAAGACTCTGAACTATACCTACCCTCATGTTTCAAGTGCCCTCACCAGAAATGGTGCACTTGGTTGAAGATTGAGTTATTTACCTAGAGGACTAGGGATCAGTCCCACTTCATACTCTTTTTTTTTTTTTAGTGAACCCATGTTCCAGAAATTCCAGATTCGCCTCTCAGCAAAATAGGCCAAAGTGTGCTAGGACTCGTCTTCGAGCCTTTGAAATATTACCACTTCACCTCTGGGAATAACAGGCCAAAGTGTGCTAGGGCTCGTCTTCGAGCCTTTGAAATATTACCACTTCATGATTGTATACATAAGTGAATTAAGTTTCAACAAGATATATGAAATATAGCCGTTCTTGGGTCAAACTGTTTTAGAGTTCACAAGTTAATAATAATCATCCATGAACATAGTAACAAAAGAAAATAAGCGTTACAAATTGAACATAAGAGAAAGAAGGAATATCTCTTCATACTTACAAATTGAACAAAAGAGAAAGAAGGAATATCTCTTCATATATACTTCAACAAAACAATATCAAATATCTAAGCATGTATGTTCGACTTAGTTAACAATTTAATTTTGGTAACCCAATATTTTTATAAAGCTTACAAGTAATTTAAATTCCAAGAAGTAATATGGGTACATCTCCATCATAGTCACATGACCCGAATACTATAAGTTACAAAATCATTTTTTTCATGGAGCATATTGGCAGTGGTGCTCGCGTTCTATTGAATCCAAAGTCAGCGTAATGGATGAGAAAATTTGGAGCACTACGTGGACCTCTTAAAAGTTCAACCATGAAATATCTCTGCGCTTTTAATATTCTAAATTAAGATAAGAGTGCTTAGATCCTAATGTAACAAATGCACTTAATGATCTAAGGTCCGAACCATTCTATACACTTACCAAATGACCCCCTAGTGTGGATGTTACTTTTGGTACGTTCATGTTCAAACCTAGTGTTATTAACCTGTATCCAAAAATATACTTAAATGAGAAACTGGAAATTTTAGAAAATAAAACTAGAATCTAAAATTTTAGAAGAATAGTATCTGAAAAATGTACAAGAATTAAATCGAGCCCACTGAATGCACAGTGTGTCCTTAAGGAAATTATTCCCCTCAATGTACCCGGGGTTGTGGAATATATCCTCCCAAGATAGAACGATTTACTCACCGTTGTAGCGGTACTGCAAACTCCGACGACAACGAACTCGCTCGAAGGCTGTAAATCACACGAAAATTTAAAGTGCAACAAAAAGAAAAGAGGAGAAGATCAGAAAATCCGTAAGGAATATTCTGAAGATCATCAGGACATATATAGCCATGGAGGCGTTGGTTCAGAAAGGTGCAACTCAAAGGCTGCACCCTTTCAGATGGGCGGGAATAGTTGAATTAATCCGGGAAGGAAACGGGTCACGGATCAGAAACGGATCCGGAAAATCGAGTCACAATTTGGATTTTTAATTAATAATAAAACAATTAACATTAATTAAATTTGGTCCAAAAAGAAATTGACCAAATTCGAATTTGAAGCCGAAGTTGAAGTCGAGCCGAGCGACGACGACGGTGCGAGGGGGGGTCCTATTCTCAACTTTTTATGAGCTAGAAGATGTGCTTCTACATATAAGCACAAGAACTTTTCTTTCCACAACCAATGTGGGAGAAATGTTTCTTTCAATAAGCAAAAAAGGAACAATTCAAAATTTTCATTTTCCCTCCATATTTCTTCCATCCATTTCCCATTCATCTAATCATTAAAACCCAACGATCCCCCACATGAATGGGGAATGACTATAAGATAAAGGAATGCACGGACAAGTGAGTGATTTACAAGTAAAGAATAATTGCATCTGGATAAGTAGGTTTCCCTTTGAACTTTCCGTAGTGAACTTATATCAGATGTACTCGGTCAATCGGTCGATATGATATCTTTGAACCGTCGAGCTTTATTGTACACCTAGACAACATAAGTCACACAATTAACTCTTAACCTTCTATGACTCTCACGGTTGTGTTCGTTTCAGCCATGAACACTGCCTGGTTTCACGAGTGCATAGAGAATTGGCCTTCACTATCATTCGCCTTGAAGCGGCTTAAACTTTACACTCACATAGGTGATTTCTAAACGTGTAATCGTGTAATCCTATAGATACACTATCTGGTCATATCTTGCTAAACTTAGAAACCATTAAAAAACGTTAATGCTTTATTAACCCATGCTTTATCCTTATTTCTGAACATTGTCTTCATCACGAGAATGGGTTGAGTTATTTGACAACATTGAATAGTCATTCATAACTTTGACTGATCTCTTTGAATCTAGCTTTTATCTCTAGTCTACTACGCCATAATGGCTTGTCCTAGGCCTTAACCCTATTCCCCGCGATGATCTTTTAAATGCCTCTCCAGTTAGGACTTTTGTAAGTGGATCCGACACGTTATCGCTCGACTTTACGTAGTCAATAGTGATAACAGCACTAGAGAGTAGTTGTCTAACGGTATTGTGTCTCCGTCGTATGTGACGAGATTTTTCGTTATACATAACACTCCCTACCCTACCTATTTCCGCTTGACTATCATAATGTATGCATATATGTGACAACGATTTAGGCCAAAATGGAATATCTTCCAAAAAATTCTGGAGCCATTTTGCTTCTTCACCGGCCTTGTCTAAAGCTATAAATTCAGATTCCATTGTAGAGCGAGGGATGCATGTCTATTTGGATGATTTCCAAAATACTACTCCTCCACCAATAGTAAATACATATCTACTTGTGGATTTAACTTCAGATGATCCGGTGATCCAATTTGCATCACTATATCGCTCAATTACTGTGGGATATTCATTATAGTGCAAACCATAGTTTTGGGTGTCTTTTAAATACCCCAAAACTTGTTTCATTGCCATCCAATGAGTTTGATTGGGATTACTTGTGAACCGACTCAGCTTACTAATAGCACATGCTATATCTGGTCGCGTACAATTCATGATATACATCAAACTTTCCAATACTCAGGCATAGTCCAATTGTGAATCACTTTCACCTTCATTCTTTTAAAGTGCAAAACTTACATCAATTGGAGTCTTTGCAATATTGAAATTCAAATACTTGAACTTGTCAAGTACCCTTTCAATATAATGAGACTGTGATAATGACCTTGTGGAGTTTTATGGATCCTAATTCCTAAGATCAAATCAGCAACTCCTAAGTCTTTCATGTCAAATTTGCTAGCAAGCATATGCTTAGTGGCATTTTATGTCGGTAATATCTCTACGCATTATCAACATGTCATCAACATATAAACAAACAATGACTTCATGATTTGGAGTATTTTTAATGTAAACACATTTGTCACACTCATTAATCTTAAATCCATTTGCCAACATTGTTTGGTCAAACTGTGCATGCCATTTTTTGGGTGCTTGTTTTAGTGCATAAAGTGATTTAACAAGTTTGCACACTTTCCTTTCTTTACTAGGAACCACGAAATCCTCAGGTTCTTCCATTTAAATTTCTTCCTCCAGCTCTCCATTTAAGAAAGCTGTCTTAACATCCATTTGATGGATTTTAAGACCATACACGGCTGCCAGTACTACTAACACCCGAATGGATGTTATCGGTGTTACCGGCGAATATGTGTCAAAATAATCAAGACCTTCTTTTTGTCTATAACCTTTAACAACAAGTCTTGCCTTATATTTGTCAATAGTGTCATCAGCTTTCATTTTCCTTTCAAAGATCCATTTCGAACCTAAGGGTTTATTTCCAGGAGAAAGATCAAACAATTACCATGTATGGTTGTTCAAGATCTCAAATGGTGAATCTGAAGAAGACATGGCTTCTTTAAATGTTTAAGGCTAATTTTCAAGCAAAAATATCACAAAATCCGGTATAAAGGAAGTAGATGTCCTTTGACGTTTGCTACGCCTTGGATCCTCTTTACTTTGTGTATTTTCCTTTTGTTCTTTCCGTGGTCGTTTAGATCTTTCGCTAGACGACTCACACTCATTTTTATACGGATAAATGTTTTCGAAGAATTCAGCATTATCTGATTCAATTACCGTATTAACATGAAAGTCGGAATTTTCGAATTTGTGAACCAAAAACTGACATGCTTTACTGTTGGTATCATATCCAATGAAAACACAATCCACAGTTTTTGGTCTTATTTTGACCTTTTTGGGTATAGGAACTTGTACTTTAGCTAAGCACACCCACATTTTGAAATATTTCAAGTTGGGGTTTCTTCCTTTCTATTTTTCATATGGAATAGATTGTGTTTTGTTGTGGGAACTCTGTTGAGTATTCAGTTAGATGTAAGGATAGCTTCCCCCACAAGCTCTGCGGCAAATCGGAACTTATTAATAAAACATTCATCATTTTCTTTAATGTTCAGTTTTTCCTTTCCGCAATTCTATTAGATTGTGGTGTGTAAGGGGTAGCAGTTTGATGAATAATTCCATAGTCTAAACATATCTCTACAAAAAGAGATTCATACTCTCCACCCTTGTCACTTCTTATCATTTTTATCTTTTTATTCAATTGATTTTCAACTTCATTTTTGTATTGCTTAAATGCTTTAATTGCTTCATCCTTACTATTAAGCAAATGAACATAGCAATATCGAGTGCAATCGTCAATAAAAATTATGAAATACTTTTTCCCACCGCGAGATGGTATTGACTTCATATCCCAAATATTTGTATGAATTAAGTCTAAAGGATTGGAATTTCTCTCAATAGACTTATAAGGGTGTTTAACAAACTTAGATTCAACACATATTTGACATTTTAATTTATTACACTCAAATTTAGGCAATACTTCTAAGTTAATCAATTTTCACAAGGTTTTGTAGTTGACGTGTCCTAAACGAACATGCCATAAATTATTTGACTCTAATAAATAAGACGAAGCTGGAAGTTTATTAATACTGTCAACAACTATTACATTGAGTTTGAAAAGGCCCTCTGTGAGGTAAACCTTCCCCACATACATATCATTTTTGTTAACAACAACCTTATCAAAAACAAAAACACATTTGAATCCATTCTTGACTAATAGTGAAGTTGAAACTAAGTTCTTCCTAATTGTAGGAACATAAAGAACGTTGTTGAGCGTCAACACCTTGCCGGAAGTCATCTTCATGAATATCTTCCCATATCCTTCAACCTTGGCTGTTGCAGTATTTCCCATGGAAAGCTCTTCTTCGAGTCCCCCGGGAGCCTACGTAGCAAATGCTTCTTTGACAGCACAAATATGTCGAGTGGCTCCAGAGTCAATCCACCACTCCTTTGGATTTCCAACAAAATTACATTCCGTGAGAATGCACATAGATCATCAATTTCATCATTCTTTCCCACCATGTTTGCCTAATATTTTTTCTCATTTTTCTTAGGGGCCCGACAATCTGGAGCCTTATGTCCAGTTTTCCCACAATTATAGCAGTTGTCTTTGTATTTTTTCTTGTTCAGCTCCTTATTTTGCCCAGACGGCTTCTTCCGTTTCTATTATTTGGACCAGCTTCCTCAACAATGTTTGCTCCCATAATCGTTAAGTTTCCACGCAATTTCTTTTCGGTGGCTTTGTTATCCTCCTCGATCTTCAGACGAATCACAAGATCTTCCAGTGTCATTTATTTGCGTCTGTGTTTTAGGTAGTTCTTGAAATCTCTCCATGAAGGAGGCAACTTTTCAATCACCACAGCCACTTGAAAGGCCTCATTAACTACCATACCTTCAACAATTAGGCCATGGATAAGGACTTGGAGCTCTTGAACTTAGGTTCCAACAGTTTTACTGTTCATCATTTTATAGTTTAGAAACTTGGAAACCACAAATTTTTTCAAGCATGCGTCTTTATACTTCTTTTCAAGTGCAATCCACATTTCTTTTGAAGTCTTCGCAGTACTGTAGACGTTGTATAGGTCATCCTCTAAACCACTAAGGATGTAACACTTGCACAAGAAATCTGAATGCTTCCAAGCCTCAATAACCATGAAGCACTGATTTTCTGACATTCCTTCTTCAGGAACTGGAGGATCTTCGTTTGTGAACTTTTGCATGCCAGCCAAAAGAACATTCTTTGCTACCATCCTTTGAAGTTAATTCCAGAAAATTTCGCTGGTTTCTCTGCCGGTGCCATTACATGTGCAGCAGTTAAACAACTTGATGATGCAACTGTCGTCGCCGCAACAGTCTCCGTTCCAGTAGAAACATTGACATCCTTTTCTATTGCCATTTTTTCACTTTCAATAGTTGATAAACAATTTAATCAATGGCAAACAAAATAGAAAAGTAAACAGTGAAGGTTTATATGTTCAAACTGTTTCACAAGTTAACGATGAAGTTTTTATGTTCTTCAAAACATTTCACAATTATGAACTTTAAGAATTGGACGAAGTTTTTATGTTCTTCAAATCGGAATAGAAAAATTCAAACGGAGTAGAAAACTAGAATGGTTTTAATCTCTAGAAACAAAATACAAATTATAAAAAAATACAAAACTAATTTACTTAAGATAGTTATTAACCTGTATTCGAAAATATACTTAAACGGGAAACTGGAAATTTTAGAAAATAAAACCAGAATTTGAAATTTTGATCATCAGGACATATATAGCCATGGAAACGTTGGTTCAGAAAGGTGCAACTCAAAGGTTGCACCCTTTCAGATGGGTGGGAATATTTGAATTAGTCCGGGAAGGAAACGGGTCACGGATTAGAAACGGATTCTGAAAATCGGTCACAGTTTGGATTTTTAATTAATAATAAAACAATTAAAATTAATTAAATTTGGTCCAAAAAGATTATCAATCAAATCATCCGAATCCGAGCCGAGCGACGATGACGCCTCGAGGGAGGTCCTCTTCTCAACTCTTTATGAGCTAGAAGATGTGCTTCTACATATAAGCACAAGAACTTTCCTTTCCACAACCAATGTCGAGAAATGCTTCATCCAAAAAGCAAAAAGGAACAATTCAAAATTTTCATTTTCTCTCCATATTTCTTCCCTCCATTTCCCATTCATCTAATCATTAAAACCCAACACCTAGTTCTGAAATCGATATCTTGAAGGAAAAAAATAACCTTTTAAATGGACATCCACTTTATGCCAAGCAGTTCTATAATTCTGGAATAATATTAAAAGGTCCTATGTATGAAGTATAAGAAGATTTAATAAGACTTCCGTATATAGCGTTTGGTTTTCGATATATAAACATCGTATAAATAATAAACCGTTTGGTTTCTGATATTAAATTCCGTATAAGTTATGTGCAGTTTGGTATAACTTAAACGAGAATCTATGTAATATTTATTCGAGACAAAGTACATCAATAAAACTATTTGAAGAAAACAATGTTTTTAGATTAGGCAATCTCTACAAAACAATATGTATTATTATTATTATTATTCATTGCATAACCATTCATACATTATTCACCGGATAACAGTCCCTACATTATTATTCACCGGATAACCATTACTTGCATTAATTATAATCTTCATTCTTCATGTAAGTAGACCTTTTGCCAAAACAACCCAAAGTAGAACTGGGGATAGTTTTCAGGTACTGAGCTATTTCATCATACTATTACTAGTTCTTAATAGCTCTAACGCAGTAATGCCTAATAAAACATGTAAGTTTTACTCTCACAATTAATTAATAACCATAACTCAAGTCTTCTTAGTCACATTCAATTTTATGCTTCTGGCGTTTCCATTTTGTAAATGTGATATTAATTGCATTCATTAACCATTTATGTTACCTTACCACTAATCTATAGTATATAAATGGTCCTAAACATCTCAGATCATTCATCAAGTGCTTAGCTCTTCTTTGAGGTCACTTCAGCTCAAAACACATACGAGAACAGCCAAGTAAGAAAAGCAGTCCTCATCTTAATTTCCTGTTAATGTTGCTTATATTACTGCTAAATATTCCACACAATTACATCTTCCCATCTTATTTTGTGCTAAGCTAATGTTTAGACAGTTATTTTTTCTACTTCGGGACAAGAAATAATGGGAAGTGCAATTTTGCAATAGAAAAAAAAAACTGAATTTTGTTTCTTTTTTCAAATATTTGTTGTGTACTTCTCCCGCTTTCTGAATAGCACTTGCTGACTAGGCTGTGCTACTTTGTGTTGTAGTGTTAACAGCAAATATGAAGATGACTAGCAGGTTGGTTCTTTTGTTTGTTGTGTGTGTTTTCGTGCAAGCCACATATGCAAGGAAGCTTCTTCAGTTTCCGTCCGGTGACATCCCCAGCTTCGGCGGAATTGACCAAATTATAGGAGGTATCGCTGGCGGTGGAGGCGGCGGCGGCGGAGGAGGAGGTATGAATGGTGGATATGGTGGAGGATTTGGTAGTGGATCAGGTAGCAATGGAGGTGGAGGTGGCGGTGGCGGCGGAGGTGGAGGCGAAGACGGCGGAAGTGGTTTTGGAATAGGAGGTGGATTTGGTGGCAATGGAGGTAGTGGTGGCGGTGGCGGCGGAGGTGGAGGCGAAGACGGCGGAAGTGGTTTTGGAATAGGAGGTGGATTTGGTAGTGGATTAGGTGGCAATGGAGGTGGTGGCGGCGGAGGTGGCGGTGGTGGAGGAGATGAAGACGGCGGGAGTGGTTTTGGTGCTGGAGCTGATGAAGGCTATGGAGATGATGGCGCGACTATTGATCCTATTGAAATTTTCCCTTAAAGTTTTAATAAGGTCCTTAAACGGCTTTGGTGATCAACCATTTTTAACGAATTTTTCTCATAGTTTAGAGTTAAAATAAGGAAATAAAGGCAAATTGTCGCAACCCATATTCTTTAATGAGCTCTTTTCACTAAATAAATTGTGATTCATAGTTTTATCGATTTTGAGAGTTGTTAAAATTATGTCATCGATTATATATGTCAATTGGAATACTTTTTATTTGGCAAAAAATGTATCTACATTCTACAATACTCTTTAATTTAATCAATGAAATTTAAAAGTCTTAAAAAGTGCAACTTACCTTAGCTACTGCTTATTACAGAAAAGATTGTTTACCCCTTAAGGCAACTTTTATATGGCTTCATAAGTACGAGGTTTATAAGCTTAATTATTCAAAATAACAGATATAACTAAACCAGTAAATGATGTGACATCATCATCATTATGCATATTCTTCTCGACAAAAACATTAGACTCATTAAAAATGACATAAACAATTTTTCACACTTATCATTCATGATCAAATACACTTAATTTATAGAGTGGAGAGCGACCTATCTATCTCAATTTTTTCAAAGAATATATCTTTCTTTTTAAATGTCACAAAAAATTTCTTCATTTACCTATCTCAACTTTTTCAATGAATATATCTTTCTTTTCAAATGTCACACTCTCTTCCTCGAAGATTGCTAGTGAGAAAAATTTCTTCATTTACCTATCTCAACTTTTTCAATGAATATATCTTTCTTTTCAAATGTCACATTCCCTCCCTCGAAGACCGCTAGTGAGAAAAATTGCTTCATTTACCTATCTCAACTTTTTCAATGAATATACCTTTCTTTTCAAATGTCACACTCCCTCCCTCGAAGACTGCTAGGAGAAAAATTTCTTCATTCATGTGCCTTGAGCAACCACTATACAAATTCAAGTACTATCATTGGTTGCTCTGTCTCACCCTAACCTGCAAATCTAAATTAAGTATTAGACTTAGGAACTCAAACTTGTTTGGGTCCCTTTCCTCGTGAAACATTATAAAGCATATCTTTTCTAACCCATTTAACAATGTTTCATTTTTCTCAAGAGCTTTTATTCTGGCTAAACATTCATATTTATAGTGTCCTGTGTATTCATGGTGGTGGCTACATAAGCTATGTTCGGGCAAGCCAATATATTTTCTTTTGATTTTGATGTCTCATCTCACCCTCTTGCTTTGTAACCAACACGACACCTATTATGATGTTCATTTAACCTGCTTAAAGCTTTAGTGAATTTATTCTACTTTCTGGTCATTGCAAGTTCAGAGTTAAATATTTTTCAAAGTCTCTTGAAGCTCTGATTTTTTTCTAACTTCTTTATAGTAATTTCATATTCAAGATTATTTTTTATGGATGTCAACTTGACTCTTGCTTGTAGTTTGAATTTTCTTCCTTCAGAGATGACAATGTTCCATCCAATTTGTTGCTTTCATTTGTGACTGTTCCATTAACGTTTTCAAGTTCAGTTTTATACTTTTTAAAAGCTTTACAATCAGATTTTAAACTTAAAAAGAGTTTTAGCCAGTTCATCTTTTTCCAACACTCACAAGATGAAGGTCATTCTTAATGAAAGTACAAGGTTCACTACTTTATTCTTAGATAAGTTCTGAACCCGGGCTTTAAATTGTTCGAGACTTACCTCAGAAGATTCATCATCAGACTCGGAGTCGATCCTAGTCATGAGAGCTATCATTCCAATACCTTTACTTTCATCACTTGATTCTTCATAAGAGGTTTCTCCCCAAGTTTCTTTCATGGCCTATTTAAAGGCCTTCGAAGCAAATCTTTTGCTGCTTCTTGAAATTTGTACGTTCCTTCTTTTGTTCTTTCTTCTACACAATTACCATCATTAGTCACTTCCACCACCACCATCACTATCAGGATCACCCATCTTTACTGTCAATCACTGCCAATCATAAATGTGATCAGTCAGTACCGCTCCAACTACCTTCATTATCACAAACTATAACTATTACCAATCGCCTCCTCCATCACAACATCCACTCTCTATCACTGCCAACCACTATCACTATCATCACCGCACAACCATTTCCACCACCCTTATTGCCAACCATCACCGCTTCCACTCCTACCATACTACCACTATTGTCATCATATATCACCATCAAGTAACCACCAATGAGCTATCAAAAACCACCACATTATAACCTACTAATTTGTGAGTATAAATTAATTTTTATATTTATTAATTTTTTTAATAAAAAACAAATCACAAATATTCATATCTTGAGAATACAAATAACCTCAGTCATTCAGATTTAAATATAATAGTTTAATGTTCAACTATGCATTTATATTTAAACATTTTCATTAATGTATGGTTTTGTATGAAACCATGTTTGTTTCTATTGTTCTTAAAATTATGTGGTATGGTATTGTAAATCCGTGATTCATCACATGGTTATATAATCATGAAAAGTCTCAATTTTTGTAACCACGGATTTGATGATTTTTTCGTGATTACGTATTTCATTTCCCATTATACCCCACCCTCCACCATCCTCCCGACCACTCACCCCCACCCCACCACTCACCCTCACCCTGCCACTGCCCCACCCTCCACCATTCACCCCACCCCACCCCACCCCTACCCTACCACCCACCCCCAACCCCTGCCCTACCATCCAACCCCACCCCCACGCTACCACCCACTACCCCATCATCATCCCACAACCATCCACTTCACACCACCCACCCCTCCACCACCCGCTACCCTCACCACTACCAACCCCACGACTACTCACCCCCACCATACCAGTCACTACCCCACCCTCATCCCACAACCACCCACCCTCCACCACCCCCACTCACTATCTACTTATTTTTTAAAGTTTCTATTTTATTCTTTATCTGAGTTTTATTAATATATATAAACTAATTTCTAATTAAGAGTTACGGATATTTTAGTAAACTTACAAGTTATTATACAGTACCATACAGTCAAACCAAACAATATAAATGTACAATCTATTCAAACATTGTGTTTATTAAAACAACACAATACAATACAACACCGTACTGTAACATACCATACTGCGCATTAATAAACCACGAGAAACAACCATCCAAACAGAGGGTAAGCCGCTGCCACATTTTAAAAAATTGTAAAAAGTCTCTTCAGGTTCTAATCTCCTGCTACTAGTAGTATAGTACTATATACTATATATTTTAGCATTCGCCATTAGAGAGTGGCAAGCAAAACCGTTTAAACCCTAGTCTTATTAACGAAAAAATGTTTTCACCGGGAACAAAGAGATCAAATTTCAAAAAGAGTGGCCGGGAAAAACCTAGTACCGGCGGTTCACCGGTAACGCCGTTAACGGAGAATAGAAGGGCGGTTGATGATAATTCACCGGCTATACCTAATCGACCTAACACTGGTACTCCTGCTCCTTGGGCTTCTCGTCTTTCCGTTCTCGCCAGGTAATTTACATTATTACATTCTCTATATATATGTGTACATAAATTGAAGTGATAATGGTAAGATAACACACATGAACTATCAGCATTTATGTATTAAAACACGCCTAGTTGAGTGGATGGTGATAGTTCAGGTAGGCAAAAGGGAAAAATTGCACGAGTGTGATCTAGTGGTCAGTGAAGTGGGTTGAGCTCTCACAAAAACACTAGGTGATTCTTCTCATCTGTTCTAGCCAGGGTGGATAGAGGTATCTGGTACCTGTTGTTGCTGCTCGGATGTGGCAGGTATCCCATGGGGAATTAGTTGATGTGCGCGAAAGCTGACCCTGATACCACAGTTACCAAGAAAAATTAAAAGAAAGGGGGAAAAATTGATAGGTGACCTAGTCAGCTTCGAGTTGTGTTTTAATACATAGATGGTGATGGTTCAGGTAGGAAAAGGGAACATAAAGATAGTTCAGGTAGGACAAGGGAACAACTGATAGTTGGGGTGTGAAACTGATAGTTCAGATGTGTTTTTGTCCATTAACTCTAAATTGAACTACTGCTGATGTTTATCTTATTACGAATTCCTACTTGCTACTCGAAATCTACATTTCTAGTTTAGGTATACTGTAGGCTGTAAAATTGCTACTTAATAATCCTGGTGTTACTACTGATTGCATTTGTGGCTATATAATTAGCTACATTATATGTGTATATGTGTAAATAATTTGAACTACCGTTGATGTTTATCTTATTGCGAATTGGTACTTGAAATCTACATTTCTAGTTTAGGTATAGAGTTAATGGTCAAAAACACACCTGAACCGTTACTTTTTCTCGAACTTCATATCCGAACTATCAGTTGTTCCCTTTTTTGACCCGACTATCATCATGTTCCCTTTTTTGACCCGACTATCATCATGTTCCCTTTTCCTACCTGAACTACCACCATGTACTCTTTTCCTACATGAACTATCACCAACTATGTATTAAAACACACCTCAAAGCTAACTAGGCCAACGATCAGTTGTTCCTACTTGAACTATCACCATCTACTCAACCAGGTGTGTTTTAGTATATAGATGGTGATAGTTTAGGAAAAGGGAACAAATGATAGTTGCGTGTGAAACTCGCAAAAAAGTGATAGTTCTGGTGTTTTTTGACCATTATCTCTTAGGTATATTGTAGGCTGTAAAGTTGCTGTTTAATAGTCTTGGTGTTACTATTGATTGCATATGTGACTCTATAATTAGCTAAATGTGATTCCTTGTTTTCATTTTACTTTTGCTTTTTGTTCGTTATTGCATTTGTTTTCAGATTATGCAAATCTGTTCAGTTTTTCGTTTTGTTGTTCATACATTTATACTTGGATTCCATGTGTACTGTGTGAGAAGTAAAATGGAATTCCCAGTGTTGTGCGCTTAAAGTGCGCTTAAGCCCTGAAGCAAGGCTCAAAACATGTTGAGCACTTTGTCTCGCTTAATGTGCGCTTCAGTGTCGTCATCAAGGCTCTAAGACAAACTTTTCCTAGCGAATGAGCGTTTCTTGAAGAGGCTACACTAAACACTTGATATCTCATTTTATCTTAAAAAAATATCAATTTCTTTGTGCATATATTTATTATTCATGCTTTTTAATGTTAGTTTTTGGATTAAACATGTATATTTGTATTTTTCTCCATTTGCGCCTTTTTTCATTAGAGCTCACATTTTATTTGCGCTATGCACTTAAAGCCCCAATGGACCCTACAACATTTTTGTGCTTTTGATAACATTGGATTTCCCTAACTAGTTCGTTTTACTGATCCATGGACCACTATATTTAAAGATTACAGTGTCAAATCTTGCCTATTTATTCATATTCAGCTTGCTTTCTCGGAAACAAATGTGTGGTTGCGCATGCACATTTATTAGCAGGATGGTTGTCATTAGTAGATTGTTAATGAAGGGATATAAGTTGCAGAAGTATATTTGAATGGAAACTGATTAAGATAGTTTTTGTTGTTAATTATCATAGAATCCCACCTGCAAAGAAGAGTGATAAAGGTGAAGAGACCGATCCAATTCAACCTGTCTATGTTGGAGAGTTCCCACAAGTCCTACGTGATGAACAGGCAGTTTTGCTTCAGAAATATGCTCCTGGTTAGTCAATGAGCTGATATTCTATCATATATGCGTTCACTTTTTGTCAGTACCGCTTTCAGAAAATAGTTATTCTTGGTTGTGCCCCCTTTTTCCATAATTAAGATAAAGTAATAAATTCCAATATTCCAGTGCTTTGAATGCCTGCTCTAAAATGGAGTGTGATCTTCTTGAGTGATTGATTTTGAGACTGCACATGTGTTTTTGTTAAGGTAATGCGTCCATCTCCGGTGGAATGGATAAGGAAACTTCCTTGGCATGGATTATATGTGGAAGCAAACTCTTTATCTGGAGTTACCTATCACCAGCAGCTTCTAGGAACTGCGTTGTTCTTGATCTTCCTTCGACAATGTCAGAAAATGAAGATATTGGAAAATCTTCTAATGATTGGTTAGTTTGTCTCATCAGTTGGGATAGGAGTACCGAAAAAGTAGCTAGACAGTGCAGTTCTGCTGGTATTATTGCCTGTAACCGGAAAACTCGAAATCTCATATACTGGGCAGATATCTACTCTGCAGCTCGGAATGAACCAGTAGTAAGTTTTCCTGAGGAGTCTGAGGTGAGTTTTTCTACTTCTGATGTGAAGGGCACCCCAACCAAGTTGCGGCACCAGAATAAACCTGGGAGCAGTGTTACTCGTTCAAATTCTCTCAACTGTTTGATTGCTTGTGCTGTCCCCGAGACTCATCACAGTCATGCCTCTGTTGCTCTTGCTTGTAGTTCTAATGGCGAACTTTGGCAATTCGTCTGCAGCCCCAGTGGTATTCAGCGCAGAAAGATTGATCAGGACATGGTTAGTAAGAGCTCTCAAGGAAGTGATGGTGGGCAATTCTTTGGAGGCAGGGGCTACCCTAGGTCGCTGGTTTGGCAGTCTCTTTCCCATTCTTTGAACAAGTCCAACAGACAGTTCCTTTTATTGACAGATCATGAAATACAATGTTTTGCTATTGAACTTTCTCCCTCGTTCGATGTTTCTAAGATCTGGAGTCATGAAATTGTTGGCACTGATGGTGATCTGGGTATCCAGAAGGATCTGGCTGGGCAGAAGCGAATCTGGCCTCTGGATTTGCAGATTGATAATGACGGCAAGGTTATTACTATTCTCATTGCAATTTTTTGCAAGGACCGGGTCACCAGCTCAAGCTACACTGAGTATTCACTTCTAACCATGCAATACAAATCTCGGGTGAATGTCTCCTCAGAATGTGTAAAGCCACATGAAAGGATTTTAGAGAAAAAGGCTCCTATCCAAGTGATAATTCCTAAAGCTAGAGTTGAGGATGAAGAGTTTTTATTCTCTATGAGATTGAAGGCTGGGGGTAAACCAGCCGGTTCAGTGATCATACTTTCTGGTGATGGCACTGCAACTGTATCACATTACGGGAGAAATTCTACCCGGCTTTATCAATTTGATCTACCATATGATGCTGGAAGAGTTCTTGATGCTTCAGTTTTCCCTTCAGCTGATGGCGAGGATGGAGCTTGGGCTGTACTAACTGAAAAAGCTGGAGTCTGGGCTATACCTGAGAGGGCGGTTTTACTTGGTGGAGTTGAACCACCGGAGAGAAGTTTGTCACGTAAAGGAAGCTCTAATGAGAGGTCATCGCTGGAAGAGAGGAAAAACCTATCTTTTGCAGGTAATATTGCTCCAAGAAGGGCTACTTCAGAAGCATGGGATGCTGGAGATAAACAAAGGCCTGGTCTAACTGGAATTGCACGCCGAAATGCTCAAGATGAAGAATCTGAAGCTTTACTAAATCAGCTTTTCCATGATTTTCTTTTATCTGGGCATGCGGATGGTGCTTTCGATAAACTGAAGACATCAGGGGCATTTGAAAGAGAGGGCGAAACAAATGTTTTTGCAAGGACAAGCAAATCAATTGTGGATACCCTTGCAAAGCATTGGACTACCACCAGAGGTGCTGAGATTGTGACTTCGTCTGTCGTGTCCTCGCAACTTTTGGAGAAGCAGCAGAAGCATAAAAGATTCCTTCAATTCCTGGCTTTATCCAAGTGCCATGAAGAACTGTGTTCTAGACAGAGTATGATCTCTTTGCCATATTATATTTGCTTTTTCCTCTTAGGCCTCCAAATGTGGTTGAACTATAAGTGTATTTGGTATAACGGAATTAATTTTCCATGGAAATATTTTCCTCTAACATTTTTCATCATTTGGGTGGTAAGTGATTAATATCTGATGGAAAAAAATATTTAAATATTCAATAATTATAATAATAATTGCAATTCGGTGAATGTTCTGATGAATTTTTTGTGTGCTAAAGATTAGTTGTACTAAAGTTTAATAATAATGTCTGATTGATTGTTGGAGCAGGTAATTTGAAGTTAAAAGTTAAAGATAGTTCTACAGAAAATGACTTATGCCTTTAAGTGAGGGAAGCATGTCATTTTCCCTATTTGAATTAAAAATATTTTCCTTAGAAGACATTTTTTGGTAACGAAACATAAGTAAATGACTTCCTCGGGGAAAAGAACATGTCTTGGAAAATAACTTTCGCCTTTACCGACAACACCCTAAGTTTGACATGATTTATTATATGTAGAATCAGCGTCAACGGGGTTCTAGTTTTAACTCTTCTTTTGCTTTGATATGACTAAGTTCATCATCAAGGGAAGCCCATTTCAACCATGCCTTGGCAGAGGCTTCCTGGAATTAGTCATGGCCTTTCTCATAATTGTCCTCGTTTAGATTGGGGATTCAAGAAGACAACTTCTCTCATGGAACTAAACGCATAGCAACTACTAAACATAAAATTGTTTGCAATTATTGTAAGTCAATTAAATTTATTAATTCAATAAAATGGGTGTCGATAGATAGTTCCATTTAAATTTAGTGATACCTTTTCAATTTATTTTTTTGGTGATAGTGACTGAAAAAAAGGCTATATATTATTAAGAATGAGAATTTTATGTATCGAAATATGGATTATATGTCTTTTGGTTTTTTAGACAAGGGTTATTGTCATAAGTAGGGGTTTTGGTGGGTGGGTGGGGGGGGGGGGGGGGTTGAGCTGAATTTGGGTGGGTCAAAATGGGCTGAGTTAATAACTGTGCCGGGCTGAGATGAGTTGGGTCAAGGTGTGTGATAAACAATGGGTCCAATGCCAACCATTGCAACTCTTACGTAGGTTTAATTTCTTTGTTTTTTTCTAATGTTTAATTACCTTTTTTTTTTTTTTTAATTATTGCTGAATACAACATATCAAATAAAAAATTCCTCAAAAATATTTTGACAAAGTTTCTAATGGGTCAATTTAGCCCAAATCAGCCCAACTTTTAGATGACGAACTGGGCGGGTCAAAATGAGCCGAGTTAATAAATGGGCATGTCATTAACCCGCCTATTCTTGGGCGGGTTGGACGGAGCGGACATGTTTTATGGGCTAATTTTGCCACCCCTTTCATAAGCATTGTTTTTTGCTACTGAGATAAAATATCTTTTACAATGTTGAGTTGCAATTTTGTACTGAGAACTGAATAGGGAATAGGAGCGAAGCTTCTTAGTGATTCCACTGGAATCTTGTTTCATGCACTACATGCTATCTGAGCGAGCAAGTTAAAATTGGACCCCTAGGTTTAATGTTATTAGTGCTTTTCTTAAGGCTAAATTTGTATGGTATGATAATGGAGGTGAATATAAGTTTTATAAAAAAGAGAAAGATGTTTGACTTGAAAATTCACCAGCCAGTCTCTAATTACTATACATCACTGTAAGTTATGGCTGCACTTTTCTGCAAAAGTAGGTCCAAATGGATGCTGACCATTGGCAATCTTCACTGGCAGTTAGAGCATTGAACTTGCCAGTAAAAAGCGGTTTTCACACTCTTTTAGTCATCCTTGTCACTCATCTTTTCATGCCATCACTGGATCCGGTTGTTCTGCCATTACTATGTGAATTGCTTGTCAAATGTTTTTAACATGTGACACTAAAATAATTTTAAAGTTGTTTTTTCATGTCTTGTTTGATGGCTCTTGGATAGGGATGGCAACGAGGCGGGGGCAGGGCGGGCTGAGCCTTCACCCGCAAAATCTACTCCCTCCCTTCCCCCTCCATGCATGTTTTTTTGTTATTTTTTTAATCTAGAGGCTAAATCAAGATTTAATATTATTGTAGTGAAAAAAAAACTCAGAACGTAGATTGCAAGTAAAAAAGAAAGAGAAGTCATGGAATCATTGATATAATGCTGGGTTTTGTAGTTCTTCCTTTTGTAGGATATAATGTGTTAGAGAGTGACAAGCCATTAGGTGAAGAAAACTACATAGATATATACACACCGACACACATATTAATATTTTATCCACTCTATTATTGTTTACCTATAGTTGGTCCTCCGTTAGTTTCAACCGAGAATACAAAGAAACAGAATTTACAATCTAAAGGTTAGTTATTCATGGCTCACAAAGTACATGTTCTAAAGAATAGTTTAGAGAATGAAATCTGTATATAAAGCAAAAGAAACGTTATAATGCACAAAGAACTGAAGGGTACAATCAGTGGATTTATATTCCCTCAAATGCAGCAATGTTTCTATGTCCAGTAGCATCACCTGTAAATTAGATTTTCAAAAAATTGTTCAACCCGCCCCGCACAGGGTCAGCCCCCCCCCCCCCCCCCCCCCCCCAAAACCAACCCCCCGCCATCCCTACTCATGGAGACCATAGGTTATGACAAAGCAAGTCAGACTATCTAGCTTCCAATTGTCCTTGAATGGTCTAAATTAGGATGATCAATTACAGTCCTTATTACCATTAATAAGTAGTTATTGCGAGGATGGTAATTGTTTACCTTAACTGCAATAGTATAAGTTAATGACTGCAAAAGCAGATTGTCCACATGCTTTTATATGTAACTTATATGCTAATGGATTTTGTTCTCTTAGAAAGCATAGGCCTAAGAGTTTTAAATTCTGTGCCAGGGCATGCTTTGCATATTATCATGGAACATGGTGAAAAGCTTGCTGGCATGATCCAATTGAGGGAGCTGCAGAACAAGCTCAATCAGAACCGTGCCTCAGGAGCTGGTGCTTATTCAACTACTGAGATGTCTGTTTCTGGTTCCCTGTGGGATGTCATCCAATTAGTTGGCGAAAGAGCTCGCCGAAGAACAGTTCTTTTGATGGATAGGGATAATGCTGAAGTTTTCTACAGTAAGGTCTCAGATCTTGAAGAATTTTTTTGTTGCTTAGAGAGAGACCTCGATTACATTATCAGTGAAAAGATGACAGTTTCTGTTCTCTTTCAAAGAGCATGTGAACTCTCCAGTGCCTGTGTGACTTTGCTTCGCACAGCCATGACATGCAGAAATGAAAATCACCTTTGGTATCCTCCGTCTGAGGGCTTGACACCATGGACTTGTCAAGAAAAGGTGCGGAATGGGCTCTGGAGCCTTGCATATTTTATGCTTCAACTGGTGAAGGAAAACAATTCCCTGGATGATACCATAAAATTAGATTTTCATTCACACCTTGAAGTGCTATCTGATGTATTATTGGAAGCATATGCTGGTGCTATCAGTGCGAAAGTTGAGCGTGGCGAAGGACACAAAAGTCTGTTAGATGAGTTCTGTAATAGAAGAGATGCACTATTGGAATGTCTTTACCAGCAAGTGAAAAATTTAGTTGAAGGCAAACTGCAGGTTGATCTCTCTTTACCTCTTATTCATTTCTCTTGGAAGGTTTGATTTACAGTATACCCAGCAAAAAAAAAAAACAGAGAGAGAGAGAGAGAAGAAAACGCAATAGGTCCTTTTTCTCCCTTGTACTTGTCTGTTAGTGTTCATATATGTAATAAATGGAGTTACCTAAGGATAAGATATTCTTGAACAGGAATACGGTATGAAGTCTTATCCCAGTCCCCTTTTTTTTTTTTTTTTTGCTCAAACATATATAAATCCATGCAGGGTTTGGGTGAAGCAGCTGAGGAGCAAAAGTCAGAGATTTTTGGAAAGCTTTCCTCAGGCTTGTTGTCTATTGCAAAAAGACACGAAGCTTATAAAACTCTATGGAGTGTGTGCTGTGATCTCAACAATGCTGAACTACTTAAAAATCTTATGGTAAAAATTTATCTGTTGTGTGTTTTGCTTGTTCTTATTTCTAGTAGTAAGCTGGTTGTAGATCACTTGGTTCTTTAGATGTTTGCCTACTTCTGCTTTAAAAGCTTTTGCTTGTGCAGCATGACAGCATGGGACCTAAACGAGGCTTCAGTTACTTCGTGTTTCAACAACTGTATGACAACAGACAGTTCTCTAAGCTTATGAGACTTTGGGAGGAGTTTCAGGAAGAGCTAGCAATATTTTTAAAACAGCATCAGGATCTCCTTTGGCTTCATGAAATACTCCTTCATCAATTTTCTGAAGCTTCTGAAACTCTACATGTTTTGGCTCTTTCACAAAATGATAGCTCTGCTATGGATACTGAAACGGACTCATTTGACACCACCACAGAAACAAGTTTGGTGGAAAGAAGGCGGTTTCTGAATCTCTCCAAGGTTGCTGCATTGGCAGGTATTCTTTCCTTTAACTATGTAAACGAAGAAATGTATAAAGTTTTTGATGAGGTTTGGTAAAAGTTTCCAACTGAAAAAAATGTACCATATGGTAAAAATGGCTGATTTAATTACATTATATCAGTTAATTCCAGATTGGTTATAACTATTTGAGCTTGTTGATATTCTTCATCTTCTTCATTTTCCATGTGTTTTTTGGACCTTTGACTTTTAGAATTCAACAAATTTCATATTTCCAATTTATCATTTTCATATTGCTTCTATGCTTTCTACTGGCGACAACTTATGTTTACTTCATCCCTTGGTAGGAAGAAGTGCTAATTTTGAAACAAAGGTGAAGCGCATAGAGGCTGATTTAAAGATTCTGAACTTGCAGGTATCATTTTAATTTTTTGCTTATTCGGTTATTGTGCTGAGGATTTCTGTGTCACCACAGTATAAGTTGCTCTTTTCTGAACAGAATTTGTACAATGATAAAAATACAAGTTATTAGGACATTAGCTATAACGCTAGCAGTGACTACTCAAAGTCAAGCTTACTATCTTGTAGGTTGTTACACTTAATATAAAAATGTGTTGTATGATTTACTGTATCGGCCATGATTTAGTTGCAGAACAGTAATTATTTTGTCATGTCAAACTTGGGGTATTGGCTGTTCTAACTTCTACATATTGATCTACAGGATTAAACAGAACATAGGGGTTTGTATGGACTTTAGTTATCATAAGAACTTCCAAAATTCTATATTTGAGGGGAAGGGATGTGGAACATAATCCTGTAGTTTGGAAGTAGAGGTAGATGATCGCAGGCTAATGGCTGGTAATAATGGGAAAAGAAAAAGTTCTTGTTTGAAGTATTTATGGAATAAATTAAGGTAGAAATCTGGACAGAGTGCTTTATCTATGTATTCACTGACTTGAGAAGTTTTACACCTAGTAAAACTAGAAGCAACCGGAGACGGCTTTTCTAGAAGAAAGATTTGAAAAGCTAATAGGAAATGAGAGGTAATGAGAGGTTTTTTCTTAGTTCTGTGGTTGAACAGCCAAATTCAGTGCCCCAACCAGGCAAATGCAACCAGTTAGTGCCCCACTTTCCCTTTTTGTTAATGTTGCTTGTTTTTTTCTTTTAATGGTCCAGTTGCTCACTTGGTGGTTGTGGCGAGGGAACTCTGATAGATGAATATCCTCTCTCGCTCTCTCTCTCTCTCTCTCTCTCTCTGTGTTAACTATATATTTTTCAAAATAGTGGTGTCGTTTGGGGCAGTTTGCGCACAACTCAACTATTACATCGGGTACTTGCTACCTCCCATAGGCACAGAGATCAGGTAGCTTTGCCCACTAAGGCTTAGGCAGATGGAAAGAAATGACCGAGCATTTTTTCGTTTCTATTGGAATTTGAACCTTGACGTCCAAGGTTTTCACCCAATTCATTGAACGCTAAGTCACACCCTTGGGTGTCTCTGTTAACCATATCATTGTGCTTGATCACTTGGTCTGTGTGTGTGTGTGTGTGTGTTGTGTATCTGCAGGCTTCTCTTATTGTCAATTTTACTTCTCTTGCAGGAAGAAATAATGAAACTCCTTCCGGACGATGAAAGGCAAAATATTAACCAGCGCCTTCTTCCTCCAGTGGATCTTATTGAATTGTGCCTTAAAACTCAGGATAGGGATCTTTCTTTGAGAGTCTTTGACATTTTTGCGTGGACCAGCTCCTCTTTTATCAAGTCTAATGCAAGCCTCTTGGAGGACTGCTGGAGAAATGCCTCCAATCAGGACGACTGGGAGAGGCTATATCAAGCTTCTGTAGACAAGGGGTGGGGTGATGAGGAGACTTTGAGCATTCTAAAAGACACCATTCTTTTCCAGGCTTCCAGCAGGTGCTATGGCCCCAAAGCTGAAACTTTTGAGGGCAATTTCCAGGAAGTGCTGCCGCTGAGGCTGGAAAATTCTGAGCATGTGTCTGTAAAGAACATGGGATCCTCCGTGGAAGTATTCCTGATGCAGCACAAGGATTATCCTGATGCTGGCAAGCTGATGCTCACAGCGGTTATGCTAGGAAGTGTTCACTCCGATACTATTAGTATTGTGGAAGAGGAGGGACCTACCCCAATGGAGTGATTTTTATAGTAATCTGAATGATTGAGGGGAATTTGAGCTAACCCTGCATAATTGTAGTATTTCTTTTGCTGGTTGAGCAGCTTGAGCTGTAGTTTTTCAACACCGACCAATGAAATTGTATATGGCAGTTATGTTTCTTATCAGTGGCCATTGTAGTTAAATCAATCTAGGGTGAGTACTTGGTGGTTTTAAACAAAGTTGGTAGAATGATTGATGAGTAGTGTTGGAACATTGGATGGTTTTAAGAGTTCTTACAAGTCAACAGGCAGGAGAGATTTCTCCTTGTAAATTTAGTTAAAATGTGCTTATGATTTTCTTGGGAAAAAAATTATTTTTGCCTATTTTCCTAGGAGGGTTTTGCTGTCACTCAGGAATTCTGCGTGTTATCACAAATCCAGGGTATTTTAGCTTGATGACGACAACTATTAGTCAGGCATCTGAGTTTCAGAGAGTTTTATAGTCTTTGTAAAGAAAGAACAAAAAACCAGTGCATTTCGTATAGATTGCGTCTTGTTTCCACACTGTTACAGCAAAGGAGTGCATTTCTTGATATTGAATCACACTTGATGGGAGGCGTGATTGGTTTTAAATCACGGGAAAAGGACCAAAACTACCCCCAACTATTCAAAATAAAAAAAGAGTCAACTCATATTAAACTACCCCCGAAGGAATATGAGATGCTACATAAACGTTACGCTCCAAAAGCTTTTCTAAAGAGTTCCAAGTGAGAGTACACTTGGAAAAAAAATGAGTAAATAGGTTAAAACTTGCTTAAACTATTATTGTTGTACAAATTTCATACCTAAATTATTGGATTTGACAGATATCCCCTGAATTCATAAATTCGTTGTGCTATTTTTAAGACTTTTGTCATATCCCACATGCCTCTCAATAAGTTATCTCAAATGTTTTGCTACATATTCAACTAATAGGAACTTCAAATAATTTAAGTACGAATATCGCAAAATAGTGATAGATTAGAGGGTTTTTAACCTATTCACCTCAATAGAAAAATTATGCCTCCTGTTTGATTTTTGTCCCGAAAAATGCTGACCGTTAGTATATTGGCTCATTTTAACCTCAAAACTTTACAGATTCCATATCATATTAATATCCACATAAAATAATTTTCATTTGCTGAGGTGGAGATACAAGTTGGATATTGTTGGGTCTTGTATAACAGGTTCATTGTACATTTGCGAGAAATTCCCTTAAAACACCTCAGTGGCTGCATATCTGAAAACTGAAAGAAAAATCTCACCCAACAGATGTTGTAACGCCACGTGGCAGAACAGAGGCCTCTATCTGCCATAGGAAAATCACAAGGGAAATCCAAATACATAACATGAACCAATCAGCCATTGCTGACTTGTACATATGTAATCCTCAAAATCCATTATTTTGCATATATAGCCACCTAGCTCCCTCTTCCTTTCATATCATAAAAAAGAAAAAGAAAAAGAAAAAGAAAAAAAGAGCTTCTTTGAAGTAAGGAGAAATGGCCACTTCTGCAATTCAACAATCTGCATTTGTTGGGCAGGCAGTTGGTAAATCACAGAATGAGCTTGTTAGGAAAATCGGCAGCTTCAATGGTGGCCGTTTTACCATGAGGCGTACCGTTAAAAGTGCTCCTCAAAGCATCTGGTATTTCTTTCATTTCAAATTTAATTCTTCATCTAATATACCTTTTATACTATTCTTTTGATACTTAATCGTGATGTACGTGTTAGTTTGCGCGCACCTTGACGAGGTTAATTAGCACAATTATTAGGTAACTCTGTGACGTATGAGAAGAAATTGTTTTTGCCTCTGTTGAGATATGAACTTGAAATCTAGTATTTTTCAACCACTTTACTGATCACTAACCATGCTGAGTCCTTTGAAAAAAAAAAAAAAACTAATTTTAGAGAAATCATTATCTAATCTGCACTTAACACACGCACACACACAAAAAAAATGAATGAAGATTGTGATCATTCAACGTCACACTACAATTACACCAACTAATTGGAAGCAAAAAGTAGTGATGTATCCAAAACCTAGAAGCAATGAGTTCTACTGTTTTTGATGCATATATATAGTTTTATTCTTACACATATATGTAAATACTATATAAAAAAAGTATGTATTTTAGGATAGATGCAAAGATTTTCTGCTAAACTTCTGGTGTTTACTCTATATTTTCCATTGGCAAAAGAGTCTTTATTACTATCGTGCAATATAATTGAAGCTCTTGCACTATATAATAGCATATGGTTGCTCTAGGAATTTTTTCATACATGTAAAACTAGCCATCAATTGGTTGCGCTTTATAATAACATCTAATCTAGTAAATTTGAGCGTCTTTTTTACATGAATTTTGATTTTGACATGGTTCATTGATCAAATAGGTATGGAGAAGACCGCCCAAAATACTTGGGCCCATTCTCTGAGCAAACCCCATCATACCTCACCGGTGAGTTCCCAGGTGACTACGGATGGGACACTGCTGGACTCTCAGCTGACCCAGAGACATTCGCCAGAAACCGTGAGCTTGAGGTGATCCACTGTCGTTGGGCCATGCTTGGTGCTTTGGGCTGTGTCTTCCCTGAAATCCTTGCCAGGAACGGTGTCAAATTCGGTGAAGCTGTTTGGTTCAAGGCTGGAGCCCAAATCTTCTCCGAAGGTGGACTTGACTACCTCGGTAACCCAAACCTCGTCCACGCCCAGAGCATCCTCGCCATTTGGGCTTGCCAAGTTGTCCTTATGGGCTTTGTTGAAGGATACAGAGTTGGTGGAGGCCCACTTGGTGAGGGTCTTGATAAGATCTACCCAGGAGGTGCCTTCGACCCACTTGGTTTGGCTGATGATCCCGAGGCTTTTGCTGAATTGAAGGTGAAGGAAATCAAAAATGGACGTTTGGCTATGTTCTCTATGTTTGGATTCTTCGTTCAGGCTATTGTTACAGGAAAGGGCCCAATTGAGAACCTCTTTGACCACGTTAATGACCCAGTGGCCAACAATGCTTGGGCTTTCGCCACAAACTTTGTTCCCGGAAAGTGAAATAATTAGTATGTAATCTTGTTAAATTTGGGCTAATGAAGTTTTATGCTTTGTGAAAGATTGGCTTGTATCTTGATGCACTATTTAACTTGCTGATGTTTTACCAACATATAGTGATGTTTCTCAGTGTTCTCATTTTGTCTTTTTACTCTAAAGTATGATATTCGCTTTGCCGTTCTAACATTTTTTTGCGTGGAATACCCTTCAAAGGCGCTGGTCTTTAATTTTTAACCCTCTAATTCTGGTATTTAATTTTTACCCTTTCGCTTAAAAAAGTGGCCGAAAATATTTCGAGGTTCTGGGTTCGAACCTCCGCTCAATCAAAAAGAAAAAAGAATTTCACAAGTCAAGGCTTTCGCGAAACCTCTGCCTTAAGGCCTAATTTTGGGAAAAAGTTTATCTTAAGGCGAACCCTGCCTTAAGACCTAACTTTTGCCCGAATAGGCCTACTTTTGCTACGGAACTCTGTCTTGCGATTTTTTTTTTAACTGAATCGGGATCGAACCCAAAACCTCGGGGTATTAGACGAAGGACAAAAATTAAAGACCACACCCGAATAAGGCCAATCGTGCAAATTGCCCCAGTTCTAATTATCACATTTTGGTTACTGAATTCTGCACGCAATGACCTTCGAATTCTACATTAGAAACACAACTATATAGTTTTCTAAAAATAGAACTAGCGTACAAGTATGTTTTCTTATCCATGGTAGAGATATCACGCATGTTTTCTTATCCATGGTAGAGATATCACCTTAAATGAAAACGAAAAATATGAAAAATTAAGGATTAAATCATGAACATGTACTGTTCAGGTGGCAGCAGAAGTCCTTTACATGGAACTCGGAAGCATTCTGAGGAAATAAATTCCTCAAATTGATTTTTTAGTAGATAGATTCATGCCATTAATTTGATAAGAATAGTGAGCGCAAAGCATTAGTCTGATCAGAGGCGGAGTGAGAATTTTAACTAATTGCATTCAAAATATAAAAAAATAAATACATCAAGAATTGAAGGAGATTTAACATATAATATATATATATGTATATATATACATACATACACACACATAATAAAATTTAACCTATCTAACACAGTGTGTCTTCGACGAATGAGTGTCAATTGATTCACCTTGGACAAGTATAGCTCCACCACTGAATCTGCATAAGGAAATTGAAGAACTGTTGTTATTCAGAGAAATCAATAAGTAGTGAAATGGAGAAGATGATTGAGAGAAGGAGATAAGATTGAGAGGAAGAAGAAGATTTATTCATCAAAGCTTGAAATGATAAAATGTACAATAACCACCTTATATAGTGATCAACTTAGCAGAACTAACTAAGTAGGATATTAACTAACTTTAATGACACTTAACTGATTTTAATTAACTCTACTTACTGCATTAAGATATTTACAGAATTGCCCTTCTATACATATTTAAGTGACACCAACACTCCCCCGCAAGTTAGGTGGGGAGAAATGTTCAAAACACTCAACTTGCTTTTGAGATACTCATGTTGAACCTTGGTTAACCCTTTTGTAAAGATATTAGCTAGTTGATCCTTTGTGTTGATGTACTAAGTAGTTATGAGACATTGTTGAATTTTTTCCCTTACAAAGTGCCAATCTATTTCAACATGTTTTGTCCTCTCATGAAAGACAGGATTTGCAGCTATTTGCATTGCAGCCTTGCTGTCACTAAACACTGTAGCTAGTTGTGAAACATTCAATCCCAAATCATTTAGCAGACCTATAAGACAAGTAAGTTCAGTTGTAGTTGATGCAAGACTCATGTACTCAGCTTCTGCTGAGCTTCTAGAAACTGTGATTTGTTTCTTTGACTTCCAAGATACCAAAGACTCTCCAGTCTTAATCATGAAACTAGTCACAGACTTCCTTGTAAGAGGACAGGCAGCCCATTCTGCATCACAGTATGCAGTGACTGTGTTGTTGCAACTGCTTGATATAAGTAGTCCTTGACCTAGTTGATTTTTGATATACTTCACAATCCTCATTGCAACATCCATATGTATTTTCTTAGGTTGTTGTATAAATTGTCTTAAGGTTTGAACTCCAAATGCTATATCAGGCCTAGTTACTGTCAAATACAGTAACTTGCCAATCAGTCTTTGATAGATTTCCTGATCTACCATAGGATCCTCTTTAGCATTAACTTCACTGTATTCATCAGATTGCTTTAAGTGTTCATCATATTGCCTAGATGTAAGCTGTATGTTGTTGTCAATAGGAGTAGTTGATGGTTTAGCTGCTGACACACCTGCTTTAGAGATGAGTTCTAGAGCATATTTTCTCTAATGCATTGCAATTCCCTTTCTTGATCTGGCAAATTCAATCCCTACGAAATATTTCAACTCTTCAAGATCCTTCATCTTAAAGGCTTGTTGTAAAGAGTCTTTAGTATTCTGAATAAGCTCCATACTGCTCTCAGTGATGAGCATATCATCTACATAGATTAGTACCACTGTAATTCCTTGATATGATTTTCTTATGAATATAGAATGATCATTTTGACTTTGTCTGATGTTAAACTTAGTGAAAGCCTCTGATAACTTTGTATTCCACTGCTTAGGTGCTTGTTTTAATCCATACAAAGATTTAACAAGTCTACATACTGTATTCACCCCCCCCCCCCCGGTGGCTTTTAAATCCTTGTGGCATTTCCATATAAATTCCATCATTCAAATCACCTTGTAAGAATGCATTATAGATATCCATTTGATGGATGTGCCATTGTTTTGTAGCAGCCAAAGCTAACACAGACCTGACAGTTACCATTTTCACAACTGGTGAAAAAAATTCTTGGTAATTTATGCCCTCTTTTTGACTATATCCTTTAGCAACAAGTCTTGCTTTGAATCTTTCAACCTCTCGACTGGCCTTGTATTTGATTTTATATATCCACTTACAACCTATGGTGGGATTCCCCTTTGGCAGTGACACCACATTCTAGGTGTTATTGTTTTCTAATGCTTGGATTTCATCCTTCATAGCTAGTATCTATCTTGGATCCTTACTTGCCTCAACATAATTCTTTGGTTCAGTTTCATGAGATACAACATCAACATAAGCTCTATACTTCTCTGATAGTTGATCATAGCATATATAGTTGTCTAAGCTGTATGGAACATCTTGATGAATGTTCAAGCATATAAAGTCCTTCATCTACACTGGTGATTGTTTACCCCTTGTGGACTGTCTTGTAGAGGTAGTAGGCTGAATAGGTGTTGGTTGGATTGGTATTTGAGGTTGATAGTTCCAAGTGCATTTGTGTTTTGATGATTGTCAAATTGTTTCAGAATCAGATAGAGACCTGGTCTGTAATCTGCTCGCTATGCACCTTGCATTGTCGGCAGAGACAGCTGCAAAGCCGAGCCACTTGCTCCACACAAGTACAGCTGTGAGTTGGCCCATGCTTTAGGTTAAATTTAATAAGTGGTATCTATCCATCCCACATGCTCCCACTATATATAAAACATGATGGCAACATATTGAGTAGACTTGAAAACCTAATCTAAATCGTGCAAAGCTGCCGACACAAGTTCTCAAGATCTCTCAAGAACAAAGTCACCTACAAGTTGAAGAACCTGATCCAGACATAAGTTTTAGTCTAAGTTCTTTATACTGCTGTGAGTCTTTGTTCGTTTGTGCTTAAATTATAAACCTACTATTTTCTTTAAAGGAGGTTGTTTGTAGGTAGATCAAAAGTCTCAAAGGGTGCTTGTTGGAAGTGTCTTTCCTCAAGCTGTTGAGTGGTAGATTAGGCTAGGATTAGTCTAAGTGTATTAGTTTCCTTAGCTAGAGTTAGCTAGGTGGAGTTGCTTGCAAATCGGAGCATTGCAAATGTGGAGGGACTACGGGAGTTAGTTCCTAGGTTGCAAAAGCGTTATTGTAAGGGTGAGGGATTATGGGAGTTAGTTCCTAGCTTACGATAGAGTTGTAACCTAAAGTAGTTCCTAGCTTACGATAGAGTTGTAACCTGAAGTAGTTCCTAGCTTACGGTAGAGTTGTAACCTGAAGTTGCTCGTGTAGTGGAGTTGAAATCCTACTGGGGTAGGTCGTGGTTCTTAATCCCTTGAGCAAGGAGTTTTCCAAGTAAAAATCTTGTGTTGATTCTTGTACTGCACTGCATAAGGGAACTGGTACACAACCAGATCCCTCATATATTGGTTGGTGGATGCACAGCTTACATCAGAGGTATTTGTGAAGGTTGAGGTATTTGTGAAAGATGATCTGGCTGTTGCTGTGTAGTTTGGTTAGCTGGTTGTTGTTGTTGTTGTTGGTTTGATTGATGTTGTGGATTGTCATTAGATTGATGGTGATCATTTTCTGGTGTTTCAAGATTTTGATATCCTTCTTGTGTATCCAGTAATGTTTCAGACTAGTTAGGCTGAGGTTGAGTGATTACACCTGATCCAAACTGAATAGGTGCGGATGAACATTCTTCTGTGTGAAATAGATTTGAATTAGAATCTAGAAATACAGTACTGACTTTCTGCACTTGATTTTGAAATGGAAAAACTCCCTCTTTAAAGGTTACATCCCTGTTGACAAAGAATGAATTGGAAGTTAGATCAAGTAATATATATCCCTTTTGAACCTCAGAATATCCCATATGAACAACTATTTTTGCTCTAGGCATCAGTTTGTCATGTTGATTGATGTCTTTAGCAAAACACAAACATCCTAGTACCTTTAAGTGTTTCAAAGATGGTTTTCTATTATGCCGCTTTTCATACGAGACAAACCATTCAATACTTCACTGGGTAATTTGTTTATAATATAGATTGTTTTAGTATGAAATGCCCCCAATACTTAATATGAATATGTGCCTGAAATCTAATTGCTCTAGTTACTTCTAATATGTATCTATGTTTTCTTTCAGCTACACCATTTTGTTGAGGTGTATATACACATGTAGTCTAGTGTATGATTCTAAGTTGTTTGAACATGCTGTTACACATAAAATTAAGAAATTCAGTGCCATTATCAGTTCTTATCATTTTGACAGATTTCTCAAACTAAGTGTTTGCATAAGTGAAGAATTGTTGTAAAGATACACACACATCAGACTTCTACCTAAGTAAAAATACCCAAGTTAATATAGAACAATCATCAACAATTGTAAGAAAGTATTTATTGCCATCAAAT
Organism: Lycium barbarum; assembly: GCF_019175385.1. NCBI lineage: Eukaryota > Viridiplantae > Streptophyta > Magnoliopsida > Solanales > Solanaceae > Lycium > Lycium barbarum. The sequence goes on from NC_083347.1 coordinate 24,024,061, forward strand.
GTTGGAATCTTATAAGGACCCCATAGATCTACATGCAGTAAATCAAAGCAATTAGCACTCATACTAGTACTAGTCTGAAAAGGTAATCTTGTTTGTTTTGCACATGGACACACAATACATTGACTAATGTCATCCTTTATTGTTTGTAAGTTAACAGGTAACAACTTCTTAAGTACTGATACTGATGTGTGACCAAGTCTTTTATGTCATAGACTTATGTTTATTTTGTAGTCATCTCCAACTGTTTGCACTGATAAAGCAATGTTTCTTTGAACTCCATTTTGATCCAGCAGTAGATAAAGTCCAACAACTTCTTTACCAATCTCCTTCACCCTCCCAGTGAAGAGATCCTGAAAAAGGCAAAAAATTAGGAAAGAAAGAAGCAAAACACTACAGTTCTTTGGTTAGTTTAGAGACAACTAGTAAATTGTACTTGAACTTAGGTACATGAAACACATTTGAAATAGTACTATAAGGTGATATAAAAAAAAGAACCAATGTGTGAAATGTGTGTGATATCCCCATTAGGTAAATGAACTCCTTTGGAGTCTGTAGTCTCAACTGTAGTTGTTTTATGAAGCAAATTGAGACAAGATGCCATGTGGTTTGTGGAACCTGTGTCCACTATCCACTCAGGACATTTAGGGGCCAATAAATCCAGATACTGCATACCTTTATCTTCTGCATTTGCAGAATTTGTAACTGGAGTTTAAACACTTGCTGCATTGACAAATGCATTTTCAGCTCCTGACCCATTTGTGTGTGTGTTCCTAGCATTTTAATGATCTGTTCATATTGACTTTTAGTAAATAGTGCACCACAAGTTTGATTCACTTGATCGGTACCAACCATACCAAGATTTTGTTGATTGTATGTAATTATTTGCCCATTATTCTGAGGAACTTGACTCATGTTTCCTCCCATTACAGGCACATTAGTGTTTTGACCATATAGAAACTCATTTCTTCCGTGACTATTATCATCCACATACACATTATAAGCAGCACTATAACCATGACCTGCATTTCCTCCTTTCTTGAACCTATAATCTGATGGATATCCAACCACTTTGAAACAGTTCTCTTTACTGTGTCCTTTCAATTTACACACCTCACAGTATAGATTGTAATTTCTCTTGAACCTTGGATTGCCACCATTTCTTGGATCTTCATTCCCAGTAGCACCTTGAAATCCATTAGTTCTTGAGTACATAGCACCTTCAAAATTACCAGCAGCATTTACAGGATTACTGTCTAGTATGCCAGCATTTGTTGTAGCATTTCTTTGACTTTCATCACTAATTACCATTGAGTATGCTTGGTTTACTAATGGAGTAGGACTCATCATAAGATTTTGACTTCTTGCTTGACTATATGAGTTATTCAATCCCATGAGAAACTGAAACAGTTTCAGTTTTTGCAAATGAATCACAAACTCCTTAGATTTATCACAGTTACATGCAGGGGTTGGAACTAAAGACTCAAACTCTTCCCATAAGTTTTTCAACCTTTAAAAATACACAAATGCAAAGGCATTTCCTTGGGTTAATGTGGCTATTTCTTTATGCAGGTTGAAGGTTCTTGAACCATCAACCTTGGTAAATCTTTCTTGCAATTCAAGCCAAATAGCCCTACAATCTGTAGCATACATGATTTCTCCAAGTAGAATTTTAGAAACAGCATTCATAATCCAAGACAAGACTATTGCATTAACTCTTTCCCAATGACTCCACATGATTTCTGGGAAAGATTCTTTGGTACAACTACCATCTACTAGTCCCATCTTATTTCTACCCAACAGTGCAATTCTCATTGAATTATGCCATAAAGAATAGTTTTCGATACCTGTGAGTTGAAATGAAATAATTTGAATTCCACTCACGTCTGATGGCTGCAAGAACAGTGCATGTGTATAATCCAAACCCAAAGCTTGATTCCCAGAACTTGCATTTTGTGATGAAGAAGCCTCTTTCACGTTTGTAGTTGGAACTGCTCCGGAATTTGTAAATGCACCATTGCCACTTTGTATTCCATTAACCACAGGAACTAATTCGTTTGTCATTATTTTTTATTTCAAGAATTATAGCGGAAGCAAGAACAGAAATTATTCGATTGAGATTATCAGAAATTGAGAATTGACATAGATTTTGAGCCGTGAATCTTTATTGCTCTGATACCATGTTGTTATTCAGAGAAATCATTAAGTAGTGAAATGGAGAAGATGATTGAGAGAAGGAGATAAGATTGAGAGGAAGAAGAAGATTTATTCATCAAAACTTGAAATGATAAAATGTACAATAACCACCTTATATAGTGATCAACTTAGCTTAACTAACTAAGTAAGATCTTAACTAAGTATAATGACACTTAACTAGTCTTAACTAACTCTACTAACTGCATTAAGATATTTACAGAATTTCCCTTCTATACATATTTAAGTGACACCAACAAGAACTTCTTTTGGTATTTAATCTCTCTTTTTTGGATTGGGGGTTGAGTTTGTGTCACGACCCAGCTAGGGGCCGCGACAGGTACCCGGGGCTAACCGCCGAGCACTGCTCGTTCTATTACTCTCCTTAGTCGATTAATGCCTTATCCATTCATACTCAAAACATAGAAAAGATCATAGTTTGTATGAAAACATAAATACTTTTGTATATAGAAAGGTTTAATACATCAAAATAATGAGTGCACATATACATGAAAGATGTGAGACCATGCTACCCACACTACGCATCTACGAGCCTCTACTGACATACTATACAATGGACGGAACAAGACTCCGTCATGCCCAAAATATATACATGCATATGTACCAAAAGAATAATCATAAGCACCTCCGGACAATGGAGTTCTCTCAACGGCTGACAACTCCTAAGTGTCTGGGTCAAGCCCGCCTCCCTGTCTACCTGTGGGCATGAACACAGCGTCCAAAGAAAAGGACGTCAGTACGAACATTGTACTGAGTATGAGAGGCATAATCAATGAAGAAGAACAACAATAGTATAGTAAGAGAATCAATAAGAACATCTGAATCTGAATAATAACCATAAGAGAAGTAATGCATGCTATCTTACTCATACTTATCATAATATCATAAATGCATGACAAGCAAGCTGCCCGTCCATGTCGGAACGGTGTGATAATCAATAATCTGAGCCCGCGTCCGGGGTACCATCTCATGCCGCCCACTAGTGGTGTCTGCCCATGCCCAAAAGGGTCATGGTGTGTCCGTATCGCCGCCCGCCGAAGCGGTGTCTGCCCGGCCAACTAGGCCCGGTGTGAATGCAATCATGACATGCTCATTATAAAAATACTTATACATTATGCTTATCAAAATTTACTTGTTATTACACATGCATAAAGACTCTAGATCAGCTGTATCCCATCGAGGTGACGTAAGGTCGTGTACCCTCGATTTTATTATGGACATACATGAACATCTGCCTCACATTGAAGGGATCAATATATAAGGTGAGTGTGTACAAGGAACAATATCATTTACATCATAGAAACGTCACATCACACCTCTTGACTCGTATAACTATTTGTGATCTTAAGCTCCGGACTTTCCGGGTATAGGAGAATCATGGAAAGAGAGGAAATCATGTCATGGGATTCATGCCATAGAAAGAAAGGGTCTAGCCTCACATACCTTGATCGCTTAGCTAAGTCGTCGTTCACTTGTCTTCCTTCGATGTCACGTCGTCACCTTCACGAGAGAATTTAGGCTCACGTTAGTTAATGGATTACGAGAACGCATCATTATCCCTAAAGAAAACTAGGCGGCATTTCCCTTGTTTCTACTACTTTTCCCCCGTTCTATTTCAACTCCCAAACGTTTACAACAATACTCATAATATTACAAGCAACAATCATTGTTTACACGCCTTAAGTGAAATCCACCATTTTCTTCCAATTTTCCCACATTTAATGGTTTCAGCTCATCATCCTAGTTTTGCTTACTTCACACCCATTCCATGGTCTATACGTTATTTAGAACGTATTCATAATCATAACACATCAACATTCATGATCCCGTGAAATTACTATTCAAGTGTGCCACTATTCACCCATGCAAGACTCATTTTCTATGTTCTTGTACCCCTTTAAGTGTCTAGGTCTTCCAATACCTCACACAACATGAATTGGTCATGAAACTTACCTTGGATGATGGTTGAACAAGCTTTAAGTTGCAATACTTCACTTAGACAAAACCCTAGTTTCACCTTCTTGGGAATTTCTTGACTTAGATGATCCTTTGATGTGTTCTTACACTTGATTTCATGAATTTAGTGTTGTTGGTCTTGATGCTTCTTTAATTCTCTTGGATGAAGTGTTTGGAGGGTTCTAGAAGTCTCTTGAGGTGTATGGATGAAAAATGAAGTGAAATGAAGCTTAAGTCCCTTTTAATGATCACCAAAATCTGATGTTTAATGAACCTTCGTCGGGGTGAACAGTGGTCGTAAACCACAGTTTACGAGCCGTAAACTGGTTTACGAGCCGTAAACTGGTTTACGAGCCGTCCTCCCTGGTCGTATTTAAGCATGTCCAAAACAGAGAAGTTTGGCTGGGGAATATTGCAGTTTACGACCGAGGTTTACGGTCCGTAAACCAGTTTACGGTCCGTAAACCAGTTTACGGGTCGTATACTGGGTCGTATTTAACCATGTCAACACTGGACAGAAAGTTAAAATTCTTAGAACGATGGAGGACGACTGCACTTTACGGTCCGTAAATCATTTTACGGGCCGTATAGTGCCTTCACGACCACTGAGCTGAGAAATTTTCCGTTACCTTCTTATTTCCAAAATTCATGGATCATCACCCCTTACTTAATAAAACACTACACACTCGTACCCTTTGCTGTTCTATCCCTTGTACATGTACGGGGGCTTTTCCAAGGTGTAACAGTTTGGGGAAATGTATGGAAAAGTTTAATAAGAGAAACAACTCAATTTTGAATAAAAAAAAATTATTTCAGCCGAAAATGATGATATACAATAGCCTTCTAATAATTATGTTCGTTTAAGGGGGGGAAAAAATAGGATAGTCCTTTTGCAAATTATGAATTGCGCTCCTTTAACATTCTCACCCAAAGGAGTTGACAAGAAATGTATAACGTGTTAATATGCTATGTCATTGGTAGACAATTTATAAGGAAAAATAGATGGAATAACCATCATCAAAGGTAACAATAGAGTGGCAAGTAATTATCTATGCTTAATTATAGGTAAGAAATTTAAGTCCAAGGACTAGAGTCGCCTTTAGTAGAAAGCGTTTTACCTCTAAAATGGGACTTTCTAACACAAATTAGAACCAATAAGCCTGAAGGAAGTACTCCAAAATGGGAATTCCCAGCATGAATGCGAACCAATTCGGCCTATAGTATATATCAAACGTCGCATAAAAAACTAAAAAATAAGAAGTATAATTGAGTAAATAATTAGAATTTTTACTTGGTGTAGCTTCTTCTAAGAGGTAATTATTGATATAACTACCTCTTAATTTATTTATATTTAGTAGCTACAGTGATTTTGTAAATTACCATTCGTAGCTACACCAAAATACATAAAGTTGGAGTGGCTGAAGTGGTTATTGAGCGAGGCTCTCACCCTACCCGCTCAGGTTTGAACCTAGCTAACAATATTTCTTTTCTTACATATTTTCCCTAGCTTCTTCTCCTTGTATTTGAGTGTATTTCGCCATATGTATTTGGTTCATATTTGTATCTATATGTATTTGGCCTGAATGTATTTCGTCATATGTATTTGGCCTGAATGTATTTCGTCATATGTATTTGGCCTGAGTGTCTTGTATCTGAATGTATTTGTCTTCATATACATTCAGATACAAGACAAGAAGCTCAAATACATATGGGATACAAGAAATATGAGCCAAATACATATGATATACATTCAAATAAAGTTCAAATACATGTGACATCAAATACATATGAGATACAATATGAGCCAAATACATATGACGAAAATACACTCAAAATACAAGGAGAAGAAGCTAGGAAAAATACGTAAGAAAAGTACAGGCCGGGTTAGAACCTGGGCGGGCAATGGTAGCTACTAATAGTAAGATCCTCATAAAAGGTAGTTATATTTGTAAGATCCTTATTATCTATCTTTGGCTTCTTGGTACTCTACTCGGTTTGGTTATTTCAATGTGAATTCTTGTAATACTTTCATGATGGAATATAAGAAAATTATTTTGGGCAATGGAAGGGAGAAGCATAACAGAGTTGGTGCAAAGCAAGGGGGATTGGATAAGGTTGTTGTTAATAAGGGCCAGCAACAATTATTTCACCTCAAATATGATCGAATTAGGTTTCCGGGGGTGAAAAATGCATTTAATAGTAGAACTTGTGATGTTTATTCAAGAGCTGCTTGGGAGGAAGTGCTTTCATGGCAAGCTTGTGCGCCTTCCCTTGGAAAGACGAGTTCAAAATCTTTTGGGCGGACTAAATTGTTTTTGGCTGTCAGTAGATACTTTAGCCATATCCTGTTGATACTAAGTCCCTATCGTTATCTACCTAAAGCTATTTTGGAGAGGAAATTGGTGAAAAAGAGTAACAAGGCTGTTTGTCATGTGTTGATCAAATGGACTGGAATTGAAGCTGAACAGGCTACTTGGGAGTATCTTTTAGAGCTACAACATAGGTTTCCACCCTTTAATCCTTGAGGACAAGGATGTTCTTTACGGAGGGGTATTGATATAAGAATCAGAAGTTAGTTTGAGTGAACTTCGTTGGCAGCTGACTTGGCAATTCAGTTAGGGTTAGTTAGAGTTGTTAGATAGACAGTTATAGTTGTTAATTGTTCAGCTATTGTAGCCTTGATTCAGTTCAGTCGATGCCTTGTAGGCTATATAGCCAATTCTGTAAATGTACTTGATTCATTCTATTCAAGATATACAAGTCTATTCTTTCTCTCTCTATACAACTCTCTCATTTAGCTTTCTTCTCGGATTAATCCCTGAACTAGCTTCTCCCTTTCCTCGAGTTGAATCTCCTGGATTGACCCTATTCCATCAATTATCATTCGGGCATCCTATTTAATCTCTCTTTTTTGGATTGGGGGTTGAGTTTGGGGAAATGTATGGGAAAGTTGAATAAGAGAAACAAGTCAATTTGGAATAAAAAAATATTTATTTCAGCCGAAATGATGATATACAATAGCCTTCCAATAATTATGTTCGTTTAAGGAAAAAAAAAACAGGATAGTCTTTTTGCAAATTATGAATTGCGCTCCTTTAACATTCTCGCCCAAAGGAGTTGATAAGAAATGTATAACGTATTAACATGCTATGTCATTTATAAGAAAAATAGATGGAATAACCATCATCAAAGGTAACAATAGAGTGGTACGTAATTATCTATGCTTAATTATAGGTCAGAAATTTAAGTTCAAGGACTAGAGTCACCTTTAGTAGGAAGCGTTTTACCTCTAAAGTGGGACTTCGTAACACAATTAAAATCAATAGGCCTGAAGAAAGTACTCAAAAGTGGGACTTCCCAGCATGAATGCGAACCAATCCGGCCTATAGCACATATCAAACGTCGCATAAAAAACTAAAAAATAAGAAGTATAATTGAGTAAATAATTTCCCACGACCAATTACAAATTGAATAGAAAAAATAACTTTATAAATATTTTCAAAGTTTTATTTACCGGTCTCCTATGTTAAAAAGGCTTATATAGTACCAATAGTACTAATGATCTCTCTGTACAAAAATACAACCCCAAATATCTTATCCATTCTACTGGAGGGGATAACAGAGCCTTTTTGTTCTTTCCAAAATCATTTCTCTTTCTATTTATGCAGTTGTGAAAAGTGACCCCCCATTCATTTATCAGAAAAAAAAAGGGAAAATGTTTGAACACATAACAGCAAGTGAAATAGCAGGATTTGGGGTGGGCGCTTTATTACTTGGCGCCACAGTTTATGCTCCCAAAATTGACTCCTTCATCTCTACTTCTCAGCGTAGGTATGCACTGTTTCTATATCTCTACTTATTTCTTGTTTTTTTTCTTCTTTTCCTTTTTGTTGTTATCTATCATTTGCCTTCTCTTTTTATCCATGTAAACAAGTGAATGAGTTAGGATATGAGTAATACTGTACTGAATGTGTAGAGATATTTTTACACTTCCAGTGTATTTCAGCTTACAAAAGGATGTTAATTACCACTTTTAAGTTTTACCAATGTTTTCTTGATGAAGTTTTAAGTTTTACCATTGTTACTAACTAGTAGTCCACTTATCATAGAAATTTACTTATAATTACCTTATCTGCGGATTAGGTGCACGTCATGGGTTCTTTGTTATAGATAGGCGAACATCATTGGGTCGAACTCTGTTACAAACAAAAGACTGGTATTTAGGATATAGGGGCAAGCTAATTATTCACCGAGTTTCGAACAGTGTGTCACCGGCTCTGGAGTATTTCAGTTATAAAATGTATAGTATTTAAGCTTGTAAATACTAGTTTAGGAAACTTAAAGAGTTTCCCATTAGCCAAAGCGGATCTACAACAACCCCGAGTTCACGACTCGGTCACCGGTTATTAGAAATCCTTATGAAGCGAATGAATCTTTTTGTCAACGGCCTAAAGATCCTCTAGAAGATGCAGAGGTGTTTTCTTTGTAAACTCTAGCCATCATATTATGGTGGAAAAACTTATATTTTCCTACATTCATAATGGTGTATTTATACATTATAGGTAGGGATTAGGAGGAGGACAAGTTAACCGGCGAACGGGCTAATTAATACACCTCATTGGTGGACCCAACTCAGTAGCTATTTCCAACATAAAAAAATTTACCTTATAAGTGATCTGAATGTATTTTTTTACGCTATTAGTGCATAGAACTTAAACTCAATGAATTATATAGTTCACAGCTCGTATTGTTCATCAAGAACTCAATTGTTTTGTTTCAGTTACATAATGTATAGAGTTTTTAGAGAAAAGGGGATAAATTCTTTTGCTGCACTTTTTTTTTTTTCTTCCTATGAGCAGTTCACTGGGGATGTGCAAAAGATGTGGAGATTTGAGGCTGATAGCATGTTCAAGCTGCAAGGGATCTGGTACTATTAAAGGAGGACCATTAAATTTCATTCTGTTGGAGGACAAATCAAAAGCAGGATCCTCTTCTTCTTGTACTAAATGTCGAGCTAGAGGACACTTTCAGTGTCCCGAGTGTTCTAAACTTAGTCAGGCTTGATCTACTTTATACTATGTAATCTTAGATTCGTTGTGGATGCTTCTTGGGAAGTTTCTTCTTTACTGTATAGAAGATAAATGCTTCTGTGGTGGAATCTGTCAAAATTTCTTCATAGACAAAAGTTATACAATCAGCTTGCATAATTGCTGTTGAGTTCTTGAAATGTTATATACTCATACTATTATATGACATTTCAGCTTGTCATGATACTTCTGATATTCTGAAACCATATGAAGTATTGCTGCAGTTACTGCTAAAGAGTTGAAGCTATTAAAAGCAGCCTTGGATTCTACTGAACTCCTAGGTTTCTTGGTTCATGGACAGATTATAATGTAGGATTTGTAATTCGATCACTAGTGATCATTGAATTGTTGTATTTGTCATCAGATCTTTGGGTTTTTATATTAGAATCTGGATATACAGTGTATTGAATGGAACATAAAGTAACATAACGTCCGACTAATAATGCAGAGCTTTATACAGAGATTAGCTTTTCGTGTACCTCAAACCAATCTATCCACTCAAACCACATTTACTAGAAAAAGGATACCCTCAGTATACATTACATTTCTGATAGCAGTAATGAGAAAGGAGGCTTGCACGAAGATATCCAATGTTTTTACCAGAAGATAAGGCTTGAATTCACCAAGAGTCATTGCATGAATATGACCCATTCTTGAAATGATGAAAATGGCTGTTATCTCTGACAACTATCTCGCTCTCATAGATTTCAGATGATAGTTTCGTAACAGTGTGGAGATCATTGCAAACACGTAGGTTTTTCACTATACGAATTGAAGTTCCAGGCTTGACATTAATCAGACCAAAAGCAATGGTCAGCCTCTCACTGTCATTCTCCAATTCAGCTTCCGTTTCCTTCTTCCCTTTAACGTACAACAGAACTTGGCTTGTATCTGCTCCATGTCCCCCTATCATCGAATTCTAAGTGATTATGTTGCATATCTGGCTATCATGGAATACTTCTCATTCATTGCATACCCAGCTATCATCGAATACTAAGTGATCATGTATCATGATCAAGATTTCATATACCCATTAACCGTGGCATTTTAAGAAGCTAAATCTCTACTTAGCAATTTGTCAAACTTCTCCCTTGCCTCTTCAATTCTCCCACTTTTTGACAACCCGTCAATCAAAACGATCCAAGAAAAAGCATCCCTTTCCGCCATTTCATGAAACAATTCAATTGCAACCTCAATTTCACCACACTTGAAATGCCCATCCATCAAAGTATTCCAAGAAATACATGTGCAACATTTTATCAAAAACTTTACTTGCAGAATCGAGGTCACCACATTTGGAGTACACACTAACGAATTTGCAAAGCCAACCCATGAATCATCTAACATGTTGTTTGATTTAATGTATTAAGAGCATTTTTTTGTGTGCTACACAGAATGTTTACTTGGTTATGAATGGGATTATACCTTGAAAGTTGGTGTAGACTTAAATCTACAAACTATTTAGATAAAAGAAAGCCACTTACACTTTCTATTCCTTCTGTGTTCTGCATAATCAGAAGCCCAGATTCAATACTAACATATATATTAAGGCACCTCTATATGACTCAAGTTACTCAACATTTAATTTACATTGCATTCCTTCCTACCTAACCTAATATATTTTAACGTAAATTACACTGCATTTTGATTCAAATTTTCTGGCTTTTTGGTATTCTCACAATTCTTTAGCAAATCAGTATACCCATCAGCTGAAGCTATGGCAAACTCTGTCAGTGAGCTGAGAGCAACTGACATTCCTGCACATAACACTCTAATGGCAACCTCTGCCATTTTTTCTGCTGTCATTATTTCCTCGTCAAACTGTCCAACTTCCACGACCTCCATGTTCCCAACTGATTCCTCCCCATGCCTCTTTGACCCACCAGGAGTCCGACGGGAGTCTTCTCTTAGTTGTTGCGCATAGAGTGAGCCTACTCCTGCTGCGAAAAAATCTAGTCCTTCAAGCACTTTTGTCTCCCTGATGGAGTCTAACAACCTGGACCATTGGATGCAAATGCTGAATATTGGTGGAGCTCCCGGGGAACGACGAGGAGATAAGGGTGATTTTGATGCGTCAGAATCTGAACAAGCACAGCGTAAAAGCCAGCCTGCTAAAGCATGCAAGTATGATCGTTGAGAAACGATCCATGACTCAAAACAGGCTCTCCAATTTCTGAGCTCCATCTCAAGGTTAGCAGCAGAACGGGCTAGATTATGGGTCTCAGAAGGTGACATGACAGTGTACTTCCTTAAACCGGACTTCTTTGAAGGTGTGCCAGCTAGTAACAGCTTGGCTTCATCTAGAGTATGCTTCTGCATTCGGTGGCACTCTGTCATAACCTTCCACATTTTGCCTAACCTGTTATTGCAATTAAAAGGGCTATGTTGTAAGTTTTTTTACTACATTGCAGCAAATAACAGTTCATGATTATAAATTATAAATCTGACCATTTTAGCAACTAACAGCATTGATTTCAAACTTTAGCTCCAATAATTGACTAACAAAACCAAATTGAGAAAGCTCCTGGAGGACATCTATTAATAGAAACCAAAAGAACAGAATCTCTGAAGCTCTAAATCACAAAATGTGCAAAATCAAGACCTTTGGGATCCTTCCGGTAAATTTGATATGAGCAGACAGCTAAGAGCAACTAATGTAAAATGTTTTACCTTATTTTATTGAATTGAGAAATCAATGTAAAATGTTTTACTTGATAGGTCTTACTTGATTCTATATCTTTAAAAGAACCTTTCAAGTTTTCTTTTAAATCTTTTTCTGGTAACATATTACAATTACGTGAGTATGTACAAGCGTATAAACGTACATATGTATGTATGGGTATGGGGCCAACTTCAAGAACATGACAGTTTGAGCAAATAAATCATAGCATTGGAATGGTTGGCTAGTATAGATAGCTGAAGAACAGTAAGAGAGATAACATATACATACCCTTGCACTAATTCTAAAACCTGAGGCTGCAATTCTTCATCCCTTAACGTTTCGATCCTTCTTGAGATAGATTCAACAGAATGGATTGAAACCTTTATCTGAGTATCCAGATTCCTAATAGCTGCCCTTGTTTTATCCACCGATGAAGGATCTGCTCCACTCACATCTAGATTTCTGAGCTGAGTCAATTTTTTCTCATACGCTAGACGGATCCTCTCACCTGCCTATCGAACAACATTACAATAGTGAGTAACTGATGTTCACGATCAACATCTTAGAGTAATTAGGTTAATAGGATAATGTTACTTAAGAGAAACATGTTTGGGAGGTCAGATTAACATGTTAAAAGAAAATTTTAACCATAATTTTGTTTTATGCATAAATGCATGTCGGATTTTCCTGTTATTTCTGGAATGAACAATGATAATTATTCTTCTTGCTCAAGAGTCATAATTGATAATTTGAATTCATTCTACTTTTCAACAGGTTGTAAACAAGAGTCTCATCTTATTTTTAGACAGTAACTAGTCGAAATTGGTTTATATCTTATATTTTCTTTTAGCAGCAGAAGTATACCCTGACTTCCTCATATAATTTTTTCTCCCAGGCATACAATCTGTCCAAGGTTGATTGATGACTGCTTGAGAACGTGCTAGATTCATCAGACAAGTCACTACTGCTCTGATAACCCTCATCTCTTAAAGTTGAAGGATTAATCAAATATCTCGACGAGGATGATCTTGACGACCCTGAGCGAAATAAAGCCACTGGATTCAACATTTTCATCGCTGCAAATAAAATAAGCAGATTAGCATCCAAACATAAATACTTCATAACTTTGACCAAATAACATGGCGCAATTCTTTGAATGACAAATCTTGAGGTGTTGGGATTAATTGATGACAATCAAAAAAATAAGCATGGACTTTTTTCTTTTAACAGGAAAAAAGGCACTGCTTGTAGTAGTGATGACTTCAATATCAGTTGCATAAAATCACATAGGAATAACATTAAGCTTCAAAGTGAAAAAACAATTCTTCTTATTAGATTGTTCCTGCACAAAAAAACTAGGGCTCTTCTAACAATGCGACTGTATACTGTTCTGTTGAAGCTTACCCATTTCTCCCGAAATATATCAGTTACTTTTGGTAAGAGAGGTTAAAGAAAACTCCACATTAGAAGCCATAAAAACTAGTGTTTTCCTTTTCCATGCTACTAGGAACATGCAAGGACCTAGCTCTTTGAATATTGAACATGCTAAAATAATGTGACTGTTGTTTCAACTGTATGCATACATTTTATCATATGTGGCACCATGCCATAAATAAAGATCTTTTGCTTTCATGTAAATGCCTTACCTGACTGATCAGTCGATTGCAATGAGTACTGAGCCCTTATAGCCTCTAACACAGATGACACTTCTTTAGCGGAACTACAAGCAATCTTAAACTGACTTTCAAGATCCTTAATAACTTCTGACATGCTCGTAGGCCTTCTATTTACATAAACAGTAAATCCAGGTGTTTCCTCTTTTGCTTCAGGATCAGCGACTGCTGTCTCCTTATTGCTGACTTGCCCTACATTCTGTGTTTTTGCCACTGTTGTGGTTTGGTTGTTAGTCTTAGATAGTAAGTCATGAATATGGGGAACATTTTCATGTTCATCGTCGGTTTCATCCTCATCGCTATCCTCATCATCATCATCATCGTCGACATCTTCCACAACAACTTCATCTTTGTCACAAAAATTGTGAGCTACTTTGGTCCTCTCCTCTTTCACATCCTCTCCATGATCAGTTTCTTCTACCTCTGTCTCCTCTTCTAGTTCAGGAATTCCTTCTTGCTCCCTAACTTGTCTTAGCCCATCATTGTCATCGTCAAGAATCGTCTGCTCAATACTGTTCCTCATAGGAGGATAACCATAATAATCTAGTGAAGAAAATGGATTCCAAAAAAAATCCCAATGTGATGTTTGTGGTGAAGGGGGAGGCAAATTAGGCCTGTTGTTGGGGGAATAGTGAAAAAACGAGGAGGAGTTCATCGGTGAGGATTGCATAGAAAAGAAACTATCCATCCCATATTGATGAACTGGGGAGTAAGCCTGGATTCTAACTGTTTCAGGTGACCTCGGTCTTTCTTCAACAGAAACAGCAGGATTCCCACCTGACCTAAGATAATTTACATGTATAGTGGATTTGTGTTTGTGTTTGGGTTTGGGTTTGGGTTTGGGTTCAGACTTTAAGGGTGTTATGGAAAATGTATTTGGTTCTATAGAGATAAAACCAGGACTAACTTTCTTAATGGGTGTAGTAAAAGGTGGAGTTTTAAAAGAATCCAGCGAAAACTCGCGAGGCTCATCGACTTCAACATAATCTCGAAGGGCAGCAGAAACTCTTTCCATAGCATGGATATAAGCCAAGTGTCCAGAAGCAAATCGCATCCGTTGTTCCACTGCTTGTTTAATGAACTTCTTTCGATCTTTACAAAGTTTAACAGCTTCTTCATCATCCAACTTGGATGAAGAACATCCCATTTCTCTCAAATTAGCTTTTTCTCTCTTCTATTTTAAGAATTTTTCAGGCTTGAATCAAAAGAGGAAAGGATATTAAGTTCTCTTAATGCGGTCACCAGATTCATATGGAAATCAGCAAACTGTTCAAAACAAGAAAGTGAGTTTCAGAAGTTACATTCGCGGAGAGAATCATAAAATATATATAACCAACAAGACAAGAAAAGAAACAAAACAGCAAGCTATTCTATGCATAAACTAATGGAAAATAATGTTAGATTATTAGATTCTTTGCCTTGTTTATAAGTCATGAGAAAAGAGAAAACTTGAAAGCACTTGCTCTCCCCAAGAGATCAAGATCATATTAAAAATATGTCTCGAATTTAAGGAATTTTTTCCAATAAACAAAAATTGCCATCAATAATTGAGGAAATATTTCCAATGAAATGTTCAACTGATAATCTGATAAGAGCTTAAGAGTATTGGTTATGCATTCAGGTAAAGCACGTCAAGCTCCAAAAATTGATATACCCATATTTCAACAGAAGATTAAACTGCACTAATCTCCCGCTATGCGCAGGGTTCAGGGAAAGGCCGAAACATAAGGGTCTAATATAGACAGCCTTACCCTACATGTCTTGCAATGAGAGCAAAATTAGCAAAGATTTTGAGCTTACTATTCAATAAATCAGTAAAACAGGCAAAACAAGCCAAAAAAAATGGAGAATAACTAATCAAAATCCTCTGTGAAGCTTGTAAAACTAAGGAAACATTACCCATAAATTGCAAGAACTAAAAATTGAGTTTGCAATGCACCCTCACACATCAAAATTGAGATGAACATAAAAGGTCATTAACAAAAAAAAAAAAAAAAAAAAAAAAATAGCAACTAGGTTCAGTATATTCAGCTAATAAATCACAAAAAAAGGAACCCATTCTAACATTTTCCAACTTAGCCGCAACAATCAGCAGCCTAACACATAAACCACTAGAAACCCACCTCTAAAATATCATCCTTCTAATGGGCTGAAATTTTGAAGAAAAAAAAAATAATAGATGCCGTTTAAAAGAAAAATGAATGGACGAAACTCACACAAAAACTGGACTTGTTTTCATGATTTTCTCATTCCCGGATAATATACCCTTTTTACCCCCCAATAGAAGAAAAAAAAAAAGCAAAGTGAAGATAATGGAAGACAAAAAAGAAGTGGGGTTATTGGAATATGTGTAACTAATCTGCATGAAGATGAAAAAAAAAAATTGTACCTGGGAAGAATAAAGATGTGAATAATGTGAAGTAACAAGATGAACAACAAACAATAACCTAAGTGGAGTTTGATCAGTGCCAAGTGTGTGAGAGAAAAAAAAAAAAAAGAGAGAGACGTTGTGACAGAGAGAAAGCAACGGTCAAAACAGATTTTAAAGTAAAGGAAAGCAAAGAAGAAGAATAGTATGTATCACGGAAAAGCAAAAAATTGGCAAAGATAAGAATATGGTGAGGTTTCAGAATATTGACGATTTTATACTTGTTGCCATTCATGTTCTGTTTATTTCCTTAAGTGCCACTCACTAATCGTTTTCTTACTTTATATTTATGTCAAGTCATGTAATTGGGGGTAAAAACTGAGGGCTCGTTTAGTTGGAAAATAAGTTATCCCGGGATTAGTTATCTCGGGATTGTTATTTCACCCTCAATGTGAGATAAAAAATATTATAATTCCCGGATAACTAATCCTATCCCAAGTTTTTATTCTAGCCAAACATAAGAGAAGGCGGTACTAAATTTTTATCCCAGGACTATTTTTGCTTATCCATCATACCAAACTAGCCCTTAACGTTTGGACATTGCTATTAATGTGTTGTTATGTTTAATTTTTTTGTATATTAGTTCATTCATTCCGAAACAATTTCAGATCTTGAAACATAAACTTCAAACGTGCAATGTCTAAAGTTGTTTCGAAGTGGTTTATTAAGCGTTTGGTCATGAAAACAAATATTTTTCACTTTATTTAGAATTTTGAAGTTGAAGTTGGAGTTGGAGTTGAAGATGGAGTTGTTTTTTATTATAGTTTTTGCAAAGAATATTTGGTTGTTTGAATGTACTGAAAGTTAAAAAAAAGTGGGGGAAAAAAGTGAAAGCAGAGTTTTAGGTGTTTCTCAAATTTGAAATACAACTTCAATTTATATTTGAAATTTTCATGGCCAAACGCTGATTTTAAAATAAAGTGAAAAAAATTCCGAAAAAAAAGTAAAAAATTGTTATGGCCAAACGGATTAGACTAGTAAATTTTTATGCATTGTGAGTATGACTTAAATTGTGATCCCTAAATCACGTATATGTGCACTTCAGTCTAACTAAGGTGGCACGTGAACGATTTGAACTGAATTTAAACGAATCAAAACAAATTGAACTAATAAAATAAAGTAGTGTCCCAACCCAACCTAAAGTTATCGGCTAAGATGTACTAGTACTTGATTATGTGCTTTCGCCTGTTTGGGGATACTATTCATATGATTTTTTGACACTTGGGTTTTTTACTTTTTTGCCTTCTTTTTTGTGGGTCATAAAACTCATAATTTTTGTATGATTTGCTGCGAGTGTGTCATATGATTCTCTTCCAACTTTCCTTCAATTTTTATTTTTTATTTTTTTATTTTCCCCTCGATTGTTTGGATTAATATTGGTTCTACTGCATCAAGTTTATTCATCAGCTTAGTGTATTTTTAGGGGTTATTAATTAGATTGTTGACACTATAGGCAGGTATTCTGAAATATTTTGAAAAGGTAATGAACATACAACAACATATCCAGTATAATTTCACAAGTGGAAAAAAATAATGAACATGTTTGTCCAAACATCCTAACGATAGGTATCATGTGACGTTATGAGAATATATATATATATATATATATATATATATATATATATATATATATATATATATATATATATATATAAAAGGCCAAAAAAGAATACTAGAACTAATTCTACAAAGGAAAAATAATTAAATCTTAATCATTTCTAGAGAAAATTTATTTAGCTCGCTCCTTGCTCTGAGTATCATATCAATAAAAAGAAAAGCGGGGAAATTTCAGTAATGTACAATTTAGCACACAAAATTACATTTGCATAGCCATATTTTTAAATTACAAACCCATGACCCAACAAATTATGGCCCCAGCTTGTATATACAACATTATACAACAATATACAAATTTATACACCTATTGTAGATAATGTATAAGCCTTGTATAAACATGTATAGTAATGTATAAAGAACGTGTTTATACACACTTCTACACTACTACAGGAGATGTTTATACATTAAAGGGGTTTATACAGTGTTATACAATGTTTATACACTGTATACAGTTTATACAGTGTTTATACAAGTGTTAAAATATAACATAATGTATGTGTTTTATACACACTATACCCTAAAAAAAATCAACATTAGAAAGAGACCTGGAAGGGAAAAATAGCATTTTGGAGTTTGATATGGGAGGGGGTTTCAATATGGGATGGAGGCTGCACAATGTAAAAAAAAAAAAAAAAAAAAGCATGGCCATTTCGGGTAAATAGTTTACCCAAAATGGCATACGATGTTATTTTCCCAAGAAAAGCGCTATCAATTTCAAATCAATAACTTAAAACTCTTTTTAAAACTCGAACCGGTCATTATCGAACTCTTCTTATACTTTATTTCTACAGGGCTACCTTTGGTGGTCAGGCGGGGAGGAGGGTTAGTTCTGTAAATAGTGATAGCCCTCCAATATCCTTTTATTCATTTTCAAAAATGGTGTTCCTATATAAACTTTTGATTAAGTACTATAACCGAATAGAAAATAGGCAAAATGTTCGATAGCTTTTAAAAAGTAAATCATAAGAATAAAAAATAAATTTGATTTTAAAAAATAAGATCAGAACCTAGAGGTAATTAATAGAAAATTTTGATATTTTTCGGAAAGTTTTGTGAGGACTACAAAAGCCCTTTTGTAATCCCTTATATATATATATAATCTTTTATTCTTATATTACTCGTAAGGACTTACTAATTAATTGAAATATTCATCATTAATTTGCAAGTCACCCTCTTTAAATGGGCAGATCTAGCTACATACATAGCAGTGGACATTCTTCATTTTTTTCTAATTCATTAGCTTTAAAATCTTAACAAGTGGAAATTTTGCATACATTTGATGTTTAATCAAATTAAATTAATTCAGTAAATTCAGGTGAAAAAATAATTATCTGATTCTCACTGCATATATACATTAGTGGATTCAGTAATATTCATATTACTACACATACCACCAAAAAAAAAATTAAAAAAAAACAAAAAAAAAAAAGAGAAAGGAAAAGAAATAAAAGTTGGCACTCATGCATAACCCCTATCCTCCTTTTCATAGTATGAAACAAATTTATACTTTAGAATTTTCGCTTTCTTTGATTCGTAATGTGTTTGCTATACTTTAATAATGTTGTTTTTATCAAAACGTAGTATTATTTCCCCTTAATGCTTATGAAATAGGATGGCAAATTCTATTCTTAAATTAATTGCCAAAAATATACCCATGTGCTCCAATTAGTGTTAATATTAAAATTATAGTCTTACCAAGGAGTAAAACTTCCCTTCTGAGGATAAACTTGAGGAAAAATTGTAAGTCGATATACATTAATCTTGTATTGAAATAATAAGAAATGTATCTATCACGCTTTGATGATTGAGAAATGAAAGTGCAAAGAAATGACATTTTAAGCGGCTAGCAATAAGATTCTTTTTCATTATATGATTTTAATATGAACACTTGATCGCCTTTCAACTTACTAGACAAGTAAAAAGAATGCATACCTCATAACTTGGTATAAGATAGCTTTTCGTGTCAGACCTCTAAACTAAGATTAAAGATTTAAAGTATTGTAAGGTCAATTAATAGTAAATTTAAATGTATACAATATATAGAATAGTTAACTTTTACGACTTTTTTCCTTTTTGTTATCAAGGATGATTGTGGAGAAACTTTATATGCAGTTTTGTAATTTGTTTAAGTAAGGTAACCGTAACTACAAAAAATGATTTGAAATTGATAAAATATCATCCACTCGTTAAAAACTAACTATAAAATAAGAAAGATCTCTTTAATCTTCAAAAATATTGTTCGATATGATTTTGTATCGATAATTATGAAAAAGGGTTGAAAACATACATTTTACCACCAACAACATATAGTAATCGTCGAAAATACCTAGAAGAGGAAAAGATCTTAGCACAGTAAAATACTAAAATGTTAATCTTTCTGGAGTTCAGCATATTGGGAATGGAATCAATATTTCTAGAGTTTACAGTTCGTTAATATAACAAACACTGTCTTTTGATATGCAATAGGACACAACATCATATAGTGAAAACTAAGAAAGGAGGTTAATAATTTTCTTATAGTTTCGCAGAATTCTTATCTCAATTTATGTAACAAGCCGTTTATCTTAGATGTTAAATTTGGAATAATTTTAATGATAGTATTGCTTTAAATAACTTTTATAAGTTTCAACATTAAAAAATAATCAAATTTAGACTTTAATGAAATATTTTATAAGCCTAAACTGATCTATTAACATTTGTCTTAACAGTCAAATCAACATCTTAAAATTTCTCTCCAATCAAATGAAATCACGTGAAAATTTGATAGGAACATTATCATAGCTTACTCCTAAAAAGAAAGAAAATATTTTAAAGAAAACAAAAAAGACAGTAGCCCATAAAGCAAAAGAGATAAAGCAATTACAGCTTTAATCCCACCAGATGCCTCGAACATGTTGTGATGGAAATGCCACTATTTCGTTTACAAATTTCAAGAATGCCATTGCCTCAAGATGATGATCCATTTTGAAATTTAGTTACTCCATCACTACTTCTAAATTCTACTATACGTTAAATAATAATTTGCATTTTGACGAAGATTATACGGGACAAAACAAAGTCATTATTATGGTAAACAAAGAGCCTGTTTGGATGGGCTTATGCCTATAAGCTATAAGCTAAAAAAAAATAAGTTGGGATAATCTAACTTATTTTTTTTAGCTTATAAGCTGCTTTAGATAAGTTAAGTCAAATTGATCAAATTATTTTTTTGAGCTTATTTTAAACACAAAATGACTTTAAGCTGACCAGTCAAACACTCAAAAAAGCTGAAAATAGCTTATAAGCAACTTATAAGTCAATCCAAACGAAGTCGCTCCATTTTTCCACTGACTCATGTTCCAAGAAAATTGCCTCTTATTTCTACCATTGTGGGGACATAAGTGTCCTTTTATTATCTACAACCTTTGGTCGATATAATTATCCTTTAAAAAATTTGCATCCCTCGAAAATGACATCTTGATCTTATAGCATAACAGTATTTGTCCCAATATATGAAATTATGTTTTTTTTTTTAAATGTTTCACTTATTTAATACTTTATTAATGCGAACTTAAAGAAAAAAGTAGTAATTTTCAAAGATAAAATTAAGATCTTGATTTTAATTAATAAATGTCTTTAAAACACCAAATATTCTGAAACAATTTCAATTAACACAAAGCGATTAATATTTGTGATCGGTGAGAGAAATGTATATGTGAAATGTCGTCTTAATTAATTTTTCGCGATCAAGATCGCTAATCCATAATTTTAATAATAGCTCTCACACATATTCAATGGAACAAAAGAAATAAAAATGAAATCTCCCCATTTTTTTTTTTTTTTATAATAATGGTATTCGGGCTAGCTTGCGTGCATCTCAACTAATTTTACGGAATCACCTTCCACCAGCAATAGATACCAGGTAACTATATTCACCAAGTTTAGAAAGTCACCGAGTGTTTTTATCTTCATTTTTGTTATTTAAATGGCATATTGACTTTGGATTCACATTTACTACTTCACGTTAATCCTTTTCAGCAGTAACGAGCCGCGGATGGAACATAATATTACTTTAATTTATTACCTAGACATCTATTTATTAACTTTAATTACTGTGACATTAAGCAACTACCTTTGCACAAGTCATATAAAATAAATTATTGTTGCAATAGTTTCTTACTTTTAACAAGATTCAATTTTTTAACAAACTAACCTAATCGATCGAGTCTCGTGATCGATGAGTATCAAATCTTGAGAAGGACAGCTATATTATTTTAAAACAAATAAATTCCACTTTCGCCTACCTGTTCTTTAAATGTTGGCCTTTTAATGTCAAAATATTAAATAATAAGATGTTTGACTTTGGGACAAAAGCTCCATTATTATTTTTTGCATTTTCCTGTCTGGTTGGTACTCCTATTGCCATACAGCCAAATAATAAGACAATATTATTATAACGGTGGGAGATGTTCAAAATTTACTTTCTCATCTGACCCCAAATGCTCAGGAATTAGGATATGCTGAAAGTACAACTTCAAACCGAGAACCCCCTTCAATTTGGTGGTTTATTTTCCAATTTTCTAAATTTTTCAAGTCGAAAAATATGTTCTATTTTACCCTTGTCTTTTTATAATTTCTTATGATGATAATGTCCGAGTTAGTATATTCACCTCAACAATAGTAGATGTAGTCTTAGGCCCCGTTTGGACATGGTTTGAAACCATGTTTGGACATGCATTTGGATATTTTAAGGAGTATTTTCTATTATAGACATAAAAAACCCCACAAGTTGTGAAAACTATCAAAACATTCTCAATTCTTATATATTCTTACCAAATGAGCAAGTCATAGTTCATAACAAAATTAATACTCTAATTCATAACAACCGACTCAAAATTAATACTAGAAGACCTTTCTAAAAATACAACATCAATTGATCAAATTTTAGTTCAATAAATAAAATTAAACTGTGGGTCCTTTTTTACAAAATTAAAAGGTTGGTAGACATAAATAAAATTTGGTGGAAGTTAATGAGATTCATAAATGATTGATGGGGGTAATTGTTAAAAATATTTACCAACTTATGGGTCTTTTTTTACAAAATATAAACTTATGGGTTAAATTTTATATTTAAAAAAATTGAAACCATGGTTTCAAACCCCAAATCATGCCTTTTTGGATGATTTGGGGTTTCAAACCATGCGTAAAAACGCATGTCCAAACGCTGGTTTGAAACTATGATTTCAAAACTCACGGCCAAACGCCTACTTAGTATTACAGGTTCAACCAAATTTAATATTTTAAATATATATGAAAAATAACAAAAAAAAAATTATGAAATTCTCTAATTTTAAGTTGTAAGTAGTGCTATAAATTTTAAAATTTGAACTTATCAAATTTAATTTTTGAATGTCTCTAAATACATGTAGGGAGTGGTCGGGATAGAAATAAAATTGAGTGGTCGTACAAGCACAACCATTTTAGGATTTAGATGTTCATTTAAGAGTTAAAATAAGTATATATAGCCCAAGTCAATCCATTTAAGATTGGATCACCTTTAGTTTAGACTAGACTATAAAGCTCTATCAATTTGGTTTAAAGGTAAATGAAGTGAATAAAAATTATGGGTGATTATTGTTAAAATATGAAAAGCAAATAATTGCCAGGTGCACAATTTTTGTTTATATACTATGAATAGAGCTTACTTAATAAAATAATCGATCTACACGCATTCAAACACTACGTAATAAACAAATAAATTAATGTCACAACAAAGGATAAAGCAAGTAAAAAAAGGTCCTTCCAGACACTAGACTATAATACAGAAGATTAAAACACAGGATTCTCCTTTCACATGTTTATTCAAAGATGGAAACACAACTCATGCTGCATATTTATTCTTAGACTACCAATTCCTTTCACAGGTGCATTTAATTCTTGGACTATATTTTAAACTTCACTACTTCTGACAAATTTAATTCAGTGAGTTTTCCAATGCTAAATTTTACTACATGCAATTGGTAGTCTTCCTACTTAGTACAATATTATATTAATTTATGTCTAGGAGGAAGGTTGACATATATTTGCACTAACTAGAGTAACTAGATTTAGGAAATAAATAATTTAACAGGTGGACAAAAGTAACTTAAGGAAGAAGTATGGCTGCTGAATTATAAAAAAAACAAAACTAGAAAAGGAAGATGCATCAGTTTTGCATAATGGGTTGAGTTCACAATTACTTTATGAAGAAAAGATATTGTAAATTGTGGAAAGAAAAAGATAAATGGAGACATACCTAAAACTTTGTTTGTTTTTCTCTGTCCAACTTTTTAAGACTTGTAATATAGGAAAGGATTAGCAGGTAACAGATCTAATTGCAGGTGATTAAGGATCATTACGTACTGATTTTTTTCTCAAAACAAGTTGATGATATGGGAAATTAAAAATGCTATTCTCGTATTAAAACTAAAGTGAGCTTGAACTTGGAATTGGAGTTGTATCACGGCTCCATTTTTAATTCTTCTCCTTGAATGTCCCTAACTCAAAAATAATATTTCATCTGTTCCATTTGATGTGACACGATTTCCTTATTAATCAATCCATAAAATAGTAATTTTTTTATATTAAGAAACTATTTAACTTTAAATTGTATTTTACTTTTAATGACATTTTTAACCGCATAAATGCAATAACAGATTTTAATCACAAGTTCCAAAAAAATTATCTCTTTCTTATACTTCATATGTCATGTTGAGGCCTAATGAGGACAATAAAGAAAAATGAGGAGAATTTCTCATTTTTCTTTTACCTTTTCCGTACTTGTCAATGGAACATGATTCAAAAAGAAAAAGTAAAATATCTTCATCTTTGTTCTCAAAATCAAACACCCCTTTAAGAATGGTAAATACTTAATCAGTATACTCATCATTAATACAGAGTAACATTCAATTTGCTCTTCGGTTTCTAATTTCTTGATTGCCTCCTCAATTATTCAATTGTTGTTCCTATAAGTTTCATTCACATTAACTTACATGCTTCTTGGGAAAGTAATTTTATTCGACGGCCTTCAGAAGAAGTATATCATCGATGGCCCATTACTGAAAGGCCTTATGAATGATGACGGCCCAGCATAAATTGCACGTTTGCCCTTTAAATGGGCTGGTTTTTAATTTTGAGATAATTACGGCCCAATTCCCATAAGTGATCTAGTTCATTTTTTTGCGCGGATTGGCCTTCTTTTGGGGTGGTCTTTAAATTTTGTCCCTCAAGTTGGTGGTCATTAAGTTTTGCCCTTCGCTTGAAAAGGTGGCCGAAAATATTGAGATTCTGGGTTCGAACCCCCCACTCAGGCATAAAAATAAAAATAATTTCGCAAGTCAAGGCTTTGAGAAAAATCTGCCTTATGCGGCGTAAGTTGCTTTAAGGGATAACTCCGGATCCGGCATATGTTGCCTTAAGGCATAACTAAAAGTTTGCCTTATAAGACAACCTATGCTGGATCCGGCATAACTTTAGTTATGCCTTAAGACAACTTATGTTGTCTCTGGCAGAGGTTGTCTTAAGGCATAACTAAAGGCATAAAAGTCTGCCTTGTAAATTGCCTTAAGGCATAAAATTTGTGCTGCATCCGGCATAACTTTCCCCAAGTCTTGCCTTGCGAAATTAATTTTTATTTTTATGCTGGAGCCTGGGTTCAAACCCAGAACCTCAGGGTTTCTACGTGAAGGGCAAAAATTAAAGACCAACAATTTGAGCGCCAAAAATTAAAGACCACACCAAATGAGGGCATTCCTGCCAATTGCCCAAAATAGTTTATCTAACCCCATTCCTTAGTTATTAGGGGCTTTTAATTAAAGGTGATAAAAATGTTTAAAAATTGAGTTGGGGTAACTCTAGTTTTTTTAATTGAATAGGGGTGATAAACTTTGAATTAGTAATTAGAGAGTTTTGACTTCCCCCAAAGTTAATTTTTTAACACTTTGACCTCAAGCTTTGTTTTTTACACTTTGCCTTCTAGTTTTGTTTTTAACACTTTGACCCAACTCATATAAATCATAAAATACCCCTGCCTCCCTTGCCCCCACCCCGCCCCTTGCCCTTGCCCCCCACCCCGCCCCCTGCCCTTGCCCCCCACCCCCACGCCCCACAAAAAAATGTTTTTTTAAAAAAGATTTTGAAAAGTTTTTTTTTTTTTTTTG